>NW_024412449.1:2405899-2420597 GCF_014898765.1 Herpailurus yagouaroundi | reverse complement strand
GGCCTTTCAAAGCAGCTGGGTTCCTGGACCCACGGAACTCTAGAAGCAGCATCGGCCTCCGGAGCCTGTGTCCGCCCCCAGAGACCAGCAGGGCGCTCTTAGTGATCGGCATCCTATGTTTGTGGAATGAATGAGTGGAAAAGCTGGCTTTCCTAGCGGTCGGGCCCTGTAATAAATGAGGAACTCGCAGTCAAGGAGAAAACTCGGATTAGACACACTTAGCATCACGCGCTGTGACCCTTCTGTGAACTCAGGAGTTGAGGGCTCTTGTAAAAAAACATTTTCTTTTTCCCCACCAGTGTGGATTCAGGTGATCTTCCCCCACCCAGGACAATTTGCATGTAAAATATTTTGTGTCATTGGCAGATTTCACCTCTCGGATTTTGGTCTGAAAAATGAGGTGACCGTTCTGAAGAAGTTCTGGTGATAGATGTGTCGATAGAAGTTGCTTGTTGAAAGTTTTTCATGGACTGCTTAGCGGTTTGGGAAATAATCCTTTTGAGGGCTGTGATGCTGAGATGTAAAATAAGGTCTGTGTTTCTGAAGTGTCTGAAAGGGTAAAAAAAAAAAGAACGTCAGTGCTGAGAATTATCACACTTAAAGAACTAAGCTTCTGTTTTCTACATTGGAGTGAGCAAACATGGTTTTCCCCCAATTTGGTTATTTTGGTAAACGGCGGTCTGAGTAGTATATAGCCGGTAGCAGATCATGACATCTTGGCTTGGAAAGCCCTAAACTACCCTTCTAGGCTTTTCCTACTGTATTCCTGGTATGGGCTGCTTTGCCAAGACTAAACAACTCAGAATTTCTGAAGCCTGTGGCCTACTGAGAGTGCTCACCCCACCTTTGCCCACTCTTTAGAAAAGTTTATGGTAAAAATACAGAGTTGGTCTCTCTGTATCTAGTACTGTTCATGGAGCCAGGAGAATGAGTCTGATAGTAGCCCTTCACTTCTTTCAAGTGGATTAGCCTGTTTTCTGGAGCCTTCCCTTCACCAGCACAAACATCCTCTGTTCCTCTAGTTGGTCCTCCTAGGCACGATTTTTTTTTTTTTTTTTTTGGCCTGCTGGCCTCCTACCCCTTCAGTTTCATTTGGGAGCCCTGCTGGAAACAGAAGGTCAACTCAATCGGGATTTTGAAAATACTGCAGTGAAGGGACTACTTTCGCAGGTGAGGGCAGGGGTAAGGGAACCCAGAAAGGACGATAAGGAACTTGGGAGCTAGCAACCGACAGGTGGAAGCTGTTACCACCTCTAGACCTGAAGGGACAGGGGGAGCAAGCCGGAACCCACAGAGAGCTGGAACTGCAGAAGGGGGTGCCGTCTGACACTGGACAGAAACACAGCCACTGTCAGGAATGTGGAGACGGAGCAGGGAGACGTTGGCACAAGAGATACTCTGTGCGTTCTCTCTTCTTGCCCCTGACTCCCTTGCTGGTGCTCCTGATTGGCTGCACCCGGTGGGACGTCACCAGGCAAGGAATCTGGACAATGCAACGTGTAGGGGTCAGCTTCCTCAGGGCACAGAGCGGTGCAGAGATCATAGTGGGGAGTGGGGAAAATGAAAATCACTAGCAGACCCTCTCAAAGTGAGCTGCCCAGAAGTCCATGTAGTAGTGTGGTAGTCTGGTCCAGGTTAGAACAGGGCTGTCCCCTCCTTTGTTATGGTACAGACGCCAGGTTCCAGCAGTGCAGCGAAGGCTGTTCTTCCTTATTCTCTCAGCTACATCACACTGTTCTCTCTCACTGAGTTTCCTATTGGCTTACTCAAAGATTTTTTTTTTTTAATGTGTCTTATTATTTATTTTCGAGAGCGAGAGAGTAAGCGGGGGAGGGGCAGAGAGAGAGAGGGAGACACAGAATCTGAAGCAGGCTCCAGGCTCCGAGCTGTCAGCGCAGAGCCCGATGCGGGGCTCAAACTCATGAGCCTTGAGATCATAACCTGGGGCTCAGACTCATGAACCTTGAGATCATAACCTGAGCAGAAGTTGGACGCTCAACCGACTGAACCACTTAGGCGCACCCTTACTCAAAGACATTGTTACGTTTCTTGCTCCTGAACCACTCCCTTTCTTATCTCAGATAGCCTCAATTGGGTTTTTGAAACCAGGTGCAAGATCTTATTTGTGTCTTTGGCTATACTTAACTGTTAAGTCCTGGTTCTGTGACTCAGCCTATTAACTAATCCAGGGGATGTAAATGGTGAGTTGAAGAGCACACACTTCTTGTTAAGGGGCCCACCACCCAGCCCCAGCTGCTTGCCACCACAGGTGGTAGTTCTGTGAGCTCAAAGAAGGCAGTGGGGTTGGTCTGAAATGACCTGCTCTTGGTGTGTGCGTGCTGGGTCTCAGTGATCATTGCTGTACCTGTTAAGGGCCCGCTAACCCTCACTTCGATACTGGTAAGGTTAGATCTTGCTCTGGATCTTGCATAAACTTTCAGCTCTGTGCTTTGCAGAAACTGCTTTCTTCTATTTCCACCCTCCTAATTTTCTACAATATGATTCCTCAAGTTCACTGATATCAGTCTATCTACATATTATCTCGGTGCTTGAGCACTGAATTCTCCTGGGCCCAAGGACTGCCATTCATTCACTTGACACCTGTTGTCCCACTGTAGGACACAAAGATTGGAAAGACATAATACATGTTAGATTATTGAGTCAATAAGTTCATATGAAAATATGCTTTCCTAAGAACGCCTACTGCATACATCAAAGAATGACTGTAAATCTCAGAAGAATACATTAAAACTAGTCATCACTCCTGTGTCTTCAGTAAGAAAAAAATAACATCAGAAAGAGAAAATAGAGGTTAAAACCATGATTTTGGGGGCCAGACACCTTTGGGTTTGATTTCTGGCCCAGCCCCTTATTTATTGCTATGACTTAGGACAACTTCCTTATCTCTCCAAGTGTCTGTTTTTCTTTACAAAATGGAGATATAGTATGTAACATGCATAGCATGGTATGAATAATGAATGGCAGCTATTAAAATCGATAATTCAATTTGACATAGTCTTTAATTTGAGATAGTCTTTTCGTTATGGACTGCAGAAGATTCTATGGGTTTTGCAGATGGCCAAGGAGCTCATGACACTATGAAGCCCTTATAATCCTGCTTTGGTCCCTTTGGAAATTAGGGATCTTTCCTTGCACGTCCACTATTCTCGATTCCAAAATGTCACATTTCAGCATCTTAGAATATCTGGGCCCATTTTCATGAGTTGTAGTTAACTGGCTTTGTTTTTCACTGTGGATCTTCTCTTTTGAGGTTCTGGTCCTCATTTATGCTATACACAGCCCTCTGGTGTAGGTCCTTAGACTAGCCTTTCAGAGTCCTTTGCCAAAGAGCCCCTTTTTTCCTCCAGATCTGTCCTCAAGACTTGCTCTTTCCAGGGACACCATCTTGAATTGTATTGGCCAGCTGAAGGTGCCCTGAATTGGGTCAGCAGCAATGATTATTCCTATCATTTACCCATTTTTTTTTATTATCCTTTAGAGTTTAGCATTTTGTCCAGTGCCCAAAGTGTCCAATAAGGGCTTTAATCTGATAACTTTATAATAATTCTAGGGCTTACACCTTTGGTTATCATTGGCCTTCCAGTGTAACTGGGGAAAATCCCAAAAGTCTGCAACAGATTTATGGAATGGGGGGGGGGGGAACCCCCAGCCCTGCTGAGCAGTCCTCTTCTTCTCCCCTAAGCAGCATGCATTCTTATTTTCTAAAGTGCCTCCTCAAACCCTCACCACTCAAGCTCGAACTCAGACCTTGAGATAGAAAACTGTGTACCAGGTATGAACTTGTTCAATTTCCCTTCTTTGCCCCAGATCTACACCTCCTTTCATGCTCCTTTCCTGCCCCAGTCCCTTCAGAGAGATCCCTTGTCCCCTTGTTTGTGAGGACCATCCATTTCTGCTTCCCCCAGACTTGGCATAGCTAAATACCCTTGCCCTTGTATCTTCAATCTCTTTCATAGCTACTCTACCCCTTAACATGCTGTAAATACGCTTGAGCCTTTCCCATTTAAAGAAAGTCTCCTGATGATGATTTCCTCTTAAGCTACTCAACCAGAGGTCTTGAAAGACTTGCCTGTACTGACTTTCTCTTATTTCCTAGTCACTATCCTCACTCTTTCAGTAATCATTTACTGAGTGCATACCGTGTGCTAGGCACTATGCTAGGCACTGGGGTGTCGTGGGGGGAGAAAACAGACAAAAATCCCTGCCTTCATGGAGCTTACATTCTAGCATTGGAGACTGATAATAAACAAGATAAATTGGTAAATTATGTGTATTGTATTAGAATAGTTATAGGGGCTTTAGAGCAAAATAAAGCAGGAAACAACATAGGGTGTTGAGGGATGAGAGATGATGGTTGGCGGTGTTAAATAGGATGGCTAAAACCTCCCTGAGAAGGGTTTTGCTTTTTTTTTTTTTTTAATTTCAGAAGTGGGAGAGAGAGCACAAACTGGGGAGAAGGGCAAAGGGAGGGAGAGAGAGAGAGAGAGAGAGAATATCCTAAGCAGGCTCCACACTCAGCACAAAGCCTGATGGGGATCTCAGTCCCATGACCCTAGGATCATGACCTGAGCCGAAATAGAGTTGGACGTTCAACCAACTGAGCCACCCAGTCGCCCCGAACAGAGTATTCTGATAAAGAGTTGTGGGAAGTGAGGGAGAGAGTCATATGTGTATCTCGGAAAAGAGCGGTGCAGGCAGAGGGAATGGCGAATTCAAAGGCTCTGAGGCAGGAGTGGACGTGATGTGTTGAGAACCAGCACGGAGGTCACTGTGACTGGAGGAGAGAGCAAGCACTGTTGTGGAAGGTAGTGAGGTCTCAGGGATTAGACTGAGGGTGGGGGCAGGTTGTGCAGGACCCTGGAGGCGATTGTATGACTGGGGCCTTTACTCAGAATGAGATAGGAAGGTATGGGGGGGGCTGTTGCATAGAGAATAACACGACTGCACTTCTGTTTCAGCGGGATCATTGGTGCTAAGTGACTGAAGGGGTCAAAGCAGGGACACGAGCTAGGAGGCTGCTCTGATGACCCGGGAAGGTGGTGGTGGCGCCCGGAGTGGAGGGGTGGACACCAAACCCTGGATGTAGTTTGAAGACGTGGTGGGTAGGGTTTCCTGCAAGGTTGGAGGGAAGACGAGCAGATAATTGAGAGCACTCCAGGGACTTGGGTTTGAACAACTGGACAGACAAGACTGATTTTAACTGAGCTGGAGAAGTCCACCAGAAGAGCTGGTTTGGGGAGAAAGCACGTGGGGCCTGGTCAGTAGAGGTGCCTGCTGGACGTTGCAGCGGCCATGTTGGTTCTGAGAGCCCAGTTCAGGGGGGAGGTGTCTGGGCTAGGGAGTAGAAGAGGTCCAGGGCCTGAGCCCCGAGGCTTTTGAACACTGAGGACCTGTGGAGAGAGACTGAGTGGGAGTGGCTAGTGGGACGGAGGAAGGCAGTTATGCGTGGAGTCCTGGAAGCCATCGGGTCTTCACCTGTTCCCACTGTTCAGCTTCCCTGGCTGACGGCTCCAGGACCCACTGTCTCCTCTTCTGTCCTGATTGCACTTGGGCTCTTGACATTTCTTTTTTAGCTCTCTTTTCCTTAAAATATCTTCTCCCTTGCCCTCCTTCACACTGAAATTGCTCCCTGTGTCTCTGCCTTGTCTTTCTCAGATTCCTTCTCGGACTTTTCTCGTCTGTGTATCCCCTCAGTAGCATTTCCTGGGTTTCTGACTTCGCCGGCTTTGCTCTTTGTTTTGGGGTGTGTTTATGTTTTTCTCTCCCATGGATTATCTCACTTCCATGGCTTCAATGACCATCTGCCCATTGATGATGCCCAAATCCACATTTAAGCCCAGATCTTTCACCTGTAGTCCAGGCACATCTTCCCACTGTCTCTTGGGTATGCCACAGGTTCCTCCAATTCAGCATTGCCCTCGAGGGAATTACTACACTGCCCACTTGCCTCAATCTGCTTTTCCTCTCCCACATCCCACCAGTTGCTTAAGGCCATGGTCATCCTATATTTCAGAAGTCAGCAACCTTTTCTTAAAGGGCAATTAGTGGGGTGCCTGGGTGGCTCAGTCAGTTGAGCGACCGACTTTGGCTCAGGTCATGATCTCACGGTCTGTGAGTTCGAGCCCCGCGTCGGGCTCTGCGCTGACAGCTCAGACCCTGCAGCCTGCTTCAGATTCTGTGTCTCTTGCTCTCTCTGCCCCTCCCCTGCTCATGATCTCTCTAAGAAAGAAATAGACATTTAAAAATTTTTTAAAAAAAAGGGCAAACATGGGGCGCCTGGGTGGCGCAGTCGGTTAAGCGTCCGACTTCAGCCAGGTCACGATCTCGCGGTCCGGGAGTTCGAGCCCCGCGTCGGGCTCTGGGCTGATGGCTCAGAGCCTGGAGCCTGTTTTCCGATTCTGTGTCTCCCTCTCTCTCTGCCCCTCGCCCGTTCATGCTCTGTCTCTCTCTGTCCCAAAAATAAATAAACGTTGAAAAAAATAAATAAAAAAAAAATAAAAATAAAAAAAGGGCAAACAGCTCTTCAAGACTTTGCTGGCCCCCCACCTGTCCTCAGCTCTTCCCTTGTTACTGTAGATAATAGGTGAGTGAACACATGTGGCCATGTTCCAATAAAACTGAGTTATGTACCCTGAAATTTGAATTTCATGTAATTTTCATGTGTCGCAAAATATTCTTGTTTGTTTTCAGTCGTTTAAAAATGTGAAAGCCGTTCTTAGCAGTTGGGCTGAACAGAAATAGATGCAGGCTAGCTACGGCCCATGGGCAGAGGTGGGCCCAGTCCTGCTCCATTTGTCTCCACACACAACCGTCTCTGAGGGAGACCGGCCAATTCGACCTTCCCTCCCCGCCTCGGGTCAGGCCTCACAAGTGCTCTTTGTCTCCTTTGAGATCGTTTCATTTTATAAAATTTTACTGTTTTTATTTTCCAGCTGACATGTTGTACATCCACCCCGCTAGTCCTCTGGTACTTTTTTATTCAACCCCCCCTTCATCCTTTTGCCAATATACCATTTTATTTAAGCGCGAGGATAATATCCCCTCTGGGCAAACTTCTTAGCCTGGCATTCAGGACCTTCTCAATTGCTCCTTGGTCTCCCCTTCTGGTCTTGCCTTCAATTCCCTTTCAGGAAGCCTCCATTTTAGCCACACCAAACCACCCTTTATTCCCCAGACACATCACGTTCTTGCACGTTTTAACATGTTGTTACATGCTGTTCCAAATTTCTGGAATGACCTTTTTCCTTTCTCTATACAACAAACTTCTATTTAGTCATTAAAACCCAATTCAGAGCTCCCCTTCAGCTTGATGCCTTCCTTAGCTCCCCCAGGGAGCGAGGTGCTTCCTTCTCTGTGGTCCCACCCCACCTTGTCCGTGGCTCTGTTGTAGCACTGGCCGCATTGCACTGCGACCATCTGTGGGCGAGCCTGTCGCCCCACATGGCAAGAGCCCCCTTCCTGTAGCCCTCCTGCCTCGCATAATATTTAACGCCTAATGACATTGGAGTTTCCGTGCAGTGAATTTTCCCATATTTACCTTGGTGAAAATAGTCCCCTGCTAACTGGTTGTGTAATCTCAGGCTTCTTCCTCTTGGCCCATTTCTAACATCGGCAGGTTAGACTACATAACCTCCGAGAGCCCTTGAAGTTCTGGCGTTCTATGATTTCTGAGCTCTCATTTCACCAGACTCCTCTCAAATTCAGTTTTATTGTCTGTGGAGGGTGGTCTGGGAATGACATCATCACAAAGACCTCTTTCTTTCCTCCACTAATGAAGGCACCTCTGTGTCGGGAGGAGGAGATGGGAACCAGGATAAGTGGGCCCCTGCCCAAGGACACCTCCATATTAGGAATCGTGTCTCATGGAATATCTCTGTCTGGTTTAACAAGCACAGTTCATAATTATGTTTTAGCCATTAGCACAGAAGAGATGAAATCCTCATGTAAACGTTTGTAAGCATCTAAAATCCTACTCTCGTGGAAAAAAGAACACATTTGGGGAAAGCTCTACAACAATTCCGATTATAACGAAGCTGAAAAAAAATAAAATACTTGAAAAAAAGGTATAAGCATTCTGTTAAGTTTTCAGTATGTTCTGCGGCCTGAAATCAGTTAAGAAAATCCGTATGACGGTTTTGTCTGAGGACTAGAGCCCTCAGGACAAGGAGGCCTCATCATCTGGCTTAGGCCCTGACCTCATCCCTTCTCTTCTTTTCCCTGTGGGCTCTGGGAGGGCAGGAGTCATGTCTAGTCTGCTCACATTTGCACCCCACGCGCCTTGCCTGGCACCAGGTACTAAACAGGTTCTCTGCAAAATGGCTAACTAACCGCCTGAATCATCAGTGGGCATCTGATTCCTACTGAGGGTGTCCCCAGGTTACCTCAAACTCTGCCGAACCTTGGATGGCAATTCTGGTCCTCTGATTCCATCCAGGCCTCGACTGCTGGGTGGCTGTGTGGGTGTGTGTGCGCGCGTGTGTGCGCGTGCATGTTATAAAACTACCTCCTCCTACCAGAAATCTCTTTACCCTTTGTGGAAGGACTTTATCACTTATCCCTGTTCTTTGACAAACACACAAGGCCCCCCGGACCAGAGGTTTGGGTCCTAGGATCTGGGGGTAGTGATCATGCAGTGGGGGCTGGGAGCCTGCAAGGAGGCCCGCTGGCCAAGGGCGGTGACCAGTCCGAGTGTAGAGGCCGGAGTTCTTCGTTTTCATCCAGAAAAGCTTGCCCTGTGGAAACAGTGTCGCGGGTTTGCAGGACAGTGAGTGAATGATGGAGGACTGAGTGAACTAGCCCCTTGGCAAGGTTTGGGGGAGACCAAAGACCCAAACTCTGCAAGAGAGATTCTGAATTCCTGTAATTCCCCAAAGTCCAAAGTCTCCCTGTTCATTCCCCTGCCCTGCTCATCCCTTCCTGAGCTTCTCAGCTTCCTTTACTCACCAGGTGCCCAGCCAGGGAAATCTGCAAAACAGCCAGAGCAGGGCCACTGTCCTTGCTGCTTAATGAGAGAGCTCAATCACTACAAGACTCCCTACTCCCACCCGCCAACAGATAGAACCTACTAAAAGGGCAGACTGGCTCGCTGCACAATCTGTTAATTGTAGATGCTGTGTCCTTGCTGTGGCCCGGGACGCGCATTTGCATGGAGTGCGGATCGCTGTAGGACTCACCGAAAATCTGGTTCTACTAGTACGTACTAAGTGATCATTCTGTCGCCGTGAACACGCCAGCCTCCTAAAGCCTGGGAAAAACCATCTTTGTGGCTAGTGTCCTGGTGTTTCTTTCACACGGGCCTTAGGGAGAAGGTGGGCCATGGTTGGAAGAAGCCATCAACTTAGTTGAAACAGAAATACTCTTTTCTTTTTAATTTTTTTTGACATTTATTCATTTTTGAGAGAGAGAGAGAGAGAGACAGAACATGAGTGGGGGAGGGGCAGAGAGAGAGGGAGACACAGAATCCGAAGCAGGCTCCAGGCTCTGCACTGTCAGCACAGAGCCTGATGCAGGGCTCAAGTTCACGAAGCGTGACTTCATGACCTGAGCTGAATTCGGAGGCTTAATCGACTGAGCCACCCAGGTGCCCCAAAACAGAAATATTCTTTACTATTGCACACTTTCTCAGGGGAACAAAGAATGAACCAAATTGCTTAGCATCTAATTTTTTAACAAAAGTGTTTTTTTTTTTCCCATTATAAAATTAACCCATGCTTTTGGGATTTATGGGAAGATAGAAAACAGCCGTGCAAATTCCACCTCTCAAAGGCAATCACTATTATAATTTTGGTTTACTTCTGTCTGTTCTTTTTCTTCATGATAACTTTCTACAATCATAAGTATGCCATGTATATTATACAGATAAAAATTCTATAACTGTATTTTTGGTTTATTATTATATAAATATAATTTGTGTTACAAATATTACTAAACATTTTTATGGGTGCATAATATTCATTGAGTGAATGTTCTCTTGCTCACCCATTTCTTTCGGTCCTCTCCCGCTCTTTTTTTTTTGTTTTTTCCCCTAGAAATAATGCTGCCTAAAGCTTTTTTAAAAATTAAGAACAATTTTCCTTGGATAGAGCCCGGAAGTATAGTTATAGGGTCAAAGGGTGCCAGTTGGCTTGTGTAACACTGATAGTTTATCATCGATGACCAAAGAGAAATTTCTGCTTTGGGGTCTGGGTGGTCTTCCCAGTAGGCTGTTGGAAAGTAAAACCAACATTGTCAGGCCAGAAGTTTTTGTTTGCTTCTAGCTAGCAGGACCAGGGCACCTAAGTTGTGGGGTGTGCGGTAGGGTTATGGGTCAGGGGAGTGCAATTTCCCTCCTGGCCAGTAACATGTTCACAGTAAGCTGTAGTACAGGCAGGTCTTTATTTCAGAACATTCTCTTGGGCCCATCCTTCCATCTGTACGTGGCCTGGTATATCAACCCAAGTTGCCTGCTCTTCTAACAGGGCCCACGGTGCCTTTGGAATGGTTTTCCTTAAAGTTCCCCTGGGAGTCACAGCCACCCCCTGCCCTGCTGAGTTCTCCCCCGTTTATGTGAAAGCCAGTGAAGGTTTGATCAACAAGTCCCTCCTTGTCTCGGTCTCTTCCTCCGCACCTCCCGACTTCGGAATTCTTGGACTTGCCCCACACTCAATAACCACAAACAGGAGGTCATGACAAGACGGTGGGGAGTGCTATGGTGGACAAATTTGGGTTGCCAGCGTTGAGGACCCCTTAGGAGACATGGTGTTGCAAGCAGGGTCTTGAAGCTGGAGGAAGAAACCCCTCCCCACCCCAGGCTGACAGAAGAGAAGGGATAGGATTCAGGAGCCTTCTGAGTTTCCGAGGGATCTTGACTGAGTGGGCTGGGCTGATGCCTTCAGGGCTCAGTTTCCTCAACCTGCATCAGGAGTCAGCAGTCAGGTGTCTCATCTCCTCTGCTAAGAGTGGATCTGAGCGCGATGGAGCATGGAATTATCACACCCAGCACCCCAGGGAGTGTTTCTGGGGAGTCGTTTATGGAGGCCGACTCCCTCACAGGGAGTGGTGTGTCAGGGCATTTATTTCATCCTTGAATCATGCTGCGTTCCGTTCACTCATTTCCTTATCTAAAATCCAGAAGCCCCTCCCCTCTTCCGTGCTGGGAAAATCCCAGTCGGGCAATGAGGAGCCATGAATGACGCTCTTCATGAAAACGCAGCAGGTCTCCTGGGGATCATGATGGTGATGATGTGGGACGGCCCGGAGGCGAGGCTACTAGACTGTTTCTGCTCCCTCAGTGACATCAACCCAGGTCACGGAGCTCCCCGAAACACCAAGGTGCTCCATGGAGCAGGATCCGTGCTTACTCCTTTCTGGGATGTATTCATCAGTACAACCAATAATCTGCCAATTGCAGTATTTACATTGACTCTTCAATGCAAAACAATTCCTAGCCAATGTGGCTTTGGCCGTAGCCCCCGTGGAGAGGCAAAATTAGGGAGGGGTTCAGGAACAGGGTCTGCAAATTTAGGGGACAGGGCATTCCAGCTTCGTTGGGGCAGGCATTGAAGTGGCAGGGTGCAGAGGTTCGTGGCATCTGTTGGGTGCCTGCGTTCTGAATCAGGGAGGTTTATCCAAGTCCAGGATGGGGTCTCAGATTCAGGGGCTTGGGGCAGACACTGGTAGAACTTAGCAGGCAAGTCAGGACCCCGGCTGAGCAGGTGAGGGGCAGGAGCAGGCTACAGCCTCAGTGTGGACTCGGGAGTCACTGGCCCCACAAGCGGAGGTAAGTGAGGAGGCTCCTAATGTTTACACAGGAACCCTGGGTCTTGCCTCACTCATCCACCCCCCCCCCCCACTCCATGCCAGGCGTGGAAACAAACTTTCAGTGGAGAGGGGTTTTCCTTTTTGCCAGGGCTGAGCTATCGCTGGCTCCCAGCCCTGGTGAGGTGACCTGTGGATGACAGGTAGTTCATAGTGACAGCCGGGAGAAGCAGGGGCAGCAGGAGCCAACAGTTTTTGATGCTGTTTGCAAAAACGCAAAAGGAGGGTGACACAATTCCATTGTAAAGCAACCCAGGACACGGGGAAGTGCCGAGACAACCCTTTGCAAGGAGTAGCAATTGCCTCTTGGCTGACAGTTGCAAGGCCTCTCTTGGTGGGCTCAGTAGCCCCTCCAGCACATGTCCCAAGTGCCTGGAGCACAGAACGATCCCTTCGCCTGCTTTTCCTCTGTGCCTGTCATTATGGTAAATTACAAGGCTCCCATGATAACTATGGAGAGGCAGATTGATTTGTTCCTTGTGATTGTCGCCGTGCCGGGGTGATGGGCACCCAGATTTCACACCTTGTAATGGCCCTGCCAGGGGTGGATGTTAGCACAAGTGGGACCTGACACTTCAATAAATCTGAGACATTCTGCCGTGGAGATCAAAGTTCAGAATTGCTTAAATTGGTGTTGGAGCAGGTGGGAAACAGGAGCCCAGGGCCAGGAATTGGATAGATGGCAATTGTCGTTCCATTTGTAGGGCCCAAATGTCAGCTTTTCAAACGATATGACATCAATTTAAGTGATTTGGGCTCCCAGCTACCTCGCCTATTTAGTATTACTGGTTCTGGGAAGTGTGATTCGTGGTCTAGCCGATGCTCTAAAAAGGGGGACCTTGGGGAACCAACCCTGCTTGTATATCTGGGGTCAGAGACTTTTGTTTGTGGAGGGTTGGTAACATGGGGTTATTACCATTCATGGGAGCGTGGATGAGCATTTCGTCTCCTACCTGGATGTGTTGGTAACCTCCCAACTTACACTTCCAGCCATGACCTCTCTCCTGAGCTTTAGACTCATTAGCACGTATATGTCATGGCATTGTCATTTGCACACAGAGGTGAGCCTGGATTTTAACACAGGGCATGTAGTTCTCAAAGGCTTCGGATGAGGTGAGAATGTGCTCTGGCTTCTTCTTCTTCTTCTTCTTCTTTTTTTTAATATAATTTATTGTCAAGTTGGCTGACATACAGTGTATACAGTGAGCCCTTGATTTTGGGGGTAGATTCCTGTGATTCATCACTTCCATACAACACCTAGTGCTCATCCCAACAAGTGCCCTCTTCAATGCCCATCACCCGTTTGCCCCCTCTCCCCCACGCCATCCCATCAACCCTTAGTACGTTCTCTGTATTGAAGAGTCTCTTATGGTTTACCTCCCTCCCTCCCTCTCTGATTATAACCATTTTGTCCCCCTTCCCTTCTCCCGTGGTCTTCTGTTAAGTTTCTCAGGTTCCACAGGAGCGAAAATGTATAATATCTGTCCCTCTCTGACTGACTTACTTCGCTTACCATAATACCCTCCAGTTCCATCCATGTTGCAGCAAATGGCAGGATTTCATTCTTTCTCATTGCCAAGTAGTATTCCAGTGTATCTCACTGTGGTTCTCATTTGCGTTGCCCTGAAAGGTCATCTTTTCTTGTGCCGTTTGGACATTCGTAGATCTTCTTGGGTGCACAGGCTTTTAAGGTCCAAGGAGGTCAGTGCACCTCCCCTCAGTCCTGAGCATGAAGAGAGCTCTGGCCGCTAACCCAGAAAGGTACACGCCGGGAAAATCTCATCTTCCCATTTTTTTTTTTTTTTTTTTTAAGTTGGCTGGGAGTGCCAGAGACTTGCCGCATCCTGTACGAGGTGCAACTCATCTCAACAGAATGACTGTATTCCTGAAATATTTCCTGCTGAGCAAATTGTCTTAATCCTGTTATACCACCGGCTTTCATTATTGAACTGGAAATTGACTGGAATAAAATTTTGGCCCCAAATTGTAAATGTGGAAATTCTTGATGGTATACCATTACTTTTCAAATAATGATACTAAAGACAATGATAATAACACAAATGCATCAGGGGCAAGTACTTTTGCAGAACTAAATGGGCCAGGCAATGTAGTAGATGCTTTAGATATATTAACTTATTTGATCTTCCTAACTGCCCCGTGAAATAGGTATTATTAGCAGCTTTGCCCCTTTACAAATGAGGAAAGTGAAGGGCAGGGAGGCCAGGTAACTTGCCCAAAGTCAAGGTTAATGTACTAGTTAAGGTAGCACTAGCTGCTATAATAGATAAGCCCCAGATTCTCAGAAGGTTAACATAATAAAAGTTTATTTCTTATAGCAAAACCCCATGGCGTCATTCTTTTTTTTTTTTTTTTTTTAAGTGATCTTTACAACCTACATGGGGCTTGAACTCACAACCCCAAGAACAGGAGTCCCATGCTTCACCCACTGAGCCAGCCAGACCTCCCCCACCTCCCTTGATTGGATTGCCTCCCACGTGGTCATTCAGGGATCCAAGTGCCTTGCATCTTACTGCTCTTCATTTTTCTAGGTTCTTTGAGTTCTCACCGATCAACCAAGGGGGGCTGGTGAGAAAGAGAGCAAGACTTCAGTGGGAGGCTTTTACCTGCCAGGTGTAGACTTGATGCATATCGCTTCTGCCCGCTTGCCACTGGCCAGAAGTCAGTCAGTTATGTGGCCACACCTAAGTGCAAGAGAGGCAAAGAAACACAGTTGTCTGCCCAGAGGGAAAGGAAATGAATTTTGACAAATAATACGCATTGTTTTGCCATTGCTGGCGAGTGGAAGCCATAGGATTTGAACCTGGGTAGTTTGGCTCCAGAGACTCAACTCTTTTTTTTTTTTTTTAATTTTTTTTTTTTT
>NW_024412449.1:2383666-2405799 GCF_014898765.1 Herpailurus yagouaroundi | reverse complement strand
TCGAACTCACGGACCGCGAGATCGTGACCTGGCTGAAGTCGGACGCTTAACCGACTGCGCCACCCAGGCGCCCCCAGAGACTCAACTCTTGACTCGAACATTCTACCATCTCTCCGGGAACAATGGCTCAAAGTCTGAGAAAAATGTGGCAGGTTGCACCACTTTTTACTCCATTTCCCTCCCATCTGTAACTGTCTTTGGTTGCCTAGATGCTGTGCTTGGGAATGTTCTCAAAGTCGTTGTCTTTCCGTGAGAGGCTCTGTTCTATGCATTTAATCGCCACAATCACCCCCATGAGATAGACAGTTATTATCGTTCCCGTTTTCCAGGTGAGGAGGCTAAAGCAGGGAGCTTGGTTATGTGTCCAAGGCATAAGTAGGTGGTGTCTCTGGGCTTCCGGAACCCTCACACCAAGCCACGGAGTAGGGTGGGGGCTGAAGGGAAGATGAGAGAAGGTGAGAAGGCCAAAGCCACCAAACCCCACCCAGCCAGAACCTCGTTTGGATTCTGCTTCTGCAAGTTTTTTATGGGACAGGCAGGGAAGTGTAAGCTCTCACTGGATATTTGATGACCCTAAGGGATCGCTGTTAACTTGTAGGGCGTGAGAAAGGTATGGTGGTCATGTTACAAAAGAAAGTCCTTATCTTTTCCAGGTACGTACTGAAACGTGTAGCGGGTGGCATGATGAAATGTCTAGGACTTGGCAGGGCACCAGGGTGTCTCAGTTGGTGACGCCTCCGACTCTTGGTCCTCAGCTCGGGTCATGACCTCGTGGTCTTGTGAGTTCAAGCCCCGAGTCGGACTCTGTGCAGACAGCGCGGAACTTGGGATTGTCTCTCTCCTTGTCTCTCTTCCCCTCCCCCGCATGCTCGAGCATGCTCTCTCTCTCAAAATAAACATTTTCTTTCCACGTCTAGGAGTTGCCTCAGATAATGCGGTGGAGGGATTGAGGTATAGATGGACAGAAGGGGGCCACAAATAGCTCCTTCGTGCAGAATGCTGATGGGTACATGGTGGATTGTCATTCTAGTCTCTCACTTTGGGGCGTATTTCAAATTTTCTGTAATAATGATAATAAAAAAGAAGACTTTAACGAGTGGACTCTCTGTAGCCCCCTAGACTGTAAATGAAGTGATGGGACAGAACATGTTTGTTGAGGAACAGCTGAGCGGCCTGGAATGTTTTCTAAAGCAGGTCCTCAGGGACCCTGTTTGGGAGCTATTGGCCCGTGTGTGAATTCTGATTCTGAGATTCTCCCAGAGGCGGCCTTTAGTGCCTGGAGAACTGAGCTCGGGAAGGTGAGCCTGGGGCCTCCTCCGAAAGGCAGAAAGCACAGACTCCCGGGGTGAGAGGGATCCAGGCAAAGGCTGGGCTTTGCCCCGGCCCAGTGGCCTCAGCCCTGGCTAGCTGCGCAGCCCGTGACAAATATCTCGCTGAAAGGTACAGCACGGCCCCAGGCCCCAGCTGCACTTTAATTAAACACTGAAAATCCATCAAAGACTCGGCCTTCTCAGCCAGCCAGTTCTCGGAGTCCCAGGTGAAGCCAGCTCTGGGCTGGCTGCGGGCCCTCCCAAGTCCCTGGCTAAAATCAACAGCCAGGGCTCCGCAGCCCAGCTTCTGACCTGATGCAAATTAAGCTTGGCATTTGGAGATGGTATTAAATTGTCCTAAATCAATATTCTAGTGGCAGGATCAGAACAATTAAAAACCCCGATTTCCTCCTCAGATCGTTGGAGTACATGTGACTATGAATTGTCAGTTCACTTTTAAAACTCAGCAGGTTGAGAAAGGCGGAGGTCTGCTTGGTGATGTGCCGGGCATAGTTTATTCCAACCTCAGCGTCTCTTCCTGTTTTTACATGTGTGCGACATATGTCAAGCGCACAGGGCCGTTCATATATGATATAACGTGTATGATGTAACATCTAATCCCTGCAGCAACCCCAGGAGGCTCTGTCATCCCCCCTTTACAGAGGAGGAAACTGAGGCTCAGAGAGGTGAAGTCACTCGCCCAAGGTCTCAGCTACTAAGTGGTAGGGCGAGAATTTGAATTAATTTCTCCAAGCTCAAGGCCAATGCTTTGCCCTCTGTAACACAGCTGGCTTTTCCCAATATAGTGTTTATTTTTCATTCATCATGATAATTAATAGCGAGGAATGAATGGCAACAATAGTGACTGTTTAATAATTTTGTTTCTCTAGTCTTAATAGTTGGTGGCAATTTTTCTAGTTTGTCCACTTGTTCAACAAACGTTTATTGAGAAGCAGCCTGGTAGGGAGGTTTCTGGGCTCGGGAGTCCGCCAGACTGGTCCCACCCACCACGTCTGGGCTGTGTGACCTGGTACAAGTTTATCATCGTCTCTGAGCCCCAGCTTCCTCATCTGTAAAATGGGATGTTACTAGTACTCACGCCCCAGGGTTGTCATTAAAATAAAAGGAGTTGGTACTCGCAAAGTGTTTAAAGTAAGGCCTGGCTCTCAGTGGGCATTCTATCAACCTGAGCCCCTGGCAGACGCTGTCAGGGCCCTGGAGGAAGAGCTGTGTCTATGTGCTCTCAGAACTCCCCTCTTCTGTTTAGTCAGTTAATATTATTGCTTCTATTTTTATTAAACCAGCTAAACATGTTTAGGTTTATGGTAAAGAATGCAAAGAGTTGGGGCGCCTGGGTGGCTCAGTCAGTTGAGCATCAGACTTCGGCTCAGGTCACTATCTCACGGCTTGTGAGTTTGAGCCCCGCGTCAGGCTCTGGGCTGACAGCTCAGAGCCTGGAGCCCGCTTTGGATTCTGTGTCTCCCTCTCTCTGTGACCCTCCCCTGCTTGCACTCTGTCTCTCTGTCTCTTTCTCTCTCTCTCAAAAATAAATAAAGATTAAAAAAAACCTTTTTTTTTTAAAATTCAAAGAGGCCAGAAATAAAAACTGAAAAGTAAGGGCTCCTTTCTACTTTCCTATAGTTAGGACTTAGATAGACTAGTGTAACCTGTGATAATAGTAATGATGATGATGATAGTATATGATAATGTAATAATAGTGTGTCAGAAATGCTCTGTTGTACAAGCATACACACTTGTCTTGTTTTTATACAACTGGAATACCACGGTAAAGGGTGTTCAGCAGTCCATACTTTTCCACTTACCCACTTACCTGTCTTAGGTACAGACCTACCTCGTTTTATTACACTTTGCTTTATCGCGTGTCGTGAATATTGCTTTTTTTTTTTTTTTTTTTTTTTTTTAATAAATTGAAGGTTTGTGACAACCCTGTGTCAGGCAGGCCTGCCGGTGCCATTTCTCCAAGAACATTTGCTCACTTCATGTCTCTCGCAATATTTCAATATTTCAAACTTTATCATTGTTTGTTACATCCATCTGCGGTCAGTGATTATGCCTCGCTGAAACTTGAGATGATGGTTAGCATTTCCTAGCGAAAAATATTTTAAATATTTTTTAAAAGAGGTCTAAACATTTTTAAGACATAATGCTACTGCACACTTCGTGGATTATACTACAGTGTAAACATAATTTTTATATACACCAGGAAACCAAAAAGTTCATTTGATTCACTTTATTGTGGTATCTGCTTTATTGCGGTAGTCTGGAACCGAACCTACAATATCTCCAAGATATACCTGTGTCTTTCACATATGGATTTACCTAATTTTTAAGCAACTTTATGCATTGTCTGGATGTGCCATAGTTAAATTTAACCATCTCCCTATTGTTTTTACTAGGGTTTTGCTACTCCAAACAGTGCTGCATTAAACATGCTTGCAAACAAATAAAAGCATTCTGTATCTGTTTATCTGTATAATATAATAAACTCTTAGAGATGGAATCGCTGAGTCAAAAATGTGGTAGGTCTGAATTTTGTTGGATATTACCAAATTGCTTTCGAGAAGGAAATACTAGGGGGGGAAATGCTACCCATGCTTTAAAATTCATATTTCTTGTTAATCAGTTTTGAAAGAGAGGGTGGAAATGAGCAGTTAGCCTGATCTCTCATTTTATTGGAAATGCTTCTCCTTGGCCACACATTTTTAGACATTACATTCTCTGGCTCCCCTCCTCAGTTCTTGATACAGAGAGAATGTTCTGGATTTCGAGGCAAGATCCCATGTGTGCTTCATTCTCTCTCCACTCCCAGGCCCCCTGCCCCCCATTCTCTGAGGGAAGGACTTCTGTTCTCTCTCTTTAAGTTTCAGGGTAAATGGGGCTCACAGAGGCCCAGATTTCTCATGGGAGGAGAGAGTCACACAGGAACATCTTCAAGTGGGTATCTGAAGCCAGTGTCTGGCCAAGCGTCGGGCAGCCTGGCCCAGGCCTTTCTGCCTCCTCGAATTCCTCCAGGCCCACAAACAGCTGGGTGCCGCCAGTGTCCTTCCTTCTGCGTCCGACAGACTGATTTCCTTTTAGGGATGACTGCCTCCACCCACCCCCAGCCAACCAGGAGCAGAAAACCCCACGACGAAGATAATAAATTGCATCCAGGGCCACGGAGGAGGGGAGAGAAATGACTCACAAGCCCCTACATCCTCCTGCCACATTCCAAGAGCTGCCTTCCTTGGGGCTTAAATCACTCCCTGGGAGCAACACCCTGAGCGGATGGTGGAGGAAGGCCAGCTGTTGTTGCTGGCTGGATGAGGCGGGTGGGGTGAGGGCCCTGGCTGGAAACAAGTCCTGGAATTTTTCTTTAGAATGGGCTGGTGATCCTGGCTCCCCCTGAGAACAAGGCACGGGGCATTTCTGCCCTCAAGGGGCTTGTGCTGTAGCCTCTAGAGCCCCCTGTCCTCTTGCCCAGTGCCCTGGAGGGAGATAGACCTAACAGTCTGGTGACCCTGGGCAAGTCACTTCATTTCCCTGAGCCCCGGTCCCCCCCCCCCCCCCCCTACAAAATGGGAAAGAAGAATTCAGTACCAGTCTCCAGGGTTATTAATAATTAATGAGCTAATTCATGTCAAGTGCTTAGCATGGAGGCTGGCTCACCTTAAACACTTAGTATTACTTGCTATTATTGCTACTGCTACTGCTCCTCTCGACAATTCTGCAAATAAAAAATTAGGAAATGTGGTCTGGCCGTGGCTCTCACCCCTGCCCGTGATTTATAATAATGATTGTGAACATTTATATAGAGCTTACTGTGTTTTAGAGCTTTATGTATGTTGACTCATTTAATCCTGCCAACCCCATGAGTACCTACGCTGTAGGTTCTGTTACTATCCCCATGTGTGAATATACCAAGGCACAGAGAGTTGAACCTCTAGCCCAGTTAGGAAATAGTGGAGCCAGGCTTCAGACCCAGGTTGTCAGCTCTAGAAGTTACTTTCTTTAAATTTGATTCTTTTTAATGTTTGTTTATTTTTGAGAGAGAGCAGGGGAAGGGCAGAGAGAGAGGGAGACACAGAATCAGAAGCAGGCTCCAGGCTCTGAGCTATGAGCATAGAGCCCCACGCGGGGCTCAAACTCACAGACCACGAGATCATGACCTGAGCCGAAGTCGGACACTTAACTGGCTGAGCCACCCAGTTGTACGTAAAAGTTACTTTCTTAACCACTATGTCATCCTGCCTCTCAATATGTGTTTGTATATTTCTATAGGACAGTTTTCTAAAGATACAGCAGTCAAGTGATGCTTTTTTTTTTTTTTCTTTTTGCTTTCATTAAAAGAAAATGTTGGTTTTAGAGGCTCCTGGGTGGCTTAGTAGGTTGAGTCTCCCGACTTTGGCTCAGGTCGTGGTCTCATGATTCATGAGTTCGAGTCCTGCATCAGCCTCTGTGTTGACAGCTCAGGGCCTGAAGCCTGCTTCAGTTTCTGTGTCTCCCTCTCTCTGCCCCTCCCTGGCTTGTACTCTGTCTCTGTGTCTCTCTCAAAAATAAATAAACATTGGGGCGCCTGGGTGGCTCAGTCGGTTAAGCATCCGACTTTGGCTCAGGTCATGATCTCGCGGTCCATGAGTTCGAGCCCCGCGTCAGGCTCTGTGCTGACAGCTCAGAGCCTGGAGCCTGTTTCAGATTCTGTGTCTCCCTCTCTCTCTGACCCTCCTCCATTCATGCTGTCTCTCCCTGTCTCAAAAATGAATAAACGTTAAAAAAATTTAAAAAAAATAAACATTAAAAAAGATTTTTTTTTAATTGTTGGTTTTTCTTATAATAGCAACATAGCATTATTTTTTTTAATGGAAAATAGGAGTACCTGGGTGGCTCAGTGGGTTAACCATCCAACTCCTGATTTCTTACAGATTGTGAGATTGAGCCCCAAGTCAGGCTCCGTACTGACAGTGTGGAACCTGCTTGGGATTCTCTCTCTCTCCCTCTCTCTTTGCCCCTTTCCCGCTCATTCTCTCTCCATCCCCCCCCCCCACCAAAATAAATAAATAAACTTACAAAAAATGGAAAATATAGACGAGGAAGATCAACGTATTTGCCTACAGTACTACCACCTGACCAGTGGCCTAGATAAAGGGCTGGTTCTTTTTTATTTTCAGTGATAAAACTGTGATGTCCTCCCGTGTATGGCTGCTGTGTAGCTCGTGTAACCTGTAACTCTCCATCCCCGTTTGACAGCACTCGAGCTGGTCTCTATCCTGTTTATCGGTACAGTTCCATGGTATGCGTACTTGGATGTCACAGGAAGAACAAATTGCTAAAAGTTTCTGAATTATCTTCTTGTCGTGTTAGGTGACACCCCGTTCACCGACTGCTGCTGGTCTGTGAATCATACTCTGAGCAGCACTGACCTAGACAAACACTATTTACAGTTTAGCGTATTTATTTCCAGCATTTTTCCAGCACTTTTTTTTTGTTGTTTATTTTTAGTCTTTATACACCTTTACTTTGCTCACTATACTTCGTGTTACAAAATTACTGTAAGCAATTCTTGAGTGTAATTTTAATGACAATAATATCATAATATTCCATCTGGAAGAGGTACCATAGATTACCAGCCTATTCCCTTTTTCATGGACTTTGGTAGGTTTCCATTTATTTGCCATGATGAAAATATGATGGTAGTTTTAGTATAACTATTTTTCCATAGTTAATGTTATTTCCATAGGGTAGGTCTCCTACAGTGGAATGACTGGGTCAAACAATATGAAGTCTTTTAAATTGCTTGTTAGGTTTACCAAATACTTCCTAAAAGTGATGTGCCGGGGCGCCCGGGTGGCTCAGTCGGTTGAGTGTCCAACTTCGGCTCAGGTCATGATCTCACAGCTTGTGAGTCTGAGCCCCACGTTGGGCTCTGTGCTGACAGGTCAGAGCCTGGAGCCTGCTTCCGATTCTGTGTCTCCTTCTCTCTCTGCTCTTCCCCCGCTCATGCTCTGTCTCTCTCAAGAATAAATAAACATTAAAATATTTTAAAAAATAATAAAAAAAAGAAAAGTAATGTGCCAATATATGCTCCCCACAGTAGTCTATGAGAGTGCCTGCTTACATCCTTTTCTGCATTCACTATTATAATTTGATTAAGGGAACAATCTTAATTGTTTTGAGTTGCTTTGATTGCTGATGAGGTTGAATGTTTTCTGCGTGTGTAGCCATTTATATTTATCTTTTGCTTTGTACTCAGTTGGGCGCTAGAATCAAATGTTACCATCTTGCACAGATTTCACCCTACTTTAGATCAGAAGCCGAGTAAATCCATACATAAAGTCTGTACATATTGATGTATGGTATCTCCATTATTTAGATCCTTCCCTTTTTTTCTGCTGCCAGAACTGGGGGGCGCTTTTATGTGATCTTGATGGTGGTTTTTGTCTTTGCACCAATAATGTAGTAAGTATATGGCCTGAATATTTGTGAATATGTTGTGAACATGTTATTTCATATGTTGAAATCCTAAACCCCCAAGTGATGGTGTTAGTCTCTGGAGCCTTTGAGGGATCATTTGCTGGGGGGGGGGGGGGGGCGCGCGGGATTAGTAACTTTATAAAAGAGACTCTAGAGAGCGCCCTTCCCCCATCCGCCATGGGAGGACACAGCAATGGGGGTGCCAGCTATGAATCCGGAAGCAGGTTCTCGCCAAATGCCAAATACAACCATTCTGGTGCCTCGATCTTGAACTTCCCAGCCTCCAGAACTGTGAGAAACAAACATATTTCTGTTGTTTTTAAGCTACCCAGGCTATTGTACTTTGTTAGAGCAGTACATGTGGACTAACACAGGGATTTTTCTTGAGTATTTCTGATATTTCCTCAGCTGTGTTTTCTCTATTTTTTTTTTCTTTTCCTTTCTCTCTCTCTCTCTCTCTCTCTCTCTCTCTTTTTTTCCTCCTTTTCTTTTTGCTATGATTTGGACCTATTTAGTAAGCATTGCATGCCAGCTTGAATTAATCAATTTTGAAACTACTGATCTGTTCGAATTCCAGACATACTTTTGTTAATTATGGGAAAAGTAGGAAAAAACTTCTGAAATCTGGATGATTTTAGGAAATACTAGATGCCCGAACTTAAACATTTCACCATATTCCTGTGTATAATAGCTGTATGGGCAGAGTGAAATACTGAGGAGTGACAAGGGCAGTTTGGGCCTGTATTTCTCTCAAAGGGACTTGTTGAGGGCTTGTTTGCCTTTTAATAACATAGGAGATATTTGTCAATAAGACAGGGATGTCTCCCTGTGCCCCAAAGTGCTCCCTTTCAAAGTGTATGGTAAGAGCCACGTGTAGTGGTAATGGTGGGGGCAAAGTATTCCACTGCACTCGAGTCCCCCCCTTAACAAGCCTCAGGTCCCCTCCCCGGGTCGGTAGATAGTTTTAAGCAATGCAAAAGACCGTAATTGGAATCTATAGTGACCTTATAGGCAAATAATTACAAGTAGCTAAAGTATGGGTATTAACAATTTAGAATGAAAGTTTAGCTAAGTTTCTATTTAGGAAAGCTATTAGTAAGTGTCCCCCAAAAAAGTACACCGTGTTCAAATTAGTTCAGAAAAGCTAGGTTAAAAGAGCTTCTTTTCCTCCTATTAAAGCTTGGTACACTCTCTGGATTTCCAAAGCAGCGACGAAGTAAGATACAGTTTTTGCAAAACTTCTTTTGCCTACGGGGTCCTATTTTTCAAGAGCTCCGTCCTCCTAACCCCTTGGCAAATAGTGTCTTGCAGCACACAACAGATCATGGAAAATTCTGGAAGCAGGCCAGCTTCTGTGGCACTGATGTTCACACTGGCTATGAATCTTGGGGATTGTTGTACTGAAGTGCAGAATCATTTGCAAACGGGGAGTGAGGGCTCATACCTTCTAAGGGTTGGTTTTTGAATTGTAGTTCTTTCCACCTTTATGTCCAATGGTAGATCAATAACCTTTGGGGAGCAATAGGATTGGGAAACCATGATCACAGGTCAAGTCTTGAATGGCACTGAAAATGTTTCTTTTTGTTACTAAAATAGACCACAGTCAAGACAGCCCGGTATGTGGAGACATTTAATGCATTTTGAGTTAGAGGACAATATTGCACGGTCATTAAAGAGAATCCAGGCACGGGAGTACAACTCTCTGTGCCTAATCCAAAACCTTCCCACTGAGTGAGCTGTGTGGTTCTGGGCACTTAGTGAACCCGTCATAATCCTCAGGTTCCCCAGCTCTAGAAGGATAATTTCACCCACCAGGATTGATGTAGGGAATCAAAATGCACATTACAGTGCTCACGACCTCAGGTATCCATTGAGGTCCTGGTGGGAACAGTTGGTGCCCTTACAAAGTTGTAGGTTGAAGGGAAGCAGCGAGGGTCACACACCCCAGGGCTGACAATAGCGGAGAACACTTACTACCCCTAGGCCTTCAGGGACAAGGGAATGGGGTGCTGGCCAGCTGCTGGGGACAAAGCTGTGGCAGTAGGAGAAGAGTTGAATGGTCCCTGCCAGCTCATGGCCCAGCAGGGAGGGGCCGGGGAATCAACATTCTGCCTCATCCACTGGCCGAACCCAACTGTGGCAGAGATGGCGTGTGGAGTAGCTAACAGATAGCTCCGATAGGAAGAGTTAACTAATTTTGATGGTTACTGCACAATTAATTTCCATTTTTTGCCTTGGTTACTTGCTTACTACCCGTGTAACTCTTGGAAAATTGAAAATTACTTGACCTCATCGTGCTTCCCACTCTGTCTGCAATGGACATACTGCCTTTCCCGTGACGTAAGATTGTGAATAAACTCTCCATTAATGTGAAGTGTAGAGCTCTTTCCCTTCCTCACAATTTCAAAGAGATTGCGTGCGCATGTCCGTTCCGCTTTGTTGCAGCTAATGCGCACATATGCGTAAGAAGGAACTTATTTTCCTCCTGGTGTGGCCTTCTATCTGAAAGTTTAATACCTTCCTGATCTTGTGATTCAGTTGCTGAGTCCCCATTCTGGACCTCACAGCTCAGTCCCAGGAACCCAAACACATTTTGCTGATGCTCAGGGTAACTTTTCTGTAATGTACTTGGCACAGCTGAAGAGATATTTCTCAATCTCTCTCTATAACGCGTGGTTAGCTCTGCCCATTCAGTCTTTGTGCTAAAGTGCATGACATCAACCCCAATAGCACATTTCTCAGCTCCCCACCTCCCTCCCTGCACCCCCCCTCCCCCAGAGGCCAATATGGGACATCTCTAAGGTCCAGTCTTCTTTTCTCTATTTTCCTTCTTTCTTTCCAAGGCTTCGTTATTAAACCCAGACTCCATCCTGCCTTCTCCTTTCCCCCCGCTTCCCCCTTCCTCTGCTTTTTCTATTAATCATAATGATGCAAGGAGGAGAAGGAGGAAAACTCTTGCTTTCCCAGCTTTGTCATGAGCAGCCTGAGGCTTTGGTGTTGAGGGCACCAGAGCATGGAGCAGGTGTCCTGATCAGTGTCCTGGTGGGTGCTGGGATGCCACCTAACCCTCAGGAAGGCCGATTCCCAGGGTTTCCCCATGCTGATGATTGGAGCCTCATCACCTTCCCAGTGCCCAGCCTGTGCTCCAAGCATTTCAGCTGTGCCTGAGGGATCCTGATGCGGGGGGGACCCAGAGAGTATCAGCCACATACTTGAAGTATGATATTGTCAAGAGTTTACGCAGTGGGGATGGGGAGAGCCTGATATTTATATAAATAAAGCTAAGAAGCCTGCTTATTTATATTCCAACTAAGGGATGACATGTTTTTATTTCATGTGAGTTTCTGAACTAAGCAAGGTCCTGGAAAATATACTAAAGGAGTTAAAATTTAGTTACTCAAATACATTAGTTATTTCCACGAAGTGGCTCCAGTGTCTAGGGTGATTGTCATTTCAAAATGTCAGCTAACCTGGGCCTGCTGACTTTAGCTTGCTTGTCAGCTGGCTGGTCTCGGGGTTGATGGCCCTGTGTGGCCTCTAGTTACACCTTGCACATCTGGCAGCCCAAACATGTCCATCCAACATAGCTTCTTCAGTGGACTCTGCCTTTTTGCCCCCTCTCACCAAGCGTACTATCTTCTTTGTCAGAAGTGAGACCTGTGGAAGAAGCAGAATGTGGACACCTGAGTTAACTGGTGCCGTGTTTCCAATTTATTCCAGGGGTGTTGTAGCATTTCTTCTAAACTGGCATCCCAGGCAGCAACCCAGCTAGCTCACCATTTAATATGCCCCACCCCCGCCCATTGGGAGATGCTTAGGTGTTTTGCCATGATCTCAATTATGGCCTATGAATGGTGTGTTTATTCATTCATTCAGCAAACACTAGATGTTATTCCAGCCTGGATTACCACTGGGTCTTGGGATTGCAGGTTACAACAGGATGCCATGGGCACTGGTGCTTGAGGGTGAAGGGCTCATAATTTGGAGAGATCAGCCTATTTGTTGCAGAGATGCTAGTGTAATAAGGCCCAGTTGCCTGGACATGCCAAGGAGGGCATCAGGGTCCTAGGAAGAAGGTTCAGTCCTAAAGGGGTTCAAGAGTATGCTCCATCTGGGCAGACCCAGGAGGAGGAAAGAGGGAAAGGCCTTGGTGCCAAAAGTCAGTCCAAGAACTTGGAAGTTGCCGGCAATGAGAATTGCTCCTAAGTCTTCTGCAGGGGGAACATCCTTTCATGGGCACAGAGACAGCAGCTGGCCAGGCCTTGAGCCTGTAATTAGGTGGAGACTGGAGAGGCTGCTGAGAGTGGAAAGAGAGCGCCGAACGTGGCCCTATTTGGGGCCGTGTGGGTGGCCCTGTGTGCTTCCAGCTGTGGACAAGTGGCAGAGCCCAGGGCCTCTTCAGTCCCGGCATCTGACCCTGCCATCCTCATCTTCTCTGGAGCTTAATGATGCCATTGTCTGAGGCCCCGAGGAAGGCTGTAGAAGGCCAGGGAGAAGACACGGAGAAGGCCCCATACTGTAACTGACATGGTGCTCACACGGTCTGTGTGGGAGAGTAATGGAAATCACTCACATGGGCCTAGTTGTACTGTTTACAAAGGACAAACTTTGGGCTGTGTCAGCTATCACCTGGGCCTCTGTGTACCAACCACTCAAACCCTCTTAGCCTCAGTTTCCTCATTTATAAAACAGGGATAACAAAAGTCACTGTCTTGCCCATCTAACCAGTTTTTCGTTCCTAAGAAGAAAGAAGGGGTGGGAAGCAGAATTAGGCGTACAGAAAAGTGGGGCTGGTCCAGGCCTGGAGAAAAGGCCAGAATGAAATATTTGACTATGGTAGCAGGTGAGATGGCCTCTTGAAATGACTCCGTACCTTGTAATGATGTTTTCCCTAATTACATAAAGAACACATGCTTTTAGTAAAAAATTTAGGAAAAAATATTAAGCATAGCGACCCACATTGAAATAAACCATGGTCTTTTCGCAGTTAATATTTGGATTTGTTTTCTTTTTTTTTCATTGTTCATATACCTAATATTTTAATAAAATTAGAACCGTGCTGTGTGTTCAGTTATGGGACCCAAGCTTTTTCAGTGTAATTTATACATATATATGTTTTCAGCTTTGTCTTTACAAAATTGGAATTGTACTGTGTGTCAGTCAAGGTTCTCTGGAGAAACAAAATCAATAGGGGATATATATATACGTGTAGGTATTTATACATATACACTTTTATACTCCTATGTATACATATTAAGAGATAGATAAAAGTATTTGCATGTATACATACATAGATTTATTTTAAGGGGTTGGTTCTCATGAATTGAAAGTCATATCTGAAATCTGTAGGGCAGGCCAGCAACCTGGAAAGTCAGGTGGGAGTTAAGGCTGCCATCTTGAGGCAGATTTCCACTGTCTTTGGGAAATCTCAGTTTTTGCTTACCAGGCCTGCAGCTGATTAGATGAGGCCCACCTACATTACAACTTGTACCCTCCTTTACTGAAAATCAGCTGATTGTAGATGTTGACCACATCTACAAAATCCCTCCACAGCAGCATTTGGCATTTGATTAAATAACTGGGTACTATAACTTAACCACGTTGACACATAAAAAGGACCGTCACGTACAATATACCCCAATTAGTATTTTGATTTTTTCACTTTGCATGTGATGAATATTTTTCCATAGTATGAAACATTTTATAAGAACTTGATCTTTTTTTTTTTTTTTTTCACCAAATGGCTTTACCATGATTTATTTGGAAATGTCCCTGTTGTCAGATATTTTTACTTTAGCTTTAACATCATGATAAACATCTTTGGGTGCATTTTCTTTTTATATATTCCTAGAATATATCATTAATGGGGAATTGCTGAGTCAAAATGTTTGGAGATTTTAAGGCTTTTGATATACATTGCCGGGGCGCCTGGGTGGCTCAGTCGGTTGGGCGGCCGACCACAGCTCAGGTCACGGTCTCACGGTCTGTGGGTTCGTGCCCCGCGTTGGGCTCTGTTCTGAGAGCTCAGAGCCCGGAGCCTGCTTCCGATTCTATTTCTCCCTCTCTCTCTGCCCCTTCCCTGCTTGCTGTCTCTCTCTCTCAAAAATAATAAACAATAAAAATTAAAAAAAAAAGATATACATTGTGAAATTTCCTTTAGGACAATACTTCTCAAGCTATTATCCTTGCACCAGTACCATCAGAATAACTGGGTAGCTCGTGCAAAAGACAGATTCTTGGGCCTCTCCCTAGACTACTGAATCAGAATCTGGATTTTCTTTAGACTCCTATGTGATGTGTACGCACGCTAACGTTTGAGAGGCACCACCCAAGAAAATCTGTACTGAATGTTTGTGTCCTCTCAAAATACATCTGTTGAACTAATGCCTGATATGATGGTGTTAGCAGGTGGAAACTTAGGGAGGGACTTAAGTGGAAGGGATTAGTGCCTTATGGGAGGCTCCAGAGAAATCCTGGGCCCCTTCTGCCACGTGAAGACACAGGGAGAGGTGGCCAGCTATGAACCAGGAAGAAGGCGGTCATCAGAAAACTTGACCTTACCAGTGCCTTGATCTTGTACTTCCGGCTTCCAGAACTGTGACATATAAATTTCTGTTGCTTATAAAACATCCAGTCTTTGGTATTTTGTTATAGCAGCCTGAACGGACTAAAACATACCAGAAGTATATAGAGACTTGTTTTACTTCACTCTCATCAAAATGGGGCATTATGTTTTCCTCTTTGTTAATTTGCCATAAAACGATATTCTATGGGTATTTTGATTTTTATTTTGTAACAGATTGATCGAAGAGGCTGGCTACCGTAGGCATTCAATCAGGAAAAAGCCTTTTGTTTTCCAAGCACAGCCTTAAAATATGCTCTGTGATATCTTAGGTGGATTGCATGACTTTCCGGTTGCTTCCATCTGTAAGAGCAGTCTCATTTAGATAATTATGTAGGTTTGGCGTTCTAGTCCAATCTGAAATCAAAACTTCAGTTTCCCGTACAATTCCATGCTCTGCCCCTCCTCCTTGCTCAGCTTCCCCCACGACTCGGGCACCTGGGTGGGGCTAGAGGGAGTTGGGGGTGAGGGGGTGTCTAGGAGGGGTGGGCAATTTCTCTACTGCCTCTTCCTGTTTCTCCTTGCCATGGGGGGGGTACCAAGGAATCTGTTGAGAAGAGACAAAAGCCTTCCAATATTGGTGCCCTTGTTATCATTCTCTCCCGATTACTGCTGGCTGGACTAGCTCATTGCTGATGCCCCATATTTGGCTCTTCAGAGGCCCGCATAAGGAATTTTCTTAAAAGAGTTCTTCAGTGTGGTGAGCCGGGTTGGGATTTCGGTCTCCAGAGCCCATGATGCAATGGCCTTCCCGGTCATGCATTAAAATAATGGCACTCAGAGCGGCTGTTGCGATCACCCAGAGAAAAACATGATGACAGCCATTTAAACTCCCCCAAATGACAGCAAAGTGAACCGAAAATTCTGGTGTTTAAGCTGTGCATAGCTGATGATTAGACTAGGGGAGGATCCACTCCTTTGCAGGTCAGAACCATCTTTTATTCCTGAAGCCTCAGTTCTGCGTTGGGTATCTTCAGGAAAAGTGGTGTGTCCGTCACTGTCCCTTGCGACTGTAGGTGTTGCAGGTCTAACTGACCCTAGGGAAAGGGAGGAATACAGGTTGTTATTCTTGGGCATGGCGGAGTTTATCCCCTCTAGGCGATATAAAGGGATAGTTTTCAATGTTGCACTTAGAACATGCTTGGTGAATCCAAAATTCTTTCTGGCCACCTTTTCAAGCTGGTTTCTAAAATCAGGAAACTGTAAATATCCACTTTGGGGCTGGGAGAAGAGAAGGTTGCTTCAGCTCCAGGCATAGGTCACGATTCCTAGGCTTTCCCGCCCCCCACTCCTTGGTTGTTTTCATACCCTCCCAGGTGTTCCCAGCTGCCCAAATGATCCCCAGCGTGATGTGCTCATGGCCTGGAAAGGTCGGGTTCTGCCTGCATCATCCTCACTCAGGGTGTCATCTCTCAGCCCCCCCTTGAAGACCCTTAGCACAAGGGCAGTGCTTAATCCAAGTGAGAGGAGCCCCAACAGAAGGCTTTGCGGTGTGGGGGTGTTAGTGGTTGGAAACTTCCTAGCACTCATGCCACCTAGTAGAGAGCAGGTCTTTGTGCTGTCCAATCCATGCTACCTTCCACTGCTAAAAGAAGTCTTCCTAAAACACAGGCTTCTCTCCTGCTCAAGAACCTGCCAGGGCTCCCCATCCTTCTAAAGATACTGTATAAATTCCTCAGTCCAGCTTTGAAGACCTGCGGAGTCTGACTTTAACTTGACTTTCCTTTCCTCCACTTCCTAATGGGCACCTTCTGCTGATTGCCTTCCACGTGTGGCCAGCCAGTGCTGGGCCTGTGCCTTTGCTTGCATATTCCCATCTACCCCACCCACCTGGCCCTGCTAACTAAACCCAGCCACCGTGGCCTCCACTGTGCTGTCCCTTGTCTGGCCCTGCAGCCCTTCCTGTCAGAGCAGTGAACCCTGGATCATATGCCTCCTGGTGCATCTGATTGTTTCACGTTTTGGATTGGGTTCCTTGACTTGATTAGGCATTTCTGGTTTGCAGTGACCGTGTCTCTCCCTGTCTCATTGCCTTCCTGGCCAAACACACAGACCGTGCTCAGGCTCACTGATTGATTGGGGCATGGCAGCCTGGTCAGCAGGCCTGTGTCCCTGTTTCACTGAGCGGGGAACTGCTTGAGAGCTGGACCCTGTGTTTCCACCCCTGCACCTCCCTGCTAAACCATGGGTTTCTGACCAGAAGCTTGGGGGGGGGGGGGGGGGCTGATTCCTTGAGAGGCTGGGGTGTGGAATATGTCCTGTGCTGTAATCCTAACTGATTACCTCTGTGCATTTGGGCATTATCACTTCATTTCCTCCTTTATGTAGTTCAGATTTACTCATTTAACGAGTATGTATTGAGTGTTTAATACATGGCAGGCCCTATTTTGGGAGGTGAGAGTATGCCCTGAATAGGGTAGGGATCTGAACAATGAGAGAGGGCGAATTCTGTGAAGATCTTGGAAACAAATGTTCCAGAAGGAGGGTCAGTAGGTGCAGCCTCAGAAATTCAAGGAACTAGAAGGAGGCCCACAATGGCTGAAGCAAGGGGGTCGGGGGAGGCTGGCGAGAGATGGGGCTGGGATTTGGGCCCAGGCTGGATTCCCCAGGGCTTCACATGGCCATCAGAAGGCTGTGTTTTTCCAAAGACATATCGGAAGCCATTAAAGGATTTGAGCAGGTGAGCAACATGATGTGGCTGATTAACAGAGCCCGCCTCATTGAACGTAAACTATAATTAAATGAGATAACGTATGTAAGGTGCCTAGTCGTATGCCTGGTACATAGCAGGGGCTTGATAAGTAGTAATTATTACTTTCAGGTTTTGGAGAAAAATGATTATCTCTTAACAGTTAGTCTGACCTTAAAAGATGAAGTTTGTGACAGGCTAAATAATGGTATCCCCAGAATGCCCATATCCTAATCTCTGGAACCTGTAAACATGTGAGCTTACATGGTGAGGGAGAATGGAGGTTGCCGATGGAATGAAGCCTGCTAATCTGCTGACCTTAAAATAGGGAGAGCCTCCTGGATTATCCACGTGGGTCCATTGTAATCCCATGGTCCTTACAAGCAAAAGAGGGAGGCAGAAGAGAGCCAGAGGAAGGTCAGAGAGATGCAACATCGTTGGCTTGGAAGATAGCTTAGGGGCCCAGAATCAAGAAATGCTGGAGCCCGCTAGAAGCTGGAAATGGCGAGGAAATGGATTCTCCTCAAAAGCCTCCAGAAGGGAATGCACCCCTGCCACCATCTTGATTTTAGTTCAGTGGAACCCAAGTTGACTTCTTTCTGACTGCCAGACTTGTGAGATAAGAAGTCTGTGTTTTTAGCCACTAAATATGTGGTAATTTGTTACAGCAGCAATAGGAAATGGATACAAGGATTTTGCGTCAAATACTCTCAATTCCGGGTTAGCGCACTCCCGTATGACCTATGACCCATGAGTTTTTAAATCTCTCTTGTGTTCAGTGCCCATTGACTGACATCTGTGCTTGTGGGGAGTTGACCAGCTAGGAGGAGGCTTGCTGGTGTTTTCTGTAACCTCTAGGGGTACCAAATTCCACATGTGCCTCTAGGTGGCACGTTGTAACCTTCACGCATGGTGGTGAAATGGGTCCTGCTTTTCATTGGTCTGGGAGGCCAAGAAACTCTATAGAGCTCAAGGTAAGAGACTGGGCTCTCAACCCCAGTACCCTCTGGCTGGGGTATCCAGGAACACGCACTGTGAGGAGGGGTGGGATTGCCTTGTGCTGGCCCTGAGCCTCTGCTTAAAGTCCGTCTGCCTTTTCCCAGCCTTTAGAGCCCAGCCCGCAGGCCGCCTGCCTCCTCCATGAAGCACCCCAGGCTACCAGCCCATAGGAAGTATTTACTCTGAGACCTGGCCTCTCCGCTGGCATGGACTCTGGGCTAGACTGCTGCACTGTTCAGGTTGTGCCTATTTTCCCTTTGCTAACCATCAGGTCCTGTCTTTGGAGGTGGCAGACAGGGAGCCCCAGGCCAGACACACATTTACAGGCTTAGCAATACCCGTGGTTTGATTGGCTGGGGCTGGATACAAAGGGTTCCTATGGAAGGGCTTTTTGCTTTATCCTTTTAAGGAAGTTCATTCTCTCCGGTTGGTTCTCCTCCTCCTTTTGGAGACAGTGTTAGAAAAATCTCAGCAACAGAGGCCCAGTCGCCTGCACCAGTCCAACCTTCACGCTGCGGCTACCAGAACGTTAGCTCCAAAACCTAACTCTGACCTAGTCCCTCCTCCTACTCACCCCATATATAGCTGTGGTTTCCAATGTTTAAATAAGAACAGTAATAACAGTAAAAGCACTACAGAATCTTCTTCTTCAATGAAATATCACTGTATAAAAATAAAAGTCGGCAGTATACAGTCATCATTAAGTGTCTGGACCCTGTTATCAGACAGATTAGGTTCAAATTCAGGCCCTATCACTTATTTGATAGCAGGCAAGTTGATTGACCATCCGGTGCCTCATTTTCCTCATCTGTAAAATGGGGATGTTGATAGCACCTAGCTCATGGGGTTGTTGCAGAAATGATATATCATAAGGTATATAAAGTACTTAGCAGAGTGCTTGGCCAGGCATAAGTGCTGTTGTTCCTAGCATATACATTGATTTTCTAAGTTCTCATTTATAGCACTTAATTATCATAAAGCCCATCAGGGACAATAGTTTGGCTGTTTGGCTGAACACAGAAATAAAAAAAAAATCATTTTTTTTTTTAATGTTTATTTCTTTTTAAGAGAGACAGAGAGCATGAGCAGGGGAGGGGCAGAGAGAGAGGGAGACACAGAGAATCCATAGCAGCTCCAGGCTCTGAGCTGTCAGCACAGAACCCAATGCAGGGCTCCAACCCATGAACCATGAGATCATGACCTGAGCCGAAGTCAGTCGCTTAACCAATGAGCCATCCAGGTGTCCCAGAAATTTTTTAAAATAAATTTCACTTTTTTGAATAGTTTTAGATTTACAGAAAAATTGTGAAGATAGTACACAGAGTTCCCATATGCCCCGCACCTACTTTCCTCTATTGTTAACGTCTTACGTTAGGGCGCATGTGTGTTATAAATAGTGAACCGATGTCCATACATAACCTTTAACCAAGATCTGTACTTTTTCAGATTTTTTTAAAGTTGTTACATAACAATGCTCATCTTCTGTTCCAGGATTCTATCCAGGATAGCATATTACATTTAATGGTCCCATCTCCTTACGCTCCTCTCCCCGAGTTCTTGGACCTCTCTTGTTTTTGACGACCTCGTCAGTTTCTAGGGCGTCCTGGTGTTTTGTAGGTATTCTGCAGGATGCCCCTCTATTGGAATTTGTCTGATGTTTTTCTCCTGGTCAGACAAGTTGAACGCAGACATTTGAAGTCATTGGGTCACGGATGGCTACTAGAGCTTTCTGTTAGCCTCAGCATCCATGAAATTAGAATCAAATGTCTGTGGGAAGCCTCAGGCACATTTTGGAAAAACACAATGGGGAAGATGAAGTCCACTATCCTGGGTGTGGCCTCCCAGGTCCTTTGTCCTCTCCGCCCACTTCCTCAGTCTCTTGGGCCTGCAGTGAGCACTCCAGCTTCTCCACATCCTCTGGAGAGGTCTGGGCTTTGGGGCATGTTCATTCTTCTACCTGGAATGCCTTCCCTCCTTTCTCTGCCTGGCTAATTCCTGGTCTGTAGGAAAAGACTCTAAGATCCAGTTAAACTCGTACCCCCTCCCTGATGCCTGTCCCACTTTCCCTAAGAAGACAGGCACTGTCCCCAGGGTTTCCACAAGACTTGCACATCTCTTTTCAAAGTGTGTTTGTTTGCTTGTTTGTTTGTTTGTTTACTTATTTATTTATTAATTTAGAGAAAGAGAGAGTGGGGGAGGAGCAGAGAGAGAATCCCAGGTAGGTTCCATGCTGTCAGTGTAGACCCTGACGTGGGGCTTGACCTCCAATAGGATGGGGATGACCTGAGCTGAAACCAAGAGCCAGATGCTTAACCGAGCCACCCAGATGCCCCAGCACATCTCTTTTTACATTGTCCTTCTTGGGTCACATCTCTACCTCTTCCTCCAGATTGGAAGCTTCTTGAGAGCAGTGACTGAACCCTAATCCTTTTTCCTCATGCCCATTGTGGAGCCTGGCATACAATAGGTGCTCAAGAGATGCTCAACCAATGACTGACATGGGAGAGAGGTGCTGTATCGGTACTAGCCTTAACGTAGATCATGTTGCATTTGTCCTAAAAATGTGGGGTCCCCCAGTGAATGACGGATGCCTGCGATAAGCCCTTGGGTGGAAAGCTGCTTTGTCCCTGCCCCAAAGAGGTGTGAGAATGCGGTGTGAATACAGAAAGGACCACCAGGGGGCTCCAGGAAGCAGTTCAAAAGCCCTGCCCGAGAGGGAGGCTCAGGGGTGGTGGCTTCTGCTGCAAGCCTTGGGTCCGACAGAATCCACAAAGAAAGTGTGTCAAAAGAGAGGTCTGTTTTGCTACTGATGTGCCAGGCTCTGTACCAAGGACAGGATGTACCAGCCTGTTCTGAAAACATGTGTGGGCCCTGGTCGAGCTCTTTCTCCCAGAGGTCTCTGCCTGAAGAAATTGGGACAAAAGATCCTGATAGCTAAGAAATAATGTTTGCAGAAGCAAATGATCTTGTTACAGCCACGAGCAGACCTGCACTTCATTCAGATTTCCCAATTTCTGCTTCCCTTCAGTGTTGATAGTTCTCCTTGGATCGGAAACTCTTAATCCTAAAAGCCAAGATTATCACTGAGAAGTTGGAACCAAAATTTCCAGGCTTTTTTTTTTTTTTTTTTAATTCTATGAGGAGGGAAAAGAAATAGCTGAGTTAATTTGAGATAATGAAGGTTGAATTAGAAATTGCTCTCTGGGGTCAATAACATCTATTATTTTGTTCTTGTGGCTGATTATTATTAACAGTAGTAATAATGACAGTAGGTCTCAAGTACTAAGTGCCTACCCCATGCCAGCATTGGTGTGGAGATGTCTGCTCACGCCAGGCATTTGCCTTGAGGCATCTAAGGGGAATCAGACCAGCATAGTCCCTGCCCATTCTGCTACAGAGACATTAGCTCCATTTCATAGATGAGGCAACTGAGGATCAGGCACATTAAGTGATTTGTCAAGCCTTAAGATCTGATCCCTTATCAGTCCCCTAAACACACCCCAAGAGGATCTAAAATATTGGCTAAGCATAAAATGACGAGGGGCGCCTGGGTGGTTCAGTCGGTTGAGCGTCCGACTTCGGCTCAGGTCATGATCTCACGGTCGGTGAGTTCTAGCCCCGTGTAGGGCTCTGTGCTGACAGCTCAGAGCCTGGAGCCTGTTTCAGATTCTGTGTCTCCCTCTCTCTCTCTCCTCCCCCGCTCATGCTCTTTCTTCTCAAAAATAAATAAATGTTAAAAAAAATTTTTTTTTAATAAAATAAAATGACAAGAGGAAGGGAAGGGATAATAACACAAGACCGAAATATATAGACATTACATTACAAGTAAAACCATTGTTAATAATAATGATAAAAAGAATGATGTCTTACTGTTCTGGGACCATGAACTTCCTAGCATTCGTGATAGACAAATGAGAAGATAGGGGGATACTGTAAGAATTTCATACTGTTTGTATTCAAAAGACTTTTATCCTTTAACAAAACGGTTTACTTTAAAAAGCAAAGTTAGGGGACGCCTGGGTGGCGCAGTCGGTTAAGCGTC
>NW_024412449.1:2380621-2383266 GCF_014898765.1 Herpailurus yagouaroundi | reverse complement strand
AAAAATAAAAAAAAAAAAAGCAAAGTTAGGATGGAACCTCTAAAATCACACTCTTTAATTTAAGTTTTTATTTTAACCACCCGGTGCTCATCACAGCAAATGCCCTCCATAATCTCCATCAGTATTTCACTCCTAGTCCCCCCACCTCCCCTCTGGTGACTGTCTGTTCTCCATATTTAAGAGTCTATTTCTTGGTTTTCCTCTCTTTTTTTCTCCCCTTTGCTTGTTTGTTTTGTTTCTTGAAATGCACATTCGTCTTTCTCTGACGGACTTATTTCGCTTAGTATAATACTCTCTAGCTCCACGTTGTTGCATATGGCATGATCTCACTCTTGTTTATGGCTGATGATATTCCGTTGTATAGAAATACCACATCTTTATCCATTCATCAGTCAGTAGATACTTGGGTTGCTTCCATATCCTGGCTGTTATAAATAATGCTGCTCTAAACATTGGGGCACAAAAAGATAATAAATAAACATCAGGGTGCATGTATCCCTTTCAATTAGTGTTTTTGTATTCTTTGGGTAAATTCCCAATAGTGTGATTGCTGCATCATAAGGTAGTTCTATTTTTAATTTTTTGAGGAACTTCCATACTGTTTTCCAGAGTGGATGTACCAGTTTGCATTCCCACCAACAGGGCACAAAGGTTCCTATTTCTCTACATTCTCGCCAACACCTGTTGTTTCCTGCATTGTTGGTTTTAGCCTTTCTGACAGGTGGGAGGTGATATCTCATTGTAGTTTTGATTTGCATTTCCCTGAAAATAAGTGATTATTGGCAGGTTTCATGTGTCTGTTGGCCATCTGTATGTCCTCTTTGGGGAAATGTCTCTTCATGACTTCTCCCCATTTTTTAATTGGACTATTTGTTTCATGAGTGTTGAGTTGTACCATTTCTATGTTATATATTTTGGATACTAACCCTTTATCAGATATGGCATTTGCAAATATCTTCTCCCATTCAGTAGGTTGCCTTTCAGTTTTGTCAATTGTTTTCTTCATTATGCAGAAGCTTTTTATTTTGATGTAATGCCAATAGTTTATTATTGCTTTTGGTTCCCTTGCCACCAGAGATAGATCTAGAAAAAAGTTGCTACAGCTGATGTCAGAGAAATTACTGCCTGTGCTCTCATCTAGGATTTTTATGGTTTCAGGTCTGTTTAAGTCTTTAATCCATTTTGAATTTACTTTTGTGTATGAAGTACGAAAGCAGTCCGGTTTCATTCATTTGCATGTTGCTGTCCAGTTTTCCCAACACCATTGGTTGAAGAGACTTTTTCCCATTGCATATTCTTACTGCTTTGTTGAGGATTAATCGACCATATATTTGTGGGTTTATTTCTGGATTTTGTATTCTGTTCTGCTGATCTGTGTGTCTATTTTTCTGCCGGTACCATACTGTTTTGATCACCAGGGCTTCATAATATAACTTGAAGTCCGGAACTCTGATGGCTCCAGCTTTGTTTTGCATTTCCAAGATTGCTTTGGCTATTCAAGGTCTTTTTGATTCTGTACACATTTTAGGATTGTTTGTTCTAGTTCTGTGAAAATGCTGTTGATATTTTGATGGGGACTACATTAAATGGGTACATTGCTTTGGGTAGAACTGACCTCTTAACGGTATTTGTTCTTCCAATCCAGTAAACTCACATGTTTGAAAAGGCAGACTCCTCCTTCTAAGGGTCTTGATCCAGGTACATGTGATCCTCCCACACCCCTCCTCTGCCCGCCCCCCCCCCCAATGACGATTGTGCTCCTGTGAGGCACCCATCAGGAGGCTCCCAGAAGCTGGCACCCGTGGCTTGCTGTCCCGTCATTTCTGAGGATGAGATTGCTCAGTGGTAAAGCCCAGAACCAAACTTGGAGAACGCTTGAGCCCCCAGCTGAAAGACATTAATCGTCCATGGACAGCTTTCTTAAACAAAGGAGAATTTGTAACCGGAGAGCAAAGCAGTTTCTGCACAAAGCCATGTCAAAAGGTGGATGCGCAGGAACCATTTGGACCTCTGTCCCACACGATAGCCTCCGTCCCTCTAGAAGCTGCCGTGGCTCCCAGGCCCGGGTGTGCATGGTGCCCTTGGCCGGGCTCTGGGGGTGTGCGGGCCCACACGGTGGCCCTGCCTGGCAAGTCTGCTTCCCCTCGCTCGAGACTCATCCGTGCCAGCACGGGGCCGGTCATTATTTTCCTTTGTCAAACCTTTGTCAGCAACTTCGTCCCAAACGTAGTGGTTTATTTTCCCTTTGGCAGTGTTTGCGCCTCTAGTAAATAAGAGATAATTATACTCCGGTTTTAAAATTAAAACAGAAAAGCCAGAGATGCCAGTGAAGAATTATTTACATTTTACAGCAGCCTGCATCCCTGGCCAGAGAGTCCCCAGACTTAGTTTGCTGTGTTTCATGCAGACTCTGAGGGGTCTAAGGGATTTACATTGTGAAGTTTTTATTTTTTGCTTCGAGTTAGTCTTCAGTCGTGTTTTAAATTCTTTTGTGTCTTAGGGTCTCTGGAGGAATTTAAGGTTCTAAAACTGCGATTAAAATGTAGACCTTGAGGAATTGCTAGATGCGATGAGAGCATGTATCAGCATTTGGAGATGGTTTTGTTGCACCGTGACCTTTCTGTGTGCATAATGCCCTGATGATT
>NW_024412449.1:2367053-2380521 GCF_014898765.1 Herpailurus yagouaroundi | reverse complement strand
TTCTTCTTTTTTTTTTTTTGGTTGCCTAGTTTGTGCTTGGAAAAGTGAAAATATATTCAAACGGGTCCTTCCAAACATTTGATCTTGTCCTAGGAAGTGAAAGGAATTTTTAAAAATGGAATTGGATTCCTCATGTTGTTTGGCCGGTGACCCCCTGTGGGGGGTGGAGAAGAGGTGTGGCGGGCGGGGAGGGGGGGAAGGGGGAGTGGTGGAGGGGGGGATAGGGCCGCCTAGGGATGGTGAGGGGGCTGTCTTCACTGGGCCTCCAGCTTTGCTACGTGGAGGCTTTGAGAGGAGAAGACACCTTCCCCGTGGGTCAGAGGAACAAATACTACAGATCCAAGGGCCGTGTTCTTTTCAGAGCCTAAGGAACCTGTCTAGACCCCGGCAGACTGGCCTCACTCCTTGCTTTTCACCTACACCCCCCACCCCAGTGCCACCCCCTTGATGGAGTAGACGGCTGAGGGCAGTAGGACCTCCCCACCTGGGGGAGAGTTTACTGGTGACAAGCATGTATGCTGGAGGGCATTTGAGCCCTGGAAATCTCTGAATACTCTCAAGGGAACAGCCACTGTAGGGCCCATGGGAGCAAAGATGGAACGAGAAACTGGAAAGCAGGTTTCCAATATGGCAGAGGGGGAAGAGTAAAGTTTTGTGGGCTAGGGCCTCAGCTTTCTCGGAAGCCTTTATTTCCACAAGTCATGGGAGAAAGCCGTATTTGGACAATCCTGCATTTAAAACATACCCACCCCTTTGACTGTTAAGTGGCATTTCCCTCCCCACCCCCCTGGTTGTGCTGTGCTAACCTGGTCACACTCCCTGATGTCATCACTACTTAAATTTATTTGGAAGGATGAGGAGAGTTTTGGCCGATGAGAAACAACTCCCAGTGTTTACTCCCAAGGGGAGTCAGCCTTTACATCATCTGAACCTAAGACATTTTCTGGACCGCAGTATATATGATCACGGATCTTAATTTGAGGCATAGATGTTAGAATAATTTCATTTTGAAATATGGCGGTAGTAAAATTCAGCATTAACATGAGCAGTCAATAATTCAAACCTTTATTTGCTCTGATATCAAAGGGATATCTTTCTGCTGCCCTCAGCCAGAGGGCAAAAAAAGAGCGAAATCTAGCATTTTGCCAATAATAGTACTTTTTCACCCCAATTTAATTTTTTTTTTTTCCTTAAAGAAGAGCCTTCATAATTGATTTGTTTGTTCTCTAAAATCCACGAGAGTCCTGTATAGCTTCCTGGGTCTTTGTGAAAAGGCTCTTGGCCTCTCCCACTCAGCTGTTGGCGCTAATCTATGCATGCCTTATCAGGGGCAGAAAGTTTGCGAACTTCGAACTGTTTATAATCTCTCTGTGTTTCTCCTTTCAGCATCTTAATGCCATGGTGAACTGGCTGCTTTGGCAAAGAGGTCTAAAGTGGAACGATTGAGGGGGGGTTTTTCCCCTTGGTGAAACCGATCGAGCAGCCTGTGTAACCAGCTTTAGAAAACTTTTCATCTGTAGAATAAATTTGGCCATTATGAACCTAAATGGCTCTGTCACCCTTCAGCAGGCAGATGGAACATGTGTTTCATATTATTAATTCAAGGGAGCATTGGGGCTGGTGGAAGCAACTTTTAAGAAAGCGGAGTCTACACATCCCCATCTCGCTTCCAGTTCCCCCTGCAAAAGGCACTCTTAAAATTGTCCGGGGTTGCAGAACAGCCCCTTCTGATGGGAATGCTGTGTGACATGAACCTTGCCAAAAACTAATGGATCATTTACAGGAAGTAAGAAGTTAAAGGGGAGGATGAGTCAGTAGACTTCAAAGCTAACCCAGTTCCACAGAACTTAAATAATGAATACCAAAAACTGAAGATTTCACAGACAGCTTACACAGCTCTCGGCACAGCTGGGACCCTCACCCAACTCCGGCACTGTCTGCTTGGAGGAAGGATCCCCACTGCCTCTGGAACGGAAAAGGAGATAGGGAAAAAGGAGGGACAGAAAGGGGGAGAGAGAAGGGATGGGATGGAAAAGAAAGAAGGCAAGTGATCTGGAAGGGAGACCGTGGGTAGTTAAGTCTGATTTTTGCACAAATATATTTTGTGTGGCAAGTATCCTTGTGCATCTGTCATGTGGATCTCTGTGTAGCTGATTACTAAAGTCACATAAAATTGTGTATTTTTTAAATGCCACTGAGTCATTTCTGAGCTCATAGACAAGGAGTTTAAGGAGTTCTATTTTGGAACTACTTATAACGGAGAACTGCGTTTGAGAAAACCAAGGGCTGGTTCAGATTATAAGCACAGCGCAAAAGTCTGTCACCTGAAGGAAACTTGTATATCAACGGAATAGAACCGATTAGGGAGATTTATGCGTATTACAAAAACATTTTGATTCAGCAATTCCACTTTTATGAGTTTATTCTTAAGAAATCATTGGACATCATGTATGATTGGATACCAATCATATGGTGTAGCCTATAGTAATATACTATGTCATTAAAAATACAATGCAGTTCTTGGGGCGCCTGGGTGGCTCAGTGAGTCAAGCGTCCGACTTCAGCTCAGGTCATGATCTCCTGGTTCATGGGTTCGAGCCCCGTGTAGGGCTCCGTACTGACAGCTCAGAGCCTGGAGTCTGCTTTAGTTTGTGTGTGTGTCTCTCTCGCTGCCCCTCCCCCGCTCTCAGTGTGTCTCTCTCAAAATAAACATTTTTAGAAAAGTTAAAAAAATAAAATGCAGTGCTATATTACTGACATGGAACGATTTTCACAGTATATTAACTAAAACTTTTTCAGATTGTTTATACATATTTATATATTTATATAGATATAGATCTTTTTTTTTTTTTTTTTTTGCATTGAGAAGTCTGGGAATGTATACCTAAAACAGTAACAGTGATTAAATCTGGAAGGTAGGGTTTGAAGTGATTTGATTTTTCTGCCTGTGTTTTCTAATTTATTTTCTACAGTGAACATGTATTGCTTGCCTAATATAAAAAACAATTGGTAGGCGAGGAGGATTTTTCACTCTGAGATAGGATTTGTTTAATAAGCTTTTTCTCCACAGAGAAGGGCCCAAGTGGAATTTGTTTACAGAGCCCCTCCCAATGTTGGGAGGGGAAGAAAACTTTCCCAAATGTCAAAAATCCTGTTTCTGGACCTTTTTTGCTTTAAGGGCCTCCTGGTGCCAAGCCTTCCTTCCTACTTATAGCTTGACCTGAGTCTCCTCCAAGGGCTGGGCCCAGCAGATACCCTTCCAGCTTGCGGGGTCAGGAGCGGGGCCGGGGGGTGCGCAGGGCACCCCAGGCCAGGCGGCACTCCTTTCTGTGGATTCAGGACCCCATCGCTACCAGGTTCTGATGGGAAGGGACTATAGGCCAGCTGGGGTGTTTTCAAAGGCTTAGGGTCAAAGTGGGGAGGAGAAAACATTTGTTTGCAAGAAAAAAACAAAACAAAACGAAACACCCACCAAAGTGCAAGTCACTGAAACCTTCCTGCTGGCACACCCCTCTGGGCCCTGAGGAAAATCAGGAACTGAATTCCTGCCCCATTGTCAGAAATTCCCCAAGGAAATCGGCCTGGGCCCAATGAGAGTCCAAAGTGGGAGCGGGCCGCCTACCTGGGCCTTTGTTCTCCGCGACAGCTGCTCCCAGTCTCTGGGTGGCATGGACTCCGTTCCCTCAGTGTGGGCTTGGCGAGGCCGTCCCGGCAAACCCCAACCACAGCAGGCCTCAGAGGCCTCCCCCCTGGATCTCGTTCATCCGTGTGTTTGGGGGGCTGTGGTGACCTCCGGGACCGGCTTCCCACTTTTGTCTTGTGTTCTGTTTGTTAGGTCCAGCTGGTCTTCTCCCTGGGGCAGGATGGGTGTGGGCGGAGGGCGAAGACAGTTGGGATTCTTTCGCTGGTGGGTTGTTGGCCTGGAGTGGAACCGAGCTTCTACGCCATCCCTACCACAGCGTCCGCCACCCCTACTTCATGGTCGGGACAGAAGCTCCACTTCTGACTTGATCTGGAGCCAATGTGATGATTGCTTATTCTCCGTAAGCCAACCGCACCTCATTGGAACCTAGTTTAATCTTTATCCTGCCACCCGCTGGCTTTGTGACCCGGGCTGATCACTTAACCTCTCTGAGCCTCTATTTCCTCATCTGTAAAATTTCAGCTTTATTGGGGGTGGAGGTGGGGTTGTTGGACGCTAAATGCCGTGACAGGAAAATGCTTCCAGTGCTGCATCACACTCTGTAATCATAATAATTATTACTGCTGTGATAACTGACATTTATTGAAGAATGCTTTGTGCCAGGAACTCTTATAAACACTTCAGGTATAGTAATTTACTTAATCCTCACAATGGCCTCTGAGGTAGGTACTAACAAATCCCATTTACAGATAAGGAAATTAAACCATGGAGAGACTGACTGACTTGCCCAAGTTAGTAAATGAAGTAGTGAAGTAACCGGGCTGTGACGAAGGTGTTCTCTTTTTTATGTGTGTGTGTTAATTGTGGTGAAACACACGGAGCATAAAACTTCATCTTCACCGTCTTTAATTGTACAGTTCGTTCGTGTCAAATACATTCACGCTGTTGTGCAATTCCTCCCCGCAGCTCTTTTCATCTTGCAAAACTGAAACTCGATACCCATTAAGCAACAAGTTCGCATTAACCCTGCCACCCCCAGACCCCGGAAACCACCATTCTCTTTTCTGTCCCTATGAATTTGACGATTCTAGGTACCTCATACAAGTAGAATCTTGCAGTCTTTGTCTTTTTTTTTTGGTGACCGGCTTATTTCACTTAGCGTAATATCCTCCAGGTTTCTCCATGCTGCAGCAGGTGCCAGAATTTCTTTTTTTAAGGCTGAATAATATTCCGTCGTGTGTATATACCACATCTTTTCTCCATTTATCTGCCAGTGAACAAATGTCTCGCTTCCACCTTTTGGCAATTGTGACTAATGCTGTTATGAACAAAGGTGTATCTGTTTGAGTTCCTGCTTTCAATTCTTTTGGGTATAAACCCAGAAGTAAAATTCCTGGATCATAGGATAATTCTTTTTTTTTTTTTTTTTTTTTTTTTGAGGAACTACCACACTGTGTTCCTCAGCTGCTACCACATTTTACGTTCCCACCAGCAGTGCACAAGTCTTCCAGTTTCTCCGCATTCTTATCAACACTTGCTTTCTGGTTTTTCGATAGTAGCCATCCCGACGGGTGTGAGGTGGTATCTCCTTGTGGTTTTGATTTACACTTCCCTAATGATTAGTAATTTCAGTGTCTTTTCCCGTGCTTATTGGCCGTTTGTGTATTTTCTCTGGAGAAATGTCTATTCAAGTCCTTTGCCCATTTTTCAATCAGGCTGGGTTTTTTGTTATTGTTATTGAATTACCCTAGTTCTTTATATAGTCTGGATCCCAACTCCTTATCCGATGAACAGTTTGCAAATATTTTCTCCAGTTCTGTGGGTTGCCTTTTCACTCTGTTGATTGTGTCCTTGGATGCACAGAAGTTTTAAATTTTGACATGGTCTAATTCATCTGTTTTTACTGCTGTTACCGATGCTTTTGGGGTTCTGTCCAACCAAGGGGTTCTTTTGGAGTGATCTATCGTTGAAGAAAGCTGGAAGAAGCAAATTCTATCCAGTTTTTATGGAAAGTAAGACATGAAGACCGAGGCCACCACTCTGCATGGTGTTGAGCAGTACAGAGAGACTTAATAAAAAAGATAAAGTATAACTAAGGGAAGGCAATTTGAGATTGGATCTCAGCCCGAAATCAAGAGAAAGAGCCTCAGAATACTCTATTACCAGACACTATTTGAGGCAGAAAAAAGAAAGGGTCCTAAAGGGCTGGGAGCCAAAAAGTCCAAATGAGAGTAAAAAATTAGAAGATGGGAAAATTATGGAGATTCGAGGATCTAAGGGGGGGAGGGGGCGCACATTTGGGAAGGAATTACTGCATGAAATTCGAGCAGAGAAGTTGACACATTCTCCTGGCTGGGGAAGAGGGAGGTTCTTACAGACTGGGTTGAACTGGATGGTACAACTGTGCAGGGGAAAAAGCAGGACCGGAGGAAGCTGAGGTTGCTAATTAAGAGAGAGGGAGGGCTTTTCAGAGACCCAAGGAAATGACTGCAGAGCTAAATTCTTAGTCCCTTTCAGCCTTCCCCATCAGGGTTCCGGTAACAGTGAATCTGGCACAGCCAGAGCAGCAAGGGAGCAGGAGGAATGGGAGCCCTAAAGAGCATGCAAAGAAATATCTGGAGCCCATGCATGCCCTTTGGTTTCTGTTATTTATTTGAAAAATGAAGAGAAATGCACTGTGGCAGGAAGAACCCTGGCCATGTTTGCTGCTACCCACCCCTGAAATCCGGGCAAGCCCAACAGAGAGGCAAGCACATTAAAGCAGCAGCATTACTCAAGATTGGTTCCCCAAGCCCCAAAGCGGGGAGGAAGTTCAGTTACAAAGGCAGTGTGCTGGGAGGCAAGAGCCCTGGGGCCGCCTGGCTTTGCCATGAATTTCCTCTGTTTCAGTGGTTCCTCACATCTTTTTTTTCTTCTTTTTAATATCCTCTCTTTTTTGAAGTGCAGTTGACATCCAATGTCATGTTAGTTTCAGATGCACAACATAGCACATCGACAGTTCTGTGCGTTACTCCGTGCTCACCAGGATAAGTGTAGTCACCATCTGCCGCCATACAACGGTTTTACGGCAGTATCGATGATATTCCCGGTGCTGAACTTTCTATCTTCATCTAGAAAACAAAGGCTAGAGCAAGCTGATCTTAGTTTCAGAGAGGCAGAGAGCTTTATTCAAATGATCTCAGGTGGGATGCCTGGGGAGCTCAGTCTTTTAAACATCTGACTTCTGCTCAGGTCATGATCTCGTGGTTCGAGAGTTTGAGTCCCACGTCGGGTGAGCTCGTGCCCTGCTTCGAGTGAACACTAGCCCTACTTCGGGCAAAACGTGTGCCCTGCATGGGGTGAGCTCAAGCCCTGCTTCGGGTGAGCCCTGCTTCTCTCTCTCTCTCTCCCCACCCCTCATAGGATTCTCTCTCTCTCTCTCTCTCTGCCCCTCCCTCACTTGCACCCTCTCTCTCTCCCCCCAAAAAACAAAGATCTCAAGTAACGGGGGTTTACTTGAAAGACACCCATTGACAAGAGCTCTGAAAAAGCAGAAAAGTCAGACTGTGAGCTGAGCAATCACCATATCCCACCTGAGATCATTTGAATAAAGCTCTCTGCCTTCAAGCTCAACTGAAGGAAGAAGGAACATGGAAGGTGTTCACAACCTAAGGCAGCAGGAGAGGCTTTGCAGGTAGAAGTTACTGGATTTCCAGGCTGGTTTGCCACCACTACAGTGGCTCTGTCTACTGTAGATACTTTTTTCCACCTGTGCTTCTACTTATCCATCCTTTCTACTTAACGTAATGATTGATCTGTGAGCTCAGATCCGGAGCCCAAATACTCGTTTGTAGTGCGTGATGAAAGCAATGATAATGGCTAACATTTATTGAGGGCATCGTATGTGCCAGGCATCGTATGTCCTCAGCACTTTACAGGTCTTCCGTCCCTCAGTCTTCTGACCAATCGTATGGGGCAAGAACCATCAGTATTCCCAGTTGATAGATGGAAAAAACTGAGACCAGTGAAGCATTTTGCTTACCGTCACACAGCTCAGGAAGCGGCATAACCAGTGTTCATTCAGGTCCAGAGCCTGTGCTCTTTGTACAACCCGCTGACTCCCAACAAGGAGGGAAGGAGCTGGCTGCCAGAGATCCTAAATTCCTGCCTCCTTCAGCAGTCACCCGAGCAACTGTCAGCTGTCTATTCATATCAACCTGTTGAAGACTGTCCGTATTTTTCAATCTCTAGCAGCTCTGAGAAATGGCACCTTCCTGAATTTACTGGGTATTGTAGCTCGATGGACACAGGTGTTTGCCATTATGGATGGCTTGACACGGGACTGGCAAGGAAGTGGGTTGGCAAGAGGGGCAACTACGAAGAGTAGCACAGGTGAGGACATCCAAGCATGGGAACAGGGATTACAGACGTCTCAGCCCTAAATACAAGTGTTTGCATTATATCCTATTAGAATATCCAGGCAAAGACATGGGACCGGAATTAGGGGTGGGGGTGGGCGTGTTCAGCTGTGAGAATGAATGAACTCTCCTAGAGAGAGTGTATGAGGTGGTGACTCCAGCTACATATGTCAGATTCTTTCCCTGCAAGTCTAAATACCAGATCCAACAACGGATTTTTTTTTTCTTTTAATATGCCTTTTAAAGTCACCTACATTTGCGGTAATTGCAGAAGAGCTTTGCTGAAATGGACTTCACGTGGTCTTAAGATCCCCACCAGGGCATATCTCCGTGCCCACCTGGTAAAGCCCACCTGCCGAGGCCATCCTTTATGGACAGGCTGGTGATGATTGCGAGGGCAGTGATAACACCAAACTCTCAGTGCCCTAATTGCAGTGCTGTTACTCATTCATGTATGTCAATAGGAGACAGTGGCTTACTTAACTGGAATTGAGTTTGGACACTCCTTCCCTTCATTCACAAGACAACCAGAAAAACCACAAAAGGATGCATTCTAGAAATGTTGGGACTAATGGTAACTTTTTCTGGTTGTGTTCTTTTGGAGCTAAACTAAGCTCTAGAAATACTGGAACAGGTCGGGCCTGGAGCATGCTTGATTGAGTGCTTCATGACCACTTGATCGAATTCAGAGCCTTACCAGGTGACTGTGCAAGCCAGATGCTGCAGCTGTAACCTGACTTCTCCCTGCATTGGAGGCTGTTCCAGCCGGGAAGGGCTTTGACTCACAGCTGTCAAATTGTCATCTTCTCTGTCTCATTGGAAATGTTTTGCAATTCTTCCCCTTTTAGGATTCTCATGCTTGTTTTTTGTTTTTTGTTTTTTATCTTAAAATCATTCCATATTTACCTGTCCATCCATAGATCCACTCACAGTTTTCAATAACTTCATAAAATCCCTGTGAATTGTTACATCAGATTTACTTAACCTGTTCCCCTATGGTTGGACATTTAAACCTATTTGATTTTGGTTCTTATTAATCTGCCATTAGAAACTTGGTTCACATTTCTTGCTTTTCTTTCTGTTTTGTCTCTCTTTTCCTCTTGTGTACATCCTTGAGATGTAGTCCCCAAGAGGAATGAAGGATCAGAAGGTTTACGGCTCTTGTTCCATACTGTCAGCCAGCCTGCAGAAACCGCGGAGTAATTTACAATGCCCCAGCATGTTCCCTACAACTCTGCCAATACTGTTTTATCATTGTCTCTTATATTGTTTTTAAATAGATGTACAGTTCTTTTGTTATTTCTTTAGTGGTGAGACTAAACACCTTCCCAGGCATTGGTTTGTCAGGTGCAGTTTCCAGTGTGCACAGTGCATATATATATATATATAGTGTGACTGGCACGGGCTGCCACTTATTAACATTCCTTCTCTCTCCTTCTTTTTCCTCTACCTTGTTAGCTCTTTGTCAAGTGGGGTCTCATTACTGATGACAATGTATGTTTATATCACAATGTAAGATTTCATTCCTATTTTGGATCTCACATAATTCACCCCTGTATTATATCTTAGAACTTCCTTTTGTCCCCTTTGTATTTCTGTGGTTACTTGTTATTAAGGAGACCTTAAAATATTTGAATTCCCCTTCCTCTGATCTTATGATGCTATTCTGTTTTTCAGTAGTCATGAATGTATCCCACTGCTACAGCTGACATAAAATACACTTTTTTTTCAAATGCTCTTTGTGTTTAATTCGTTCATTGACCAATTTGGAAAGTATGACCGTATTTGGTAAGTTATGAATATAATCTGCTTTTCTTCATATTGATGATACCGGATTATTCTACTGGCATTTATTAAATAGTGATTCCTTCATCCATCATTACTGTGATTCTTTGTTTTGTTTTGTTTGCTGTATTCCAAGGACTTATCAGTGCTTAAATCCATTTCTGGAATCACTATTTGATTAGTCTTTGTCCTGGCTTAGATCCAGCAAAATTCAGTCTTGATGAAGATCACTTTATAATATATCGTTAAATTTGACATTATATCCTCCTCCAATCTTCTTTGGTATTATTATGTATTTATTTTCCTTATTAATTTTGCTAGTGATTTATTACATTCTAGAACATTCTAGCAGGAATTCAATTGTTCATACGTTAATCTATTTTTTATGGACTAATGTTACAGATATTACTCTAATTATTTAGGTATTCTTTTATTTTTCCTATTATGATTTTTATCCTTTTTCCTTCACTAGATATCTTATTTACCTAGATACGGAATTCCCAAGTATTTCATTTTTCCCAGTATTGGGCCTAGCACCGTTGTTTTATTGTCTTTTCTAGCTTCACATCAATGGTATGCGTTTGGTTGATCTTGCATTTTCTATTTGGTCTGTTGGATCACCTGCAAAGAAGTGATATTGCTAATCCTGCCTTTCCTATATTCTCCAATTCTCTTCCATCTTGTCTTGCAATATTTTCCAATATTACCTCCAACAGGAGTGCCGAGAGACGCTTCTTAGGCTTCTGCCTGTATTTGCAGCTACTGGCTGCTCCTGGCCATTTAAATGTAAATAAATTAAAAGGTAAAGTAAAAAATTCACTTCCTCAGTCACTTTAACCACATTTGAGTGTGCTCAGTGGACATGTGTGACTGGTTACTACTATACTGGACAGCACAGAAATATTCCGTCCGTGCAGGACGTGTTAAGGGATAGCACTGATCTAGGATTTCCACACGAAGAATAATATTGAAACTCAGATTTAAATCTGTGATCTTTTTTACCTTAAGGTATGTGTCTCCTCTTCCTATTTTAAAGGCTTCTTAAAAATAGTTAACGTTGAATGTTAATGATGGCCTTCTCAGCACCCACCAAACTAATTCTTAGATTTAGAAATTGATTTTTTTTTATATGAACTGTCCTAATAATTTCCCCATCTAGTGCTGGTTCAGTCTTTGTAAAGTAGCTCATGCTTGTTTATTTTTGGAACTTGCCCCCTTGGTCTATAGGAAATGATGTAAGATTTATTAAACTACGTTCTTATATCAGGTAGTCCTAGCACTCTCTCTTGCTCAGTGTTGTCCTCAGGTGTTTTAGATCAAGATCTCATTTACTCCCTAATACGACTTCTACGATATACAATCTTGTCTGTATTTTGAAACCTTTTATGTTACTGGTATTTGAAAATTTGGAGATGTTCTCTGGGGAACCCATTAGGGGCTTCTTTTAGAAATGTATGCATGGAGGGGACAGAGCTTTATGAGTTTTCCATTCAACATAATTAGTCCAGTAAGCACCACTGAATGTAAACCTCTCCTGTAGAACCAGGGGCAGAATGCTCTATGACAGGATGAACGTGGTATTGGCCATGTTCGAAAAGAACGAGGATTTTCACATCCCCTCTCCACTGGCTTCTTCAAAGTTCCTCTCCCACCCCCCAGTTCCCCGCTGGTGGACTCCCCAACTTGAACCACCAGGTCAGCTCTCTCACACACACCCCAACCCCACTACATCGACCTCGTTCCCTCGCCCCAACCATGAGTTTCTCTTGCAGAGGAATGCCCTTTTCCTCCTCACCTCATTCACCCTTAGGACGCGCCCAAAGTTCCTGTCTTTGTGATTTTTCTGAGTGATTTCTCTCTGCTCTCATTTTCATGTATTTCTTGAGTGTGTCATTCTTTTCGGCAAAGAACTATTCACAGCCTTGTCATTGTATCTGAGTATCTTCTGTGTTCTTATGTACCTCTCCTGTGTCTAATATCCCTGTAGGGGTAGGAAGGGAGGAGGATTTCAGGTCTCTGTTGTTTTTTTTTGTTTGTTTAGCACACACAGGCCAATATATAGTATGTGGCAGACATTCAGAGATGCTTACTGAATAAGTGTGCTGATAAGTTAGTGATTCTTACTCTGTTACCCTGCAAACCAGCAAAATCTTTGTCTGTGGGCAGGTTTCAGTAGCTTTGGCAAACTAGTATAACCTATTTGGAGAAACAGGCAAAATAGTTTCCGTAAAGGACCACACTCATCTTCCTGATTTAATTCAGCTACGTGCTCCCACTCACTCACCAGGTAACTGCTGACATATGCCCTCCTATGTGCCACAGGTGGGAGATACAGGGTTGCACAAAATAGACATGGTCTCTGGCCTCATGGTGTCCACAGTCCAGTAGCAGAGATTGGTGTTATAGAAGTACACCACGAAATAAAGATGTTGTGACAAATTGTGCTAAAAGCTACAAAGGAAAGAGAAGGATGGGGATGAAGGTAGCCTGGGTGGCTGGGCTGGGCTTCAGTCAGATTAGGAAGTGACACTTAAGGCGAGAGCTGAAGGGTGAGATACATTATGTTCATGCGAATGAAGAAACAAGGCAGAGGAAACAGCATGTACAAAGGCCCTGAGGTGTGAAAGAGCTTTGTGGGTTTGAAAAACAACCAAAGGCCAGCATGTGAGTAGAACATGGTAAATAAGGAGTTGGGGGAATCGACATGGTTGAGGCAGGTCCAGATCCAAAGGGCCCTTATGGTGCTGGATGGGGCATTTGGATTTTAAGCCAGTTCTAAGAAATCTGATGTACATTTTAAGAGATTTTTCTAAGCCAGTATACGTGCCTAGTGTCGCTCCAAGCAATGTACGTATATTATTCAATACAGAGAATATTCATATGATATAGGTACTTTTAATATGCCCATTTTCAGTTGAGGAAACCAAGGCCCAGAGATCGTAAGCAACTAGCCTGGTATCGCATGGTATGTTTGTAAAGGGGCCAGTATATAACCAGGTTGTCTTGAGCCTCCAGAGCTCAAGCTCTGTCTGACTGCTAGGTGGCTTTACCACAACGTCACTTGGCCACTCTGTGGCTTGTGGAGTTGGGCAGCATAGGAGCGGGCAGATAAATTTGGGGTCTCTTGCAACAGTGCAGGTAAAAGGTCGTAGCTTGCACCAGGGGGGTTTGTCATTGGAGAGAAACCAATATTCTGGGGTGGAGCAAAGAAAGAGAAAGGGAAACAAACATGATACATGGGAATAAGCAAGTATGATTTATTTAGACATTTTTATACTCTTTGAAGTCCCATTCTAAAGAATTTAGAAAAGAAACCAAGTAATCAGCGAAAGCACAGTATGAAAGCGAAAGAAAAATGGGATCAGAAATGAAATGCAAATCAGACTAATAAAACAAGTTGGTTTTTCTTTAATTGGCAGTGGAAAGAAAAGGAGAAGCAAGAAAGGAAATACAGTTGTTATAAAAGAAATATGTCATTTGAATGGAATATTGTTTATAACTCCTTGCTAAGTTAGCTAACCAAGCTGAAACAGATAACTGAATTAGCGAGTAAGGAGATAATGCAGTTTGTCCATAATTTAGTGTCGTGAAATCAGATATGAAATCTACTGCCCTCTGTGGTACCCGCTGTTTTCCTCCCCTC
>NW_024412449.1:2352072-2366953 GCF_014898765.1 Herpailurus yagouaroundi | reverse complement strand
GCCCCTCCCCTCCCCTCCCCTCCCCTCCCTTCCCCTCCCCTCCCCGCCTGTTGAAGTCTGACCAGTCCTCATGACCCTGTTCAAGCCCTTCCCTAAAATAGAAAAATAAAACTATCACCACGAATATGTGGTTATTTTAGCCCAAACCAACAATTACCAGCAGTACAGATGGCTTCACAGTACTGGAAACAAAGGTTACGTGATGGTCGGCCTTTTCTATTGAAGAGAGCAAGGAAGGGTTTAATCTGCTTTAGAATTTTTTTTTTTAATTTTTTTAAATGTTTACTTCTTTTTGAGAGATAGGGCATGAACAAGGGAGGGGCAAGGAGAGAGGGAGACACAGAATCTGAAGCAGGCTCCAGGCTCTGAGCTGTCAGCACAGAGCCCAACACAGGGCTCGAACTCAGGAACCTCAAGATCATGACCTGAGCCAAAGTAAGATGCTTAACTGACTGAGCCACCCAGGCGCCCATAGAAATGTTTTCTACCCCAACAGACACATTTTCAAAAAGCAACTTTTGGAGCATAAAGGCATAAGAATTATCTAGAACCTTCTATCATGTGGATTACCAAGTGGGCTAAATAAAGTTCAGGTGAAGCATCTGTGGGTCAACTGAAGGTGTAAGGTTGTGGGGTAAAAACCTCACATACAGCCGCGATGCTGTTAACTTGTATTCTCTTGAGAAAAGGTGAATGACAGCGGTTGGAAGTAAATGACCAGCAGGCCATCCAGCGGACACGGGAGGGAACCTGATGCTGGTTGGCAGTGAACAGGACTGTGTCTAGTCCAGGTGTGTGTGCCCCAGGAGCTCACACCGTGAGAGAGCCGGGGAAGGTAGAGGAGCTCCCAAGTGTGGCTGCCGTTCCCACCTCATGGCCGTCTTCTTCAGTACTCCCTCATCCTGGGAGCGGTCTCCCCAGCTGTGGAAAACCCAGGACAGGGCTCCCCACCAGCCCATGTGACCTACCTTAGAGAGTGAGGGGCCCTTTTAAAGGGTAACAGGTGCTCTCTGTGAGGGCACTGGGGCATGCACAGAGTGGCAGTGGAAGGCGAGGAGAGAAATCAGCCCTCTGCAGCCCTGTGCCTTACGCATTCCAGATGACAATCTTGGGAAAGCAGTCCTGCTGTCATAGGTCAGGTTCGCGTCACTGCACTTCCCTTTTCCATAGGGAGTCCCTCATATGAAAGGAAGGAGGGATAGTAAGGTGAGCAGGAGGAAGAAGAGAAGAAAGGGCGAGGGGGTGGATAATCGGATGCTAATACCAGGCCAGTCGTTCATCCATGGACTTGGGTGTGCATCTGGCCTTACTGAGACAGGACAGAGCAGTGTCCCGAGAACTGGAGTGACCAAGGTACAGTCTCGAGGTAACGTCCTTAAAAAGTCAAACGCGTGACCACAAATACTGGTTCGCCCAGACACCATACGCAAAGTCCTTGACGTGGCGTCTGGCGCATATTTGGCACTTGGAAACCCATGCCATCGTCACAGAACCGTCTCCGTCATCATCACGAGGCTGTGAAATCCTTGAGGACAGCTGCTCATACAACTCGGTTCTCCGAATTGTTCTCCCAATGAGAACTGCATGAATGAGTTCTCCGAATCTGTGGCTTGTGTCTAGTGCAGAGGTCAGAGTCCATGAACGTTTGTTGACCTATTGACTAATTGAATGAATAAACTTCTGAGCACCTATGCCCTGCAGGCACCTTTAAAAGGCCTGGAAAAAGCCTCTGAGACTGACCTTTGTCCTAAAATGAGATGGGGCATAAATAAAAAATGTTGTAAATTGAAAAGCCAATGTGGAGGTGAGGTAGCATTTGCAGATGCCAAAAAAATGAAAAACAGAAGAAGCTTCAGGAATTGGTGGGGGAGGAGTACATTATGTGAGTTGGTAGGGAGAGTGTGAAATGTATTAGTCCAGAGTCGAATCAAGTTCAGACGTTGGGAAAAGTAGTAACCCTTTAACCCTTTGGCAGTGGGAATGGGGAGAATAAACCCGTCCCCCAAAGCATGAGTTTATAGACATCCTCATTCAGTTGGGTGCTGGTAAATATTTAACAAGTAGCTTTCCAGAAAAAAAAAAAAAAAGTGTGTGTGTAAATGCATATATAAACTTAAATTTTTCTGATCTAAAGGATCTGTAGCACATAATTCACAAATAATAATAAAATGCCCAATACTTTCTTCTAAACTCCATAAGCCAATTGATTGTCACAGAATGTTTTTGTTGATTTTTTCTTTTTTTTTGAGCTCTTGTACCCACAGCTGACTTGTGGGTGCAGTTCAACCATGACTTGACTAGTAGAATTTCATCCCGATCCACTCACTCTTTCCCAATACGTTCATTGTTATTAAATCTGATAATGTGATCTGCTCAACTGGTTTTCACCCTGGTGCATATTCATTAAACTAAAACCTCTTTCCGCTTCAGCGCTTAGTATGTCAGAACTTACTCATTCACCAGTGACATGAACATCTTTGCTGAATCAGATAATAGCTTTCAAATACTGGGAGAGTATTTTCCTCTCTTTTAAAAAAAAATACTACTCACAATGTAATGACTACGGATGTGACTCACTTTTAAGGTTAATCTGCATTATTGCCATTTCTTCCATCTACATAAAGAAAGACCAGAAATCAAGCCCTGACTTGTTAATGTTTGCTGATTTCCAAGATGCAGATACCCCCTCTGTGGCCCATTTCGTGATCTCCTTGAAGGTAGAATTGGAGAAAAATCTGTAACAGCACACCATTATGTGGTATTTCTACCATATAGATCCTGTAAATGTAAATAATGTCAAGAGCGTGGATAACATAAGTGATGAGTTTGAGTCTTTATTACCTCTGTTTTAAAGCATAATTTATTTAATTATAAGTTCACGTTTTAGGTCTTAATAATGGCTGTTTTTGACAACCGGCTCGATGAATTCCTAACAATTTAGTATCGGAGAGCTGGTAGGAGCTGGTTTCAGTATACCTGTTGCCCTCCTTCCTGGTGAGGGTGAATGTCTCCTGTTTGGCGAGGAGCTCGGTACTTCTCTTCACCTTGCCGCTGCCTGCCATACAAGGCTCAGTGGCCCATGCCGCCTCAGGCAGAACTCCCACAGGGGTTCGTTCCTTTCCTGAGTCTGACACCACAGCAGGCTGCAGGGAGGCTGACACGGACCTAGCCTCAAGCCGCATTCCTCACCCTCATCGTGATGTTCAGCGGCTTCTTCGCTATACTTCACATTTCACACTGATTTCCATTGTATCTTTCAAGACAAAAGAAGGAAGGATCTGTGTGGCTGTGACAGAGGACACTTATCAACAGCCCTGGGGCTGCTTACCGCCCCCCCCCCTCGAGGTGTTCTTCAAAAGCTCCCTCCTGACCTGCCTTCAGAAAGAGACCCAAACCTGCCCGACAGGTTGGAGAAGTTCCCCCGACCTTCTGGTCTCTCCCACTCCTCCTATCACAAGCCCAAACTTTTATCGGCAAAGCAAACTTTTACTGAGAAATTGGACAAAAACAAGCTCCCCCTGGCCCTGCCCTCGGCCTTATTTTCCTTTCTTAAGCAATATTCCTTTCACACAGATGTGGAAAGGCTGCCAAGTGGGAGGTGGGGATAACCTGACTGCCCCACTCCCCCTGGCTGACTCAAGACAGTTTATTTTTGCACTGCTTGGTAAAGAGCCCATCTCCTGTCTGGGCCAGTGCCACTCTCACCCCCTGCAGGCTACCTTGCCCTTCCCCAGGCCTTGCTGGGCACCCCCCCCCCCACAGTCTGGCGGACGCAGGTGCCTCTAGACCCGCTCCCACATCTGACAGTGGGACAGTGCTTGGATTCTGCCCATTGTTAACTATGAGTATCACCTAGCCAGCAACCAATCACAAAATACCCTCTGTGCTCAGCCCCTACCTCCAGATCCCAGCCAGAAGCCTGAGGCCCACCTCTTGGCTATGGGACCCCTTTTGTTTTTAAGAGAGAAGAGCTCAATAACTTTGAATATAGTGAGCATCTTCAGAATCCAGGGTCCCTTCTCAGAGGCGACTGCCCTGCATTTCCAGGTTGTTTCACTCATTTATCCCCACATCCAAAATCCTTTAAAACCCTGGGTACTCTCCCTTGCACCCCCCCCCCGGCCCCCGGCACCCGAACCGTCTGCCTGTTAGACCTTCCGAACATCTCTGCCCAGCTGGGCCCTACCATGACTGTGTCCAGACTCCCCATGCCACCTCACCCTCTACCGGCTTTCCTGACTCTTGTCACTCTTTCTGTGCCATCAGCGCTCAGTCACCCTGCCTCACTTGCCCACGGGGACTATCTCCTCTTCTGCTACGGGTTCCAAACCTCCCTGCTCATCTGAGCCTGGCAGTTGTTGGAATTCCCAGCTTTCCCTCTTCTGGGCACAGCCATGGCCCCTATAGAGGTAAGGGGAACAGTTTACATTGGGGTCTTCTGTCCTTTGACCAAAATCATAAAAGAATGGAAGGGAAAGGACTACCCAAAGGAACTGTAATGTGATCAATATCCAATCATAATAAAATCGTTTTTCCGTTAACATGAAATTTTTCCTACTTTGCTTTGGGTTGCGAAATTACTACTGAAATTGAGTAATTAGATGGTGGATTTTTTTTTTTTTTTTCTGATTTTCTTTCTTGCCTGTTGCTTTAAAAACATTGCTCACAGATGTTTAAGAATTTATATTAGTGAATTCCAATAAGAGGCCTCTTAATTATTCAACCTCATCCAGTAATTCTTTTTAAAAATAGTGTGCATGTTTAGAAACAGGAGTGTTTCCTAATTGTCATTTTGTGAGGGAAATGTGTTGGGAAATGAAGAGAGTGTAAATAGATGTGAATGTCATTTTACCTAATTGAAGGTGAATGCTGACTTTTGGGAGCTCCTGTAGAATTGAGTCCTGGTCCAAACTTGCCTTGAAAGAGATTTATGATCATGGGATATGAAGCCTGGTCTCCCAAGGGCTGTCCCGGTGACCGTTAACTCCTTCAGCTCAGTACTGTGTGCATCCAGAGGGACCGGCTTGCAAGGTGGATGGGAGAGGAAGGAATGGTGTTGCAGACGGTGTGACAGGTCAACAGGACAAAACCTGAAAACAACGGCTTCATCCTGGCCGTGGAACATAAAGTGGTTTGACAAACTAAGAGCCCCATTCTGTCCAGTGCGGGTTTTGCCAGTCGGCCATCCTTTGGGCTTTTGTGTCTTCTTTTTTTCTGTTCGGAACACGATTTTGCAGAATGGTGCTTGAAGGGGGAATTGGTAGCAGTTCTGGCACTGTTTGTTGTAGACATTATTGTTGAGGCCCGGCATAGCTATTGTGTTTGAGCTCGTTTTCTACCTTGGCCTCTGAAAACCTTTTTTCCAGAAAACCGAGGGCTTATGTCTGATCTGTGGTTACACACAAAGGAGATCGTGGTTAGAAATGAGGGCTCCGTTGTGGCCGCGATACTGGAAGATGCTTCCCTGCTGGAATACAGCAAGGCATGGTTTAAAATATTAAAAGGTGTATTAAACTGAATTGTTTTGTTGGGTTTAATACCTTTAGAGGTTGCTAGGGAAAACGAGAGTTCTTAATGACCCACTTGAAGAATAAAATGGCCTTGAACCTGTGGGTCAAAGGGTGAATTCCTTCTGCAGGTGGAAATGCTGCACCTTATGGGGGAGGCCAAGTCTCATTTTTGTGATGACCTGACCCATTTGAAACCTTCCCGGAATCTCTTATCATTAGCTCCCCACCCAAAGGATGAAAAACACCATCTGATTTCCAGTTTTTCCCATCTCTTATTTGAGTTTGCAACTTTCCCGAATAACAGATGGCCAGAAAAATGTGTAAGCCTAAATAAAAGCAAAGCATGGGCTTTACTGTCTTCACTGGTGTCAGTTGCTTTTTAAAATTAAAATTATGTAAATGATCCCTCGGCTTTGAGTAGGAGAGTCAGAAATGAAGGAAACAACCCCAGCGCTTGAGAGTGTTTTAGTTTGGGTTGTGTGTAGAGCTTTTTTTTTTTTTTTTTAAGCTTTTAATGTTTCCTTTTAAAGAGAAAGAAGAGAAGAGGCATTTGGTAGAAGCATTTTGCAAGTTGCTCATTCACAAAGCACACAGAGTTTCACCGGCAGCCAGCCTAGCATATCGGGGCTGGCAGAGACCATAGAGATCCTTGCTTTAATTGACTTGAGGAGGGAGGAAAAGACCAGAGAGGAGGGCCTGGCCGCCCTGGGTTTGGCATCTTTCTTACCTCAAGGAGTTAAAAGTCTGGGGCTGAGCGTGATCAACCAGATGGTCTTTAACAGTAACACGGTTCATATTGTTTAGATTATCCTGTTGCAAGCACCGTGCCTCGTTTACCTTTTATGGAATAAAGTGTGGAAAATTGACCACAGATGTAAGTAACCAAGAATGACGGGGAAGCTGTTGTTACCAGGCCTCCTCTTTTCTCTCCAACACTCCTGATCCCGCAGATAAAAATAAAGAGAGAGAAATGGGAGGCGGGCCGAAAAATAGCTTGCCTTACCTCTACAGCGCGGGTCTGAGCGCTGTAGGCCCCCTGTTCTACGTTTTCATAAATCCACGGTTGGCCTCGAGACTCACGCTCAGGCTGCCCTCAAATTCTGATTTTCCAGGTGCCCTCCAGTTAAAATATCCTACCACGTAAGCACTTTTTCCATCCTGCTCCGAGAGGCAGGGGGGGCAAGGGCAGATCACTGACATGGAGCCGTTTTTTGCAGCCCTGCCTTCCCGGCAGGAGAGAGAAGTGAGGGGCATTTTGCAGCCCGAGGGGCACAGATCAATTCTGCATTCCCGCTGCTTCGATTACTATCTCAGCTGCAGGCTGGGCCACATTTATCAGAACTAGGCCCTCGTTATTCCCCCAGAATGTATCTGGGAGCTTTTACGGAAGAGCTGGCTACCAGAATGGGCCCGGCACAGAAAGGAGCTTGTTGGGACAGGCCTGTGCGTTCCTTTACGGCATGCTTTTTAGGATTATGAAGGCATCTGTGCCTTTTTAAACCCTCAGAGGAATATTCTCCAACCAAAGTCGTACACTGGGTTTTATGATGCCCCTTTGTTTTTACTCCCTCTTTCCTCAGTTCTGTGTACTGTTTGCCAGGGCCACGTTGACTCTTGCCTCTCATCCTTCTCTGTGGCCCTTGTGGCACTCGTCTGGGACCATGGTCAGGTGACTGGGCATCTGCTTGCACGACTGGAGGCAGTGACGGCCACAATTAGCCACTTGGGTCACAAGGGGCCTCTGGAAAACGGACTTCTCAGAGCGGCCTATCGGCTTGCCTTCCCTTTGTGAGGAGCCCGACACAAGATGGGGCCCAGTCCTCTGCTCATTTGTGTTTTCTGTCTTCTCATTCCCATCCGGTTCAGCTCCCTTTTCTCCTGCCAGGCCCTTCTGCTAATCTCTTCCACCAGGCTCTCCCTCTGGAGTCCTGGCTTTGCTGTCAAGAAACTCGCCTACACGAGACACCCTTAACCCGTTCCTCACACACTCCCCCTGGAAACCCCGGCCTGTCTCCGGGACGCCGCTTTCTTCCCAGGCTTCTGGTTCTCCATGCACACTTGTAGTTCACTGTCCTCCATGACCCCTTGGGCACCTCTGCTTTTAAGCCGAGGTGCCTGGTTAGCCCACTCCCGTCTGTTACAGACTCCTGGGTGCTTCTTCATACCTGCTGAGGACTGGGCAGGTGGCTTTGTCATACACTCCTTCCTTACTCCCTGGTGGCCTTCGTAGTCCCCTACTGGCCTGTCCACCAGCGTGTGGTTCCTCTGTCTTCTCTGGTCCCCTGACTGTTCTGTCCACTCCCCCACATGACTTTGCTGCCATGCTCCCATCTGGAATCATGAGCGCTTGCCCTCTGAACTTCCCTTCCCTGACCACAACCTTTCACTTCACCAACCCCACTGCTTTGTAATTCCTGGAAGGACCTCTAGCTCCTGACCCTCTGTTCTTCCAGACCCTCTGTCCCCTCTCACCCCAGCCTGAGAGCTGTAGATGACTTCAGCCACGTTCTCCAACGTTCTCCATTTCCCCCACCCCCACCCCAACTCCATTTGTTCTTCCTCTGCTCCAACCGAGCAATCCCCAGCCTGAATCAATTCGCACGGCCTTTATCCTGAGCCTGCCACGGGCCTGCTAAGAGCTGCTGGAGATAATCACTTAATCTGTCTAAATGACTTGGGACAAACCCTTGGCTTCTAACATTACCCCAGCCCTCAGTGCCACCCCTGGCCCTCGTCCTCAGTTAGCTCCTTTTCTCCCCTTCTTCACCAAATGACAGGAAAACTCACCCCGAGTGCCACCTTTTTGTTTCCGCTAAGGCATCAGACTGCCATCTGGCTTCTGCTGCCACTGAAATTGCTCTAGCCTCGGTTACCTGGGACCCTCCAGTTTCCCAATTTTCTTTCTTCATCTCACAGGGTCTCTCTTCAGCTGTCTGCTTCCTGGAGTGCTCAAGCCCTTCTTCCTCAGCTGTGACAGGGCGTCTCCCAAGGTCCCCCCCCCCCCTCCCTCCGGACACTGTTCCATTTTCCCTTTTCTTTCTGCTCCTTAAAAAACTGTTGTTCCCTTAGCTCCCATCCTCTGCCCCCTGTCCCTTCACTCCAGCCAAGACCCTGATCCTGCAGCGTGGTAAGAAGCGAAGAGGTTCACCATACCGAAGGCCACTTCTGAGAACATCCTTTTGATTCAGCACAGATGGGAAGCGAAACACCCCAGATGACTGAACAGTGCTTAGCAGTCTACTTCTGAGATGATGGGCATGAATCCCAGGACTGAAAGGTGTTCCTCTTGGTGGTAATAATGAGTGTCAGGGCCCATGGGCTCTGAGTGGGCAAGCCAGTGGCATTAGCAGAGAGACTAACATTAGCAGAGATAACATTATCTTCCGCTTCTTAGAATTAGGGATAATGCACATATTAAGAAGATAGGAATTGCGAAGCTCAATTTGGTAGGGTGGTGAAGCTGATGTAGACATATCCTCTGAGGCTAACCATAAACCTGACAAAACAGGCAACCCATCAGAAATCACTTGATCACCTCTTTCATGGCCCTGGGCTCAAGAGTCACTGGAGAGAATGAAAAGTGGTCTCTGCTCTCAGATTGGTTGAAACGACCTGAAGTCAGAGCCTGTTCAGTAACAATCTCTCATCCAGGTTTCACTGATTTGGGGTAGCAGGAGTTCTGGAGGTGGAGAGATGAGTGAGGGCCAGAGGAGGCAAGACAGGTGGCCTCAGAGAACCTTTGACTGCCTGGAACCGAAATGTCATGTTAGTACAAAGTAGGTAGTGAGTGATAGAGTCAGAGGCTTCTGCTAAACTTGGGTGGGAGTGTTAAAATTGATGCCAGAGGCCACTGGAAGCCGTTGAATATTTTTGAGAACATGATGGAACAGTGTTTTAGGAAGATTTGTTTAGCTTCCTTATATAGAAGACATTTTTGATTGGGATGATGGAGCCCTGGAGGCATTGGACAGATTGTCGCAGGAATCAGAACCTGATTTGAAGCCATACAGGGTTCGGTTGGGAAGGAAAAAGATGGAAATGCAAGAAAAAAAAAAAACAATTAAAACTATTCTATTGCCATATTTTTAGTGGACACTGATTGGATTGCAGTTTCGCTGACTGATTGCAGTTTCGCTCAGGTTCTCACACTATTTACCTGGAGATGCCATCAGATCCTACGGGTTAAAGGCTTAGTCCTATAAGACTGTTCCTGCCCCCTCCCCCCCACTTTAAATGACACCTGTGTTTCTGACCGACTATAGATTGAATGCTCCCACGAACCCTTCCTCAAGTTAAATTAATTGTTAGAGTGACTCACAGGAATCAGGAAACAGTTTACTTACTAGACTACTGGTTTATTAAGAATATAACCCAGGAACAGCCAGATGAAAGAGATGCATAGGGCAAGGGGTGGGGGAAGGGGCACAAGGCTTCCATACCCCCCTGGGGATACCACTCTCCCAATGCCTCCTGTGTTTACCAGTTGGAACCTATCTGAACCCTGTCCTTTTGGGGGACTTTATGGAGGCTTTATTACACAGGCGTAATTGATAGATCATTGACTGTCGGTGATTGATTCAACCTTTAGCCGCTCCCCACTCCCAGAGGTCCTGGGATGGGGTTAAGTGCCAACCTCTGATTCCCTGGTTGGTTCCCCTGGCAACCAGCCCCCCATCCTTGGAGGTTTTCCAAAAGTCACCTCATTAACATAAATTCAGGTGTGGTTGAAAGGGGCTTGTTATGATACGAGAACATTGCTCTTATCACTTAGGAGATTCCAAGGCTTTTAGGAGCTCTGTGCCAGAAACGGGGATGAAGACCAAATATCCATTTTCTTCTTATAAATCATAGCATCGCAGAATTGAAAGCAAAAAATGACTTAACAGCAACTCCAAAGTTTCCACTGGGATGTTACGAAAATGAAAGCAAAACTTTTTTGTGTGGTAAAATACAACATGAATTTTTACCATTTTTAAGTGCACAGGTTAGTGGCATCATCTATATCCCCATTGTCGCACTACCATCCCACCAGAGAAGAAACTTGTATAGCAATTTGACATTGCCGCAGCCTCTGAGTACATGATCACCGTGCTTGTAGTTTTGTGTGCTTTGTCATTGCAACATTTTCTGGTAATTTACTTTATCATAGATTACAAAATGTCAGTCAGCAAGGATTGGGAAATTAAAAAAAGAAAAGAAAAGAAACTGGTCCTTTTCTTCAGATCGCTTTGATAAACGCTCTTCTAGCGGAATGGGAAAGGTAAAGCGTCCCTGGGAAGGAGGAGGTGGGGTGGAGGAAGGATGTCCTCTCCTCTCCTCTGCCAGGCAAGAGTCTCTTCATTCTCAAAGCTCAACTCCTCGGTCCCTCCCTCTGAAAAGCCTTCTTTTCCTGAGGAGGGGCCAACATGGCAGAGAAGTAGGGGGGAACCCATACTTTCCACATCTCTCAAACAAAGAAGTGTAGAAGCCAAAGGACTTTGAACACCAATGCCTCGGAGGAAAAGAGACTGAATCTACCAGGAAGAAAACGGGAAAGCTGGAAAAAAGAGAGGGCTACTCCAAGGAACAAATCAAAGCACACCTGGTGGAGGGTCCAAAATATTACTACGAGTAGGGTAATAAAATAACCAAAGTCACGACAACAGAGAGCAAGTAACAATCCCAGAAAAAACACCTCCTAAAGGGCCAGGCCCTGGTCACAGTGTGTGACCCCCCCCCCCTTTAATATAGCAGTGTTTACAGGTGCAGAGCACACAACAAGCTTTTAAAATGTATAAGGGACAGAAAACTAGCCAAAATGACGAAACGGAAGAATTCTCCTCAAAAGAAATTCCAGGAAGTAGCGACAGCTAACAAATTGATCAAAACCGATTTAAGCAATATAACGGAACAAGAATTCAGAATAATAGTCATAAAATTAATCGCTGGGCTCGAAAAGCCTTCTCTTCCCAACCCCCCCCCCCCCCCCCCACATCCCCAAACCTTACCAGAGACCAATCAGCCCTCATGCTGCCACTGTCCCATGGACCTATTTCTGTTGCTGCCGTTGTGGTACTGTATGAACTGACCATCTTGGCGGGATCCCCCGCTAGAATATGAGCTCTGCATGAGAACAGTGGCCTCTTCATTTCTGTGTCCATATTGCCTTGCACACAGTAGGTCCTCAGTGAAGGTTTACTCAACATGAGTCAAACTGAATAGAAGGAGTAGACTTCGATGGTGGAAATATTTTATAGATAAAGGAGCATCAGGGCCATGCTTGGTATCCAAGAGTGCTGCAGGAAGGAGGCCCTTCATCTGTTTTGAGTAAAACATGTGGGGAAGGCATGGAAGCCAAAGCCCAGAAGTGGATTTGGGCAGCCTGTGTGGGAAATGTGTGCTGGGGAGGCAAAGAGAAGAAAAGAGGGAAAGACAGCAGCATGGTCTTCCCACTCCCTCTTTGACCTTGTACTTCTGCTAAAGCAATCATCAGAGTTTTTTCATCAATATCCAAGCATCAGGTATACTTCAGATTCTCTCGTTCATTCATTCATTCATTCATGTACTCAACAGATATCCACTAAGCACCTAGTTTGTGTTTCAGCTTCATGCTACAGACTTTATTTGAATCATCTTTAACCTCTGAGCACTCTTTCAAGGTAGATATCATTGTCTCCATTTTGTAGAAGAGGCTCAGGAGATTGAGTTATTTGCCCAACTGAAAGCAGCTAGTCTGTGGCAGAATCAGATTATGAGCTCAGGGCTTGAAGCCCTCCTGCCTTGCACAGTGTCATGAGCCTGGTGCTCAGTAAATGTTTGTCGGATCTGCTCTAGGAAAACTTGGACCAAGATGGGAAGAAGAGGGACAGAAGAGACAGTTTGAGGTTAGGAATTAACTCTGCTAGTTCCCAGGAGAATCGACAAAGAATGAGGGTGGGGCAGGCACTGGGGAGCCTTGAATGACCCTGGAAAGAGAAGGGCTGCATGAGTAAGATCGTGTTTAGGATGGAAGATGAGGGGTGCCTGGGTGGCGCAGTCGGTTAACCGTCCGACTTCAGCCAGGTCACGATCTCGCGGTCCGTGAGTTCGAGCCCCGCGTCGGTCTCTGGGCTGATGGCTCAGAGCCTGGAGCCTGTTTCCGATTCTGTGTCTCCCTCTCTCTCTGCCCCTCGCCCGTTCATGCTCTGTCTCTCTCTGTCCCAAAAATAAATAAACGTTGGAAAAAAAAAAAAATTTAGGATGGAAGATGAACAGGTTTGGGGATGTGACAGAGGAGACCCCCACTAGTTCTGGTCCTGGGGGAACAGTAACTCTTTTGAAGTCCCTATACTGATTTCTAAGCTGAATGTGTCCTAATGCACTCTCCTCTCTTGGGACATGAGGATGAATGGGGGATGGGACCACTCCTTAGCCAGTGGTTCTGCAGATTCTTCTTCAGAACTGCATGGCAGGAGAGAGGGAAGGAGGGCCCAGCTGTGTCTGTAGGGAGCAGTCTTGGCACAGACACGTTTTACTGCATTCACCATTATTGCCTGTGGACTTCACTCTTGATTTAGTCCTCAGGCTTCCACTTAAGGAAGTGGTTGGAACGTGATTGAATTAACCAGCGTTGGTCTTAGCTATAATGGGGGCATGAATTAAGTAGTTGTCTAGTCTAAGTTACCTTCTTTGGGAATAGAAGCACCCAGAGGCTCAGCTGAAGGGGCAGGTGTGGGAGGCCATGCTTTAGAGTTTGTTTGGATCTCGGACCCAGGACCAGCCAATGTCTGTCACTACCTTGCCTTCAACTCTAGTGGTTTCCAAGGTCCATATCATGACCTCTAGACGCTCTTTGTGTTGGCTCATGCTCTCTCTCTCCTCATTTCCTGTCATTTCCCCTTGTTTCCTCCACTCTACTCCACAGGCCTTCTGCCGGGTATTTGCATATCCTGCTTCTTTACTTAAATCCGTTTATTTTTTTAAATGTTTATTTATTTTTGAGAGAGAGAAAGAAAGAGAGCATGCGAGCATGAGGATGAGTGGAGGAGGGGGAGAGAGGGAGGGAGAGACTTCCAAGCAGGCTCCACGCTCAACCTGATGTGGGGCTCAAGCTCACGAACCATGAGATCATGACCTGAGCTGAAGTCAAGAGTCAGATGCTTAACTGACTGAGCCACCCAAGTGCCCCTCAAATCTGTTTAAATGCTTCCCTCCACACCAGGCCTTACCACCTACTTACAAAAAGCACTTCCCGTTTCCCTTTATCCTGTTGCCCTGCTCTGTTTTCCTTTGTAACCCATCATTGCTGGCATAACCTATATAATTGCTTGCCTTTTCATTGTCTCTCCCCTTCACTAGAATGTGAACTCCCTGTGAGCAAGAATTTATCTTGCTCATTGTTACATCCCCCGCCCCCACCTAGAATGATTCTTCATACATTGTATGTGCTCAGTTATTATGTGATGAAGGACTGAATGACGAGTGACCAGCTTCTCTCTCAGGAATCTGAATGAAGCACACAGTGACTTTCTTGGTTGCTGATAGATTCCGGCCGGGTGGGGCCAGTCAGACTTGGGACTGACAGCCATGTTCATCACATGTAAGCACAAGGAAGCTGGTCGAGGTCAAAAGAGAAGCTGAGGAGAGAGAAGAGTCCAGGTATCCCTGGAAGGGGAAGAGCAGGTTTTGCTCGGGGAGGGGGGGGGGGGGGCTTCTCTCTGCCGTTGTGTCCTGACCATATTCGTATGTTTTGCCCACTGACTTGTCCAAGTGTCTGTTATGAGTTTTCTCTTACTGCTTGACAAATGATCACAAATTTAGCAGTTTCAGGCACCACCCGTTTATTAGCTCACAGTTCTGTAGGTCTGAAGTCCGGGTGGGCTGGGTTCTCTGCTCAGGGTCTCACAAGACTGAATTAAGGTACTGGTAGGGCTGGCCTCTTATCTGGAGGCCCTGGGGAAGAATTCACTTCCAGACTCTTTCAGCTTCTTGGCAATCTTCAGTTCTTTGCAGTTGTAGGATTGAGGTACCTTTTTCCTTGCTGGCTTTTGGCAGAGGCTGCCCTCAGCTCCTTACCCTGTGGCCCCCTCCCCATCAAATCGCTCCTACAAGCTCTCTGACTTCCTCCTGTGCTACCAGCAGGAGAAAACTCCAGCCTTTTAAAAGGTTTATGTGATTAGGTTAGGCTCTAGGCTTGCCCGGGTAATCTATTGATGGACTCAAAATCCACTAACCAGTAACCTTAATTACATCTGCAAAATTCCTTTTGCCTCGTAACCTAACATTATCAGAGCGCAACATCTCATCATGCTTAGTCCTCGCATTAGGATAGAGAATCTTGACGGACCATTTTAGGATTCTGCCTACCACAATATTTATTTTTTTAATCTTCTTTAATTAATTAGCTTGAAGGG
>NW_024412449.1:2285777-2351972 GCF_014898765.1 Herpailurus yagouaroundi | reverse complement strand
GTTGCTTGCAAATAAAGAGCAATGGACATAGTCCACAGAGGCCTAGCCTTGGGGAGTGGAGGTGGGGGATTGCAGTTATAAACTTTGTCTTCCTGACCTCTGCTAAATCATGGTTCTTTATTTTTCCTCTGGAATAGAGTTCAGAATATAGAGATGTGAAAGATTAGACCATCTGCCATACTTCAGATGCCAAAAAATAATGAAAATAGCTCCTTGCCTCCAAACTCTGGTAGGAAACTTTTTTTTCTTTTTTTCTTTCTTTCTTTTCTTTTTTTTTTTTTTTTTTTTTTTTGTAAATGCTTTTCCTTGCAGCTCACTCTCCAAGTGAGATCATTGGTGATCCCAAGCCTTTTCCCATGACTTAATTGATGAGGAGAGGGCCGCCCAGCTAAATCTCACAGAATACATTCTGAGGGTAATTGGCTTAAAGCCTCCAGGCTCTTGTTGAAATGAGTGGTTTTGGTTAATCCACACCATGAAGCTGAAAAGCTATTATGTATGTATATTTTTGTCCTGAGGTACTATCGAGAAATTCCATACAGAAGGAAATAAACTATGGTTTGGGAATGAAAAAAATTTTTAAAGAAAAATGCAAGACATAAACTCTGTTTCCTGTCCATGTAAATCAGAGCAAGTTTTAAAGCCTTTCGTGACTCACAGAGAGGTCACCGACCAAATCTGCTGAGGGAGGCAGGATGAAACAAAAATGGTTACATTTTTGTGATTTTCTTCCCCCCTGCTGCTGTTAGCTTTTCCATTTTTGTGATGTGACACAGTTTTCCAGAACGCTGTAGGAAAACGGAGCTATGGAACTCCTCTCCGGGTCACTGCCTAGCTTCAAACACTGGATAGTAGTAGCTGAGTGTCGAACATAACATGTGGCAAGTTGGGGGGAGTAGAGGGGGGCGGCTTACTTGGCAGAAAATTGTGAGATTGTAGAACCAGAGAGCCTCAGAGTTGGAAGGAGCCTTACCCCCCATGGATGAGTCGTCTCCTCATTTGATGCACAAACCAACTCGGTAACGCAGAGACAGCAGGGCATCGGCTCTGCTTGATCCTACTCTTGAGAGCGAGTGAGAAGAAACAAGGAGGCAGTAACTGTGAATGACGATAAGGGGTATTAGACCTCGGTGGCACCTGGTGCTGCAGCTGGGGGACCTGGCACATGCGAATCTCACTGTCAATTGGCGATCATGGTACCTAGTGAGCAGGGTTATAGAATCCAATAAAATGTGTGTGTGCAAGCTTTGTAAACCATTAAGCGAATGGACGTTATTGTGCCATGTAAGTACTGTGTTAGTGTTGTTGATAGGAAGACACCGAGACTCTTGCCTCTGGGATGCGGGATGGTCAGTGTCTGAAGAGAAGGTGCATGGAGCCCAAGGCAGGTCTAGGAAATGCAGTAGGAGACATTGTGGGTTCAAGTAAACAGAGCACTAGGAGCTTGAAACGATTTTATTTATTTTGTTTTTGTTTGTTTGTTTTGAAACTGCTTTTAGAAAGAGGAGAGGGGCGCCTGGGTGGCTCAGTCGGTTGGGCGGCCGACTTCAGCTCAGGTCACGATCTCGCGGTCCGTGAGTTCGAGCCCTGCGTCGAGCTCTGTGCTGACAGCTCAGAGCCTGGAGCCTGCTTCGGATTCTGTCTGTCTGTCTGTCTGTCTCTCTCTCTCTCTCTCTCTCTCTCTGCCCCTCCCCCACTCATGCTCTGTCTCTCCCTGTTAAAAAATGAATAAACGTTAAAAAACAAACAAACAAAAACCTGAGCTCTTATGAGCTGCTCCCCAGGCTTCCTGAGAAAGCAGATGCCAAGCTTGAGTGTCAGGACCTGAGGGGCCAAGAGCCTGCCCAGAAGCTTCCACAGCTCCTCAGTGAAGTAAAGGCAGTTTCCATAGCCTTTGGACAGCTGTATCCAAGTGGTCCGTGTTACATGTTGACTTCTTTAAAAGTGTCTGTCACCAACTGTCTCCTCTCTTGGGTGACCCTTTACCCCTGCAGACGTAGGATTCAAAGAGAGCTGAACTCTTGGCTTTTGGCAATACAGGGTCAAGTTTATCTGTTCATTTCTTTATTCAACAAGCATTTATTGAAGCTGCTTTTGCCCAACCCTGTGCCAGGCCCAGGGCATCAGAGATGCAGCCTAGTGGGTGTCAGGTAGGAGCAGGAGTAATGTAACCTCGGCTTTTCCTTCCCTGTGCCCTCAGCTGACAGTGCTGCTGATTTCTGTCCCTCAGATCTTGCTTTCAGACATACTTCTTCTCCTCTGTCTTCGAGTAATAGGCTGAGGGGTGCCTGGGTGGCTCAGGTGGTTAAGTGTCTTACTTCAGCTCAGGTTATGATCTCATAGTTGGTGAGTTCAAGCCCTGCGTCGGGCTTGTGCTGACAGCTCGGAGCCTCGAGCCTTCTTCAGAGTCTCTGTCTCTCTCTTTCTCTGCCCCTCCTCCATTCCTGTTCTCTCTCTAAAAATGAATAAACATCAAAAAAAAATTTTTTTTAATTATAGGTGGAGCTCTGGTTCTCCTTCAAAGCCTTACCAAATCTTCTCATGCATGTGGATCACCGTTTGCTTGTTGTCTTGCCCTAAATTTACTGTCTCTGATCACATTCCCGTTGGCCTCATCCTTTTCAGTATGATTCGATAGTCCTGGGGCTGGTTTCATGGGCGCTTGTCAAGCTGAACCTAAAGGTTGTCACTTCCAGCGCTGTGGGGCAGCTGCCGGGAGGCAGGTTTGAATTTCTTGCTCGCAGACTTCTCTCTGCTCATGGTTTCCTTGGAGAGAGGGCATATCAGTGTTGCCCTCACGTGGTATGGACTTGCCAGAAGTGGAATCCAGGTGGTCAGTGGGAACATGGAGGAAGGCATCGCCTAGTGCTGTGGATAAGGTGAGTCAGTAGAAAAAAGAGGCGTTGCAAGGTACTCCAGGCGGCACCATGAGCCAAAGTTCAAAGGCCAAGAAGAAATGAGTCTCCGCTAATGGAGATGGGGGGAGACCAGGAACAGGCAGCTCTAATTATCACCCATTCCTTGTGATGACTGATCCGATCCTTATGTATAATGACACTCAGCCCAGAGTGCCTTAAAGGCATTTTATAGTGTCTGCATTGTTGTTGTTCTTGAAGAAAGAAGTCACTGGCTGTTGCCAACAAATTCCAAGACCTTGGCCCTGGCCTGGGGGAAGAGAAAGCAGCTGGGTTAGGATACAACCAGAACAGGAACTTCACAATTGCAAGATGGTGTGAGTGGAGGCTGCGTCACAGTGCCTGTGGTCTGCCCCAGGGGGAGCCATCCTACCGTCAATGGGTGGAATTGAGAGATTCTATCCTCCAAGGAAGGGTCTGGCAGAGCTGTTAAGGCCCGAGTGGTTACCGAAATCCAGAGATGGGAAAAATGGTGTGAGAAGGGCTACGGAGCAGACAGAGCATATGTCCTTTGGCCGTGGTGACTCCACAGCAAGGGAACCAGGAAATAAATGCCCCAAGTTCCTCTCTCTCCCCTGGTCTTCTTGGGGCACTTCCCGTTGATCTAACTTCAGCTGAAGGCAGACAGCAAGCGGGCCCATGAATGTGGCCATTCCTGGGCGGGGAGCAGGGTGGGGTACAAAGGAGGAGATGAATCTGGAGGGCTAACCATGGGCATTTGAAACCTAACTAATTCTGGATCCTTTTTTCTGGTGGGACTGACCCTACTGCCATCCTGCCAGTGCTAGGAAGGCTGGGCTCAGGACTCCCGGTGAGGTGACCCTCAGCCTAAAAATCTCTGGTGCTGCTTAGAGTTGACAGGAGCTGAGAAAAGAAGGCCTAGGATCTGTACCTTTAAAGTAACAGCTTGCTCCATACATACGGGGGCCATATGTCCTCAATTTTCCAGGACAGTCTCCATTTCAAATATTCTGTCCCATTTTGCCCATAAGAATACTGGCACTTGTCAGATCACGTGCTCCAATTTTTGATTCAGAAAATATGGTCACTGTATCCTTATACCACAACAAATGCCAGATGGTTTAAAGAGCTAATTTTTTTTTTTTAATGGTATACTTATCCCGATTGTTGAGAAAAGACAATTTTCTGACGATTGAAGCAATTGAAGAAATTATCAGTGACAAGTGTGATGGGTTCAATTACATTTAGAAAAAGGAAAACACCTTTTTTGGTACAAAGAAAATCAACAAAACTAAGAGATAAAAAGAGAAGCAACAGGTTGAGGAAATAGTTGCAATAAAAGTACATAACCGCTAAAAACTTAATACCCAGACACTTTGGAGTTTTATATAGTCTTAAAGGACACAATCGGGCGCCTGGGTGGCGCAGTCGGTTAAGCGTCCGACTTCAGCCAGGTCACGATCTCGCGGTCCGGGAGTTCGAGCCCCGCGTCAGGCTCTGGGCTGATGGCTCAGAGCCTGGAACCTGTTTCCGATTCTGTGTCTCCCTCTCTCTCTGCCCCTCCCCCGTTCATGCTCTGTCTCTCTCTGTCCCAAAAATAAATAAATGTTGAAAAAAAAAATTAAAAAAAAAAAAAAAAAGGACACAATCAAGACTTCATTGGACAGATGGTCAAAGGATATGAGTAGACGATTCACACAAGAGGAACATTCACTGCAAACAAACCCCAGGGAGGGATTTTAATAAATTGAGGTTAAAACAATTATGAGTTATCACATCACACCTATTACATTATCAAACATAAAAGCTATAAAATATAACGTGGGCAGGGCTTTGTGGAAACATACATTGCAGAAAGCATTATACATTATCTTTTCTTTTTCCTCCGAGAGAACAGTGTGATGATATGTAAAATAGATCACAAAAACAATCCACCACTCTGACCCAACAAATCCACTTTTGGAACTATGTCCTAGGGAAATAATATTAGTTAAGTAAATAAATCAATATTTATTTTTTGTAGAAATTAAATTTGTATGTATATTTAAGCTAGACCAAAACAACCCAAATCACCCACAATTATATATGTATATTCTTTGCCTACAGTGAAACAACCCAAATTGCCAATAATTGTATGATGATTAAAATATAAGAGTCTAGGATAAATAAGTATTATCGTTAAAATATCAAATATGTTCACTTTGTGAATATGAGGGAAGACGTATTTTAAAATGTTAAAATAGGGGCACCTGAGTAGCTCAGTAGTTTAGGCGTCTGACTCTTAATTTCAGCTCATGTCATCATCTTATGGTTCACAGGATCAAGCCCCGCATCGGGCTCTGCACAGCTTAAGATTCTCTCTCCCTCCCTCTCTGTCCCTGTCCCTCGCTCATGCTCTCGCTCTCTCTCTCTTTCTGTATCTCTCAATAAATAAATAATTGATTATGGTCATGGGAAAGCTACTTTTGTCTAATTATAAGGACCTGATAAAAATGTAAACAGTATAGTTCCTCGGTTTTCTATAGTAAAAGTGTATTCTGTGCTGTCTGGCAGATTGCTGCATTATTGTGGGTTTAGACATTTCAAATGTAGTCAGATTTTCTACAAAAACAATGAGAAGAGTCAGTCAGAATAAGGCTCTGACTCTGGTCATCTGTAGATTTATTCAAGGGTGAATGCTGGTTGCTTCTTACTCTTTTTTTAAGGTATTTTAATTTTTTAAAAACTTTTTGTGTATTTTTGAGAGAGAGAGAGACAGAGCATGAGCAGGGGAAGGGCAGAGAGAGAGAGGGAGACACAGAACTTGAAACTGGCTCCAGGCTCCACGCTGACAACACAGAGCCTAACCTGGGGCTCGAACTCACAAACTGTGAGATCATGACCCAAGCCAAAGTCAGATGCTTAGCTTAACCGACTGAGCCACCCAGGCACCCCAAGGCACCTAGTTCTAACAGGTGGTGAGCTTCCTTCTACGTGTTCTCACATCCTCAAGTGTAGTGGTACGTACTGAACCATTAAATGTTGTCGGGTCCGTCCACATGAAGATCAATCTAGTTACTCCCACCGCAAGGAAAAGCCAATATAATCTCTAGTGTATATTTTTTATGGTATTTTTAAAGCCTTAAGTGCTAATCTGTTACAGGAGGAGGGGCAGGGGAGAGGATTCTTTGTGCAAATGTGAAACTCTCAAATACCATACCCCGTGTCCCTCCTAAAAACTACAGCCAATGCTTAGCCCACTCTTCGATCTCTGGCATACCTCTTGTCCCCAGCAGGAAGAGAGAGGCCAGAGCACATTGCTGAACCCCAAGCCCTGCAGACAGGTCTGTTGGAATGCATTGACTTCCTCTGGGAAATCCAGGCCCCACTGGTACCTCGTCATTGGGGCAGTGGCTCCTATAAATGTACGAGTACTTATATGTAGACCCCTTGAGAGTGTTTGAAATTCTACAGTTTGTTTTCTCTGTGATCTCAAGTCAAGTGCTTAACGCCTGAATTTTCATAGCAGAAACAAATCGGGGGGAGGCGACTGAGGACAGTTTGTGTGAGAGTGCTCTGAGTTCATTCAATAGCTCTGAGAGCAGCTGCCATGGATAGTAAGAAATTTCATAAAAGGTGAAAGAGAAAATAGAAACCCTCTGGGGTTCCCCTTACCGATCACAAAGACCACTTCGGGTTGTCAGGGAATGAGCATGAGTTTTGAAGTCAGCAGGACCACTGTTCAGATGCCTTCCTGCCTCTTCCTCATATGGCAAATGTTACTGACAATGTCCACCTCTTGGGATGGTTGTGAGTTAAAATTAAATAATTCCATAAAGCACATAAACGGGTCGTACAAAATAAACCTTCAATAAGTATTAGTTTTCCTCTCCTTCCTTCACCTGATAGGGTGTCCGGTAAATGGGGGGTGCTCCATTTATCATGCATATACATTATCATAGAGTCACACATCAGAGCTGCTTTCTGATTCATCTACCACACGACAGAGATAACCAGACACAGAGAATAGGATTCTGTGGATCATAGTGGGGCATAGCCAGTTACCAAGAAAGGCAGAGAGGGATGAGATCTGGACCTGACTCTTCCCCGGTGATAGGATCGCCCTCAGATTGCTGGTCCACATGTGAGCAGTAAAGATGCAGTCTGGCCACCATCCCAAAACGACAGCAGCAATGAAGGGTCCAAAATGACACAGTAGGACGTCCCAGTGGGTACACTGAGTACAGCAGCAGGAACTTGAAGGGAAGATGCTCAGATACACAGAAAACAGGTAGCAGCCTCAGGTAGTCTGACTCTAGGTGTGGTTACTTGTTCAGGGCTCTGGGATGGGGTGCTAAGCAGATTCTGGGACCGGGGTTGAGACAGAAGATCAACAGTAAGAACCTGGGTAATGCGCTGAGACTCTCCCGAGTACTGGAATAAAGCACCATACTGGAGTCAGACGATGACGTGGAGTCCAAGATAGCCTCAGGTCAAGTTGGATCCTGAAAACTGAGGCAAGAGTGAGTTGCAGAGGAGAGCCAGTGGTCTCAGTCACAAGGATGAGATGGGATGCAGCATCTGGGACCCAGGGTGGACCAGCCATTACCCCTCTTTGAAAGCAGATTCTCTTGTTGCTACTAGATCACAATTTGGACTCATCTCCACAGATGTCCGTGGACATTGCTCCAGAGTTCTTCAGGGGTGACCTTGAAGGTTCCGTTTCCCTTTTCCCATCTCTTTCTTCCCTCCCCGGCTTATCTAAATCAATAAGAGCGTCTATCTTACTGATAGAGTAAGAACTTCTATCAGGATTTTGGTGGAAGAAGAGAACTGTATGTAATGGAAAATTATACTTGATGTGTTATAGCTGCTTTACTTTGAGTTCAGTCGCGATGTTTAATTTGTTTTGAAATCTCAAATCTCAACGAAGTGATTTTTTTACTTATCAAAAGGGACATTGGTTCACAGTGGTCATGAAGCACTATTTATGGCCCCTCTTCTAAGCAATATTCTCTGGCTTTCCGTTGACAGGCTCTCTCATTAACTGCCTGTTGCTTTCTTCCTCTGACCACAGATTCTAGCTCTTCATTGTCTGCCTTCGTCCTGGTACATTATACTTTTCAGCTGGACCAGGAGTTCTCTATGGGGGCGATCTTTCCTCCTAGGTGACATTAGGCGATGTCCTGAGACATTTTTGATGGTCGTGTCATGACTAGGGCAGGGAGTGGGTGAACGCTCCTGGCATTTGGCGGGGAGAGGCCAGGGATACTCCTGAACACCCTACAATGCATAGGACCACCCTCCAAAACAAAGAATTATCCAGCCCACAACATCAGTAGTGCTTCTATTGAGAAATCCTGGGATAGATGGTAAGCATATTACAAGCTGATGTCACCACTAGCAACTAACATTTATCAAAATCTTACTGTGTGTCAGGCATTGTTCCAAACATTTTCTACATATTAACTCATTTAATCTTTCTTTGTTAGGAATTATTGTTACTCCATTTTACGAATGAGAGGACTGAAACACAACGGAATTAGGTAACTGACCCACGGTCAGGCAGCTGGTAACTGGTGAGGCCAGTCAGTAATGAGAATCGTAATAGTGGTAGCAGTAGAATTTGTATTAATTTGGTGGGGTGTTTGTCTGTCTGTTTGTTTGTTTTAGAGAGAGAGAGAGCTTGCGAGCCAGGGAGAGGGGCAGAGGGAGAGAGAGAATCTCAAGCAGGCTTCATACTCAGCTCAGAGCCAGACACGGGCTCAATCCCACAACCCTGGGATCATGACCTGAGCCGAAATCAAGATTTGGATGCTCAACTGACTGAGCCACCCAGGTGTCCCTGGATATGTAGCAATATGTATTAAGCCAAGGACTTCATACTTATTGGCCCATTTCTTCATTGCCACAACCCTCTGGGACAGGTATCTGTAACACCCATTTCAGGCATGCAGAAATTAGAACTCTCTGGAGCTTGCCTGGTAATTGTGAATTTGTACATTTTTAAAATTAGTATTCGTCTCCCCCACTGCACCGTCATCCTAAGCATGCAGGGACTTTGTTGCTTTCTTGCTCCTTGGAATAACCCCAGTCTTTGGCTCAAGATCTGCCGCAAGGGATTGAAGGACAAGGGAACGAAGTGGCAAGGTGTTAGGTGCCCGTGGATGGACCTGTTGAGACCAAGCTGTGACTCGGCAGCTTTGCCATGTTTTCTCTGCCCTGGTGCTTTGCTGTGAGTCCTTCCCCCACTGGAATTCAAAGCTACCCCCATGAAGGGTTCTGGTCCTTGTCACCACAGAGAGTCCTAAAAGTGGTGGGGACGGGTTCAGAACATCCACTCTCCCCTCTCCCGGCCTTGTCAAAACAAGCAACAGCCTCTGATTGTTTACAGCAGCAAAAAGATATCATGACTGTGTCAAACCCCAGATTTTCAGGCACCTTTGAAAATTTTTATGACCTGCTCTCAGAGGAGAGGTACGCTTTCTTGTGACTGGATACTCGTGTCCCTACCTAATGAAATTTGATGACACATGACACTAGGTAGGAATACTTTTTTTTTCTTCTCTTCTGATATCTGGATATTTTCAGAAGTTAGATAATTTTATCCTATTTACATCAAACAGGCAGGTAACTCTAGACTTTTATATCTGTATTCTTTCTGGGGAGGTATAACATGATTATGAATGACAGTAATTGACATTACATGCTTTAATTAAATTTCCTTTGCTGTGAATCAAAACCTTTTAGTCCAGTCCTGCAGTGCTATTTCTAGACTCCTCTTTTGCATGCCCTGATGCGTTAGGCAGCAGGTATGACATAAGTTTACTTTTATAGAGTCTGTATCCCCTAGATTAAATGAGATAATATGTGCGAGGTCAACTTTAATGCCAGCCACGCAATAATTATTAATCAAAAACCGTTAGCTACATTTGCATACTTTGTGCCTTTCAGGTTTGGGCTATTTCAAGAATAATGTGCTTCTTCAGTGATCATTATAAAGCCGATGGTTGCAAAAACACCCCGTTTTCAAATGATTATGGGTAGGTAGCATAGTAATTACATCCCAGGATTTGTCCTTGGAGAGCTTTTAAGTGGCCTGTAGGACTGTAGGGTCTTACTCTTCTCCAAACGGGAAAAGTACTCCAAATAGCCTCCTGCTCCCCACGATCCTTCCCCTTCCTCAGACAACAAATACTCCACCGTCTGGAGCTTCCAGCCTGGTAGAGGGGACCACAAAGGAGGATCTGGGCCAGTTTGTCAAGCCTAAGCCCTCTCCCTTTATTTAGGTACACAAGGCAGCTTGCCTTGGAAAATGCACCTGCAGCCTTTTCCAGGTATCTGACCTCCCTGAGCTTTAAGGATCCTTGAGCACAGCTGCAGCACTATCTCTCTGCATGATCTATACCTTCGTCTTTGGGACCAGAGGGAGCAGGAAGCTAAGAGTCCCCTGCTTGATTAGCTATGGTGCCTCTTCCCAGCCCAGAGGTTTTCCCTAGAACTGACGCTTAGTAAGGCCAACTTTGTCTTATTGCTTAGTCTCTCTCCTCCCCTAGGGCAAGGGTAGTTTTGGCACAGGGTCCTGAAGGATCAGCCACAGTAGTGGGCATCCCTGCCAAGTCCCCCAGGATCCAGCATTTTGGAAACCAGCCTGGAGTCTCTTCAGAGCTCTACCATAGCACAGATGAACTGGTCCCAGGATCTGAGGAATCCATTTAGCCCAGTGCCCCTACTGGGTCACTTCCCTCCCTGCTTCATCTGCAAGTGGTACAGGTGCACAGAACCAAGGCCTGCCTCCCCCAGCAGGTTTTGCATTAAATCACCCAGCCCACAAACTTGAAGGGCCACAGTGACAAATATTCAAATACAAGAGAGTTTTCTCCCAGTTCTTAACACTTGCCTATACGATGATGAGTTTCATGCCTAGAAGACATGTGTATGTAGATACCCTCACACCTTCATTACCTAACTACACATTTATGTTCCCTCTCCTAAAATGATGGCTTCCCCACAACAACTGAGAAAAGGCTTCAGGGCACAGCATGGCCACTCTGTGTCCAGGGCGGCCTGGGGTCACCTAAGGAGATGCATATGACTTTGAGTCTATGAGTGGACTAAGAAATTCGAAATCACGCCAAATGAGACTCGCTTCTCCGCAGCCCCCAGCAGGTGACCCGTGGCAAATACAGAGCCCAGCCTCCACGTGTGCCCGGCTCAGACAGGTAGCTTGAGGTGTGTCCCCAAGCTGAGCAGAAACAAGCAGGCCCTCCGGATTTCCAGTTGCCAAGAGGCGAGAAGCGGAATCCTGCTTGCTTTGCAACAAGTCTATGAGTCTCATGTGGCATGATATTAAATTATATAGGCAGCCACTTGTTTTCAACTGATGCACTGAGCCGAGAGTTGTATCCAGCAGGCAGCATTCTCCTCAGTAGACGGTTGAAAAGATTCTATAGCTCCGCAGACCTCCAAACCTCTGAAAATTGGCCTGACAATAGAGGGGTCGGTCAGCTCTGGGCAGAAGGTACCATGCTTGCAGCTGAAATCCTGGACCATGGGCTGTGGGGCACTCTGCCCTAAAGGTACGTCAGAGCTGAACAAAGTTGCACATGCTGCCGCTGGGGAAATTCTCTGTTGGGGGTGCCCTGGCCAGCTCCTGGCTCCTCTGTGCAGCTGGGGCTTCTCAGATGGTAGGTGCCCCTTCCTTTTGCCTCTGAAGGTTGTTTATATCAACCTGTGCTGCATTAGCCTTGTTCTGTTGTTAGAGATAAACAGTAGAGGGATGGGCTGTGTGTGTGTGTGTGTGTGAGAGAGAGAGAGTGAGAGAGAGAGATTGATTTAGGGGTGGAGGGAGGAGGTGAGTATGAACAAAGAAGGGAAAAACTTATAAAAGCTCTCCCTAATTTCACTGCTTGCTGTCTTCTGCTCCTGCATAAGGGTAAATCTAAGCATGCATTATGAACGCGTAGAAAGAAGCTTTTGGCCTCTCCGAGCAATTAGACTGCTAAATGCGTGTCCTAAGACCTAACAGCTAGCTCTATTCCGTAGCTGGAGCAGAGAGGGTGTTGTAATTCTCATTAGTGACAGTAATATGAATAGGACACATATCTTACTTGACGAGCTCATAATCAATAATGCCTAATGGGCCTTTCCAATTCCCCAAATAGTTCGGGATAAATGTATTAAGACAGGAACTGAAATGGGTTTGATTGATGTGCATGCAAGTTCTTGGCAAGACTTCCCACTCGGTTTCCACCCAGATTAAACGCGGTTTGACAATTCACGTGTTTGGGTTTACAGCTGGGCTGCAACGTCTCCCCATGGATTTTTGACAGGTTAAAGGTTAGATCAATTTGGGCTCCTTGATCCTGGTTCTGCGAAGACCACAATTAATAAAAGAGTGAAAAGAGTAGCCATGACCCCCCTTTCGGCCACACGGAGACCTGAGGGACCACCATGGTGAATGAGCCTTCTTGGCCGCCCCCACCCTGCAAAGAAGGACAGGGGAGATGTGGCTCTTCCCTGGGCTCTTACATCACAGCCTGCTTACATTAACAGCCTGCTCCCAACTGAGAAATGTATAAACCCCAAATTTCACTCATTTGCACTCTCTAGGAAGCATTTGTGTTGAAAGTCTCAGCCAGAGAGAATAGCCACTCTGGGGGGAAAGCAGGAGGTTTTGAGGGATCCAGAGGTTACAAGCGGACCCCTGAGATCCTAAGAAGAGCTGGTGTTGGCCCTTGGATTGATTGGGGTGGTGCCTGGAGCAGACACAGAGGGAAGGAAGGTGCGGCGAGGGCTCTGGGAGGCCCCGATGGGTGTTTCACTGTTGCTTCGCTTCTCTGTGCAAACCAGTGGAGATGAATGTTTCTCCCAATATTTACAAGTTATTTATATTTTTCCCTTCATATAAATTGCCACTTAATATAATTGATTAATTTTCCTTAAGGGCTTTGATAGATTGTTATTATGGATTTTTATAATGAAGTTGTTATATATGAAGAATATTGATCTCTGCTTGCCACATTAGCTGCATTTTTTTCCCAGACTGACCTCCTTCTCAGTTGTTTGCCCTGATCTGCCTCTTTACTTTACAAAACAAGCCTGTGGTTTCCTTCTGCTCCCCACACCCAGAATCCAGTTCTTAAGTGCCATGACAAAAACAAAAATAAGAGTTTCTTACTAGACATACGCAAAAGTAGAAAGAATAGCATAGTGCATCCCAGGGAACACATCACCTCCTTGAACAATGAAGCTTGTTTCATTTATACCTCCCCTCTGACCCTCAGCACCGCCCCCCCCCCCCCCAAGAAGGTTCCTTTGCAGTGAATCCCAGATAGATCATTTCAGTACATATATCTCATTTATAGCTCTTAAAAATAAGGATTCCTTTTTAAAATGCAATTATATTACATGAAAACGAGAATTCCTTAACATTCCCAGCTATTCAATTTCATTTTGAGTATTTCACTTATTTATATTTTTCTCGGTTTGTTGGAATCAAGACTGAAATAAGGCCCATGCATTGCAATTGAGTGATATTCTCTCATGTCTCTTTTAGTCCTTGATATTGAAGAAACCTAACGTGTTTCCCATTGACTAGAGATTGCCAGTTGCATCTGAATGGTGTCAGTGAACATGTTCCTCGGATCCCTGCATTGCCTGACGATTTGTGGGTAGTCTTTGCCTGACCACTTGTGGGTAGATCTAGGACTGATGGTGGTATGTGTCTTTGGAGGTCAGGGGAAGGGAGAGATTACAGCTGGTCATGTCTCATTTGTGGAGAGCCACTGGCCATCATTGCCTAGATACATTAATTCATTAGGGGTTTCCAGATGGTTATATTCTAATTCATGTGTTCTATCATCATTTAATGTTAGAGTTTTCCCTTTATTTACTATTTTTCAAAATGAGTGGGTTTCCAAGCCTCCTCCGGAGGTGACTTGGGTGTTGCGTTGTATTTTCCGGTATTATTATTAACTCGTGGGTGTAAATATATTTGATGCCTTTCAATCCATTGCTGTTATTATCCTTATTGGTGCCCCATTTTTTCTGTCTTTAGCCAACAGATACTTCTTTGCTAGGACTGTACCTAGTAGAAAGTCACAGCTTATCAATTTCTAGCAATAAGATGTCTCAGGCTCGTCTAGAATCAACCATTTCTCCACGAACCCTGATTCCTTCTAGGGGGAAATGGAATTATTAGTTAGAGGCCACAGTCCAGATGCTGTGGGTATTGAGCACTATTTTTTTCCACCTCTGGAAATTCATCCAAACCACAGTCACCACTATCATCAGCATCACCACCCGTTAGGGCCACCGTGGCTGCCACCCGCACTGCCATCACCAGAGAGCCTTCCTCTTTCCTAAGTGTCCCTCTTCCAGGCTCCATAACACCCATGAGATATTCCTTCTCCAACATGCCTTGGCATCACTATGCCACTTGTTCCAGAGTGCCCTTCTGTACTGCAAAGCACTCACGGGCCTTCTTTTGGTTCCTCTTTCACTATGCTGTCCCTTTCCATCTGTTTGAAACCCAGCGCAAGGGGATGGATCATAATTTCTTAGTCTTCTCCAATCTTGTTTTTGGAGCTCTTGCCAAAGTCATTCCTGTTTCACTAGATCATTTCTGAGCAGCCCTTCTCCCCCATGCTTGCACACATTGCCCGCACACATTGGGAAAAGGTGGGGAAGCACTGAATGCTTACTAAGGCATGTTCTGCTATGCTGGGCATTTAGTGCGTGTTGTGATGTCACCAAAGCTTCATTACAAACTTGTGAGCTAAGTGTTATGCTTCCCATTTTAGAGAGGAAGGAAAGTTAAATAAGAGACAGAGCTGGGATTAAGCGAAGGCCTGTCTTCCTCCAGTGCCCAGGCCAGCTCAGACTGCCTGGTGGTGGTGCATCCCAGGAAGACTTGTGCTTAGATGGTCCCACTCAGGAACTTTCTGCAGCCGTCCTGCAAACTTGCAGATCTCTGCTTTTCTTATCTTTCAGTGGCTCCCCATTGCCTTCCATATTAAATCCACACTTCGTATGTTCTGGACCTTGGCTTAACTCTCTAAAACCCCACAGACACATTCATCTCCAGCAACCTTTCTGAAAATGTGCTTGTTCTCTCGTCTCCAGCTCTTTGATAAACCTTGCTCCCTCTTCACCTAATGAACCCCTACTTCTCCTTGAAGAGGCAAGTAAAGCGTCTCCTCTGAGAAGCCCTCCTGATTTGCACTTCCACATGAGTTCAATGATACTCCTGTGGCACTCACAGAGTGCGATGCCGTACTCTGGGTAGCTAGGTTTTATTCATCCCTTTGACCCTAGGACCCAGCACAGCACCTGGCCCGGGGAAGTTACTGGCAACACTGTTGAATGCATGTTTCAGCAAACCAGGGAGTGCGTGCTACCTGCTATCCCACTCTTGGTCATACGGGTGTAATGTTATCTTCTTTGGAATGGTCTTGACTGTTTCTTGTGGCCTCTTTCACTCTTTGCTTCTGTTGTGCGTGTTTATTTTTGCCCATAAGTTAAATTATGCTCTGGGCCTGGAAGAAGCACTGGAAGGAGGCTAAGAACACATCGCCTTGCACGTAGTCAAGTCTCAATAATTATCCATGTAATTGAATCAAATGGAAGGTTGTACAAAAGGAAGCCACATTGGAAGTGTCAGGCAGGCAATCAGCAGAATGCCAGCCAGACAGTTAAAGCATCTCTGATTTACTACAATTTCTTTTAATAGGCTCTCTATACAGATTTGCTGTCAACATGTATTGTTGGTTTAGGAAAGCAAACAAACAAACAAACAAACCCAGGAGGCCACTTCTAGCGTGATGGTCTCAGATTTCCAGTTTGGGACGGGACTTAGTCATTGATGTCGGGGAGATCTAAATGTAAGCAAAAATGCCTCCCACTAAATGTCTCGGACCCCCACGCTCAGAACCAACACATACATGCCCTCTCTGCTCCCTCCCTTGCTGTATCCAGTTCCTTATCCTTCTCTTCTTGAAGACCAGACCCACCATGGGGCGCCTGGGTGGCTCAGTCGGTTAAGCGTCCGACTTTGGCTCAGGTCATGGTCTCACGGCTCGTGGATTCAAGCCCTGCGTCAGGCTCTGTGCTGACAGCTCAGAGCCTGGAGCCTGCTTGGGATTCTGTGTCCCCTCCTCTCTCTGCCCCTCCCCTGCTCATGCTCATGCTCTCTCAATAATAAATGCTAAAAATTAAAAAAAAAAAAAAAAGACCGGACCCACCCAATATGAATGTCTGTCTGGCTCTGATGTAGAAGATTATGAAGAGGTTTATTTGGCTGTGGGACTCTCCTGGAAGGGAAGACTACTCAAGGACCAGCATTGCCAACTAGTTATTCACTCAGTAAATTCGCATTAGGCACTTGTTGTATGGCAGGTACTGGCAGTGCAGTGGTGGGCAAGGCCTTGGGCCTCTCGAAGCTCTCCACAGAATGGAGGAGACAGGTGTTCCACAGATACGCACACGGATGTGTAATTACAAATGGTGGTAAATGATATGGAAAGAAGAACAGAGATCTGTCCACAAAAGGGTCTGGCAGCGCTATCTTCGTGAAGCCCTCCCTTGTCCCTCCTGGCAGTGCAAGGCCAGCCTGGGGCTCCCTTGTCATCTGGAGCCATGCCCGTATCGGCCCTTGGGCCACTGAGACTCTGGGTGTACATGACTGTGAGTTCCTAAGGCAAGGGTTCGTTCTGTCCTAGAATAGCATGTGGCATAAAGCAGGTGCCCAATCAGTGTTTAGGGATGGAAGGAAGGGAATGAACACTTTTACAAGTCCCCATTCCATCAGATAAAGGAGTCCTGGACTTCCCTAGCACTGTGATCATAAGAGTGTGATATTGAACTGGTTCCAAAACTGCAGCTTTGTCCCCAGGAAGAAGGCATCTCTTCTTCTCCTGAGAATTGTAGAGGATGAATCATGAGTGGAACCCTCCACACAGGGCCTGGCCTGGGGCAGGAGTTCAGTTCAAGTTACATCTCCACCTCCCACAGGCTTCCTCAGTATGGTGTTCTGCTTCTGATGGAAGCCACCTGCCCACCTAGCAGAGTAGACCTGAGCAAGGTCAGGGGCAGGACTCACATCCTGCTCATCTCTGAATCTCAGTGTGGGCATGTCAGAGTCAGAGACCCTTACTGTGAATGGCACTGGCTTAGTGAATCTTAAGAACAGGATTCTGCAGCCCATTCATTCTTATTTGTGTCTTCCTTGGAGAAGAAGAAGAAGGGTATGTTCCCCTCTCAGATTTGTTCCTAGAAATATACTCTCTTAACTCCCCTGCCCCATCTCCTGGGATTTCTCTTCTGGGGAGAGAAGAGGGAGGACCCTGGCCCACTCTTCCCTGGGTGAGCGCAGCAGATGATCTCGTGCTGCCCATCACAGTTCTTGGCTACCTTTCATTTCAGCCAAGCTGTGATGGACCGTTTGGTGCACACAGCAGACCCCACCACAGTCTGGCACCTACACTTTTCCGTCCAGGGCTCTGGCTTCTGAAGCCCCTTGGCCAGCATCCGGCACAGCTTGGAGGTGCGGAGAGGGTAGCGCCCTGTAGGGAACCTCAGCTACCGGGGAGGTCTCTTGGAGACGGTGTACGGGTTCCTCAGAGAGCCCATGCAGAGGATGGGGTCGGTTGCCCATAGGTGAGGGCTCAGTAACATGTGCCCCCTTCATCCCTGTGACTCTGTGTTGCTCTCCTTGCCTCCCTCGCTCCCTTTCTCTGAGGTTCCTTTCTGCTCTCAAGAGACTCTAAACTGAGACACCGGGGAAAGGAGATGACTAACTCTTCAAATCATTTTCTAGGAAACTTTTCAGGCACATCTCCTAAACTCTTCTGAACTTTAGCTTCCTCACCCATGAAAGAGAGACTAGCTTGTGCCCGGACTCACAGGGGGCCGCGCATCTAGCATCCCAAGGGCACCACACTCTATGCTTGCTCGTCCCGTGGCCTGAGGAGGCCCGCTCACCCTTCATAGCTGGCAAATGACTCAACCTTCCCAACTCAGCCGCCGCTCCCCACAGTTGGAAACCACCTAAATGTCCGACAGTTATGGAACGATTAAGTAACGTGTGTGTGGACCTTCGATAGAAATTGAGAACACTGTTTAAAATGATATATTGTTTGATGTGCATTTATTTTTGAGAGAAAGAGAGTATGAGCAGGGAGGGACAGAAAGAGAGGCAGACAGGGGATCCGAAGCGAGCATTGCACTGACAGCAGCGAATCTGATATTGGGCTCGAACTCACAACCCATGAGATCGTGACCTGAGCTGAAGTTGGACGCCCAAACAACTGAACCACTCAGGTGCCCCTAAAGTGATATTTTTGATGGAATAAGGAAAGATAATGAGATTATGTGATATGATAAAAACAGGTTATAGAACTATGTGCAGTGTGTGTGTGTGTGTGCGCGCGCGCGTGTGTGTAAAACAAAAAAGCTGTAAGAAAATGTAATGTGTTAACAGGGTTTATCTCTGAGCAGTAGGATTATTTGCTCTCTTACTTGTTTTATATTTGCAAAGTTTCTTAAATGAGCCTGTTTTTCTTTTATAGCCAGAAATAAATCAACCCGTTATTTCAAACAAAACAAAAATAATGCTCATATGCCACCTCCTTTTGAATCTATTTTCACCGAGGCTGAGTTTCCGTAGAGTGACCAGACACCCTTGTAGGGCTTAGTGTATGCAAGATGATGCCCCGTGAAACTATGTGGGAACGCAGAAGTGACCATGTTCTAGACGTTCTCATATAAAAAAAATAAATAAAAGCCATTATGTAACTGGGACAAAGTATCGTGTTAAGGATGTAAACTCTGCAGCCAGCTAGCCCGGGATCAGCTGGGTTCCACTTTCTAGCTGTGTGGCCTGGGGTCAAGTTCCATAACTTCTATGGGTCTCACTGTCTTCATCTGTATAATAGGGATCATAATAGTAGCTACCCATTGGATTGTTAGGAAGATTAAATGTGTTAATATATGTAAAAAAATAAAAGGGGGGGCCACATCTCCATGCCCGGTACGAAGGAAGTGCGGTGCAATTGGGTGCGTTCTCTCCCAGTCAGCATCATTGTTCATTTGAGAGTTTCCACGAAACCCCTCAGGATAAACCACTGACTGACGTGCAGACCAATCCAGAATGAGCCCCCCCAGAGAATCAGTCCAGTCAGGACACAACAATGCCTTGTTCACTCACTGGCCACACCCAGAGCTCCTTTCCACAGAGGCCACCACGTGGGAATTCAAGTGGACTAGTATTGATGTGACGCTTTTTAAGCAGCATTGAGAGCTACTGCAAAAACAGATGATTGGCTGTTCAGTATTCCTGAAGAAGAAAGTTATAGACATGAAGGTCCAAGAGCCACAGAGAATGAAATGAGGAAAGGAAACTTGGCACACAAAGGTGAATGCAAGTGGGGCACACAGGCTGTGATGTGTCCTGGGGCTCTCCGGGCCCTCCCATGGCCGCTGGGTCTCCCACACTCTCCTCTGTTACTCCCTCCATTCTGAAAGGGCACTCTGCCCTCAGGACTTGGTTCCAAACCACATGGGGGCCTGTAACCATATCGCATTGCAGGTTGTATATATGTCTTTCCCCTCCCTTCCCCAACTAAAGCACCCTCCCAGCACGTACTGAATGCTTACTGCATGCCTGGCTCTTTGTTGGGCTCTGAGAACCACTGAAGGCAACTGCCCTTCAGGAACCTACTGACCCTAGAAGAGAAGTAATTATTTATCTACACCAGAGATGCCCTCACCTGTTTAGAAATGGAAGAGATCATAGTGGTGCTGGTCCTGCACTGGCTGTCCAGGGTTGTTCATTGTACCCACACTTTACATGTAATTAGGCAATATGCCAGGTCAAGTTCTTTGGTCTCCTCCAGGCTGTTGTAAGTGCTTAAGGTGTATGGATGCTCACAGGAGCACACACATGCAAAATGGCTTGGAGGTTTTCTTTATCAGCTCCCAGGCTGGCACATCCATACCACCTTCTGCTTAAGTAGGAGTAGGTTTCCTTTAAAACCAAGGAAATGGTTCTGGTTCTCTATCTAAAGACCAAACAGAACGTAGCATGGCAAAAGACAAGGAACAATGATGTATTGTTCCCCTGGACCCTCTGTGCCTGTGCAGTGTTTCCATTCCCATGACTTACTTGAGACCTCCACCAGTGTTTCAGTTCAGATGGCTTTGACCGCCCAAAGCCAGCCAATGGTGCATCCATCTCCCTCCTTGTTTGTTAGTAATTGGAAGGCAGCTGAATCACGTGCTTGACTGAACAATGAATAAATGTCCAGGGTCCATTTGCTTGGCAGACTTCCAATTCTGCAGAGACTATAAAACTGACCAAAACAAAGACTATGGTGGAAACTATAAGACTCATAAAGACTATAGATCTCCCTGTCAGCCCCCATCACAACACCAGCCTCTAAGTTCCCTTTTCTGGCTGTGCTCCAAGGGCTGGATTTCAGACTGTGGTGACTAAATAGCTGTGTCAAGTAGAGGGGAGTGTGTTGAGACCCTGACAGTCTGCTGAGGCCACCATGAGCTGGCTCCCATGTTTGCCTGATGCTTTATATTATGACTGCTGAAACAAGTATCCTTTTAGCTGAAAGTAATAAAACTCCTCTGGTTTAAGGGCTGGGATGGAAAGGTTTGGAATTCTGCATTTTCTTTTGGCAATCTCACACAGAGGGAAAGTGAACCCATATGTTGTACCCAAGGGTGAGTATGGAGAACAGAACCTGTCCCCTTAACCAAGAAAGCTGTTATAGGCAGAATAATAGTCCCCCCAAAGATGGCCATAACCTAATTTCTAGAATCTGTGAATATGTTTCCTTATGTGGCAAAGGGTAATTAAGGGTGCAGGTAGAATTTTGGTGGCTAATGAGCCCTAAAATAGGGAGACTGTCCCGGATTTTTCAGATGGACCTGGTGTAATCACAGGGTACTTAAAAGTGGAAGAGGGAGGCGGAAGGAGGCGCCAAGTCATGCAGTGTGAGAAGGATGTGGCCCCCATTGCTGGCTTTGAAAATGGAGGAAGCAGGCCGTAAGCCAAGGGATGCAAGTGGCCTCTAGAAGCTTGAAAAGGCCAGAAAATAGATCATCCCCTAGAGCCTCCAGAAAGGAACACGGCCCTCCCAATGCCTTGATTTTGGCCCAGAGAGACCCATGTTGGACTGGTATCTTATAGAACCACAAGGATAAATCTGTGTTGTTTCAAGCCACCGAGGGTGTGGTCATTTGTTACTACAGCAATGGAAAACTAATACAAAAGCCCATGGTGTAAAAACAAACCCCCATCAGGGGCCATGGATAAAGGTAACTTCCAGAGCAGTTCCAGAGAAAATCATTAAAATCATTAAGGAGACCAATGTACTTTAGTGATGGTTGTACTAGTGGGAAGGCAGAAATGACCTTGCCAGGCATCCTTAAGTACTGAGGAAGCTTTGTCCTCTCATCTCAGCCCTGGAAACAAACACATAAACTATGTACTTTCTTCCTGGAAACTTAGGTTCTCACTTGGGAATGAGTAGCTCTTGCACTTGTAGGGCTTTGAAGTGGTCTTTGTGCTTTGTCCCCTGTATAAATGCTTCTGTAGGGCGTAGCTACTATTGGATAAATTACCACTGTCTCATTGGTGATGAAAGGAAGCATATGTGTCCCATAATATCATGGATTTCCCCCTAGTGAACACTGTATTTGGTTGGGAAAATAGCAAATTTGGATTGATTTTTTAATAGGTTATTTTTACGGTAATTTTAGGTTTGTAGAAAAATTACCAAGGTAGTACAAAGAATTCCCCTATAGCTGACACCCACTTTCTCATCTTATTAACATCTTACGTTAGTGGGGTACATTTAAAATTCGTGAACCAGTATTGATATGTTATTAACTAAAGTATATAATTTATCTTTAGTTTTTATCTAATTACTTATCTGTTCCAGGATCCCATCCAGGACCCCACATTACATGTAGCCATCATGTCTCCTTAGGCTCCTCTTGGCTGTGATTATTTCTCAAGCTGTTTTGATCACCTTGACAGTTTTGAGCAGTACTGATCAAGCGTATTTTAGGAGCTCATCTATTGAAATCTAATGTTTTTCTCCTGATTAGGCTGGGGTCATGGGTTTGGAAAGGAAGAACACAGAGGTAAATGCTATTTTCATCACATCACATCAAATCCCATGATTTATGACTGTGATGTTGACCTTGATCACCTGGCTTAGCTAGTGTTTGTCAGGTTTCTGCACTGTAAAGTAACTCTTTTCCCCCTTTCCATATTGTACTCTCTGGAAGGAAGGCCCACGTTGAAGGGGTCAGGGGCTCTGCCTCCCCTTCTTTGAGGACACACGATCTACATAAATTATTGGGAATTCTATAAGGGAGATTTCTCTCCTCTTGCCCATCATCTATTAATTTATTCAGTCATTTACATCAGTATGGATTTGTGGATATTTACTTGCATGGCGTTATAATCCAATATCACTTACTTTATTTTGCTGCTCAAATTGTTCCAGGTTCTTTCCTTGCTGGCTCCAGACTCATCTTGCAGATTCCTTTTCCACTCCTAGAATCAACCATCTTTTCAATGAGCTCTGGTTCCTTTTGTTGGAGAATCGTACCAGAAAAAAACCAAGATCTGGTGCTAGGTATATTCACTGTTACTGGAATGTCATTACTTTTAGGACTTCTCGGCTGACAGAGCAAGAACATGTATGTGTGTACATTAACCCATGTATGTACAGCTGACCCTTGAACAATGCAGGGGCTGAAGGGCACTGACCCCCTCACAATCAAGAAAATCTGTGTATAACTTTTGACTCCCCCAAAATCTAACTACTGATAGCCTATGGTTGACTGAAGCCTTACCAATAACAGTCAACACATATTCTATATATGTGTTATATACTGTATTCTTACAGTAAAGTCAGCTAGAGAAAAGAAAATGGCTTTCTAATTTTTTTTAAGTTTATTTATTTTCAGAGAGGGAGAGAGCACCAGTGGGGTAGGGACAGAGAGAGAGGGGAGAGAGAATCCCAAGCAGGCTGTGCACTGTCAGCATAGAGCCTGTTGTGGGCCTTGAACTCACCAACCATGAGATCATGACCTGAGCCAAAACCAAGAGTCAGACACTTAACCGACTGAGCCACCCAGGCGCCTCAAGAAAAAAATTGTAAGATGTTTGTTTATTTTGAGAGAAAGAACCATGCTCATGTGAGCAGTGGAAGGGCAGAGAGAGAGGGAGGGAGGGAGGAAGGGAGAGACAGAGAAAGAGAGAGAGAGGAAGGGAGAGAGAGAGAATGAATGAATCCCAAGCAGACTTCTGCTGTCATCACAGAGCCAGACACAGGGCTTGATCTAATGACCGTGATATCATGACCTGAACTGAAATCAAGAGTCGGCTGCTCAACCAACTGAGCCACCCAGGTACCCCAAGAAAATGTTAAGAAAATCATAAGAAAGAGAAAATATATTTACAGTACTCTAGGTATATTTATTGAAAAAAAAAATCCACATATAGGCTGGGAGAGGGACAGGGGAGGCAGTAGTGGGCCTGGCCCAAGATGGCAATGCTTTGCAGCCTAGTGGCCTCAGCTGAGCAGTGGCAGCCACCAGGCACACCCATGGGGGGTGACAGCAGCCCGGAGGCATGCTACAGCTGCTCCATCTACCTGGAGGTGTACCACCGGCCTGTGGCCTTTGGCAGCTGTGGCTACCCATGAGGCCAAAGGGCTGGGCGCTGCCAGAGAGGAGGAGTACCTACTCTGACCAATAGGGTCTCTCCGAGGTCTGCAGCCAGCCCAGCACAGCCCTGGAACCTGAAGGATTCAGGGTGCATGAGTGCCATGGGCACGGGGTTACACGCATAGTGCTGTCATCCCTGCCCTCTGGGAATGTTCTTCTCCATCAGCCCAGCCTCCTGCCTGCCAGCCACAGGCACTGGACCGACCTCCTTGTTGGCACATGGGTGATCTGCAGCCCTGCCCAGGCCTAGGGCCGTTGGGGGCTTCTAGCAGCCTTAGGAGGCATCCCCAGCCATTCAGAGGGTAGAGGTATGACTCTGGGCCGCACCCTTTGATCTGGTGGAGACTGGAGTGGACACTTGTAAATAAATGCCTTGTGGCTTTTGCTGTCAATTCAAAAAACAGTGCATAAAAGTGGAGCCACACAGTTCAAACCTGTGTTGTTCAAGGGTCAACGATAATCATTCCTCTCGGTATTTCCATATGTAACCATCAGGATCTAGATTAAGCTAAACATGAATGCTTACTGACACCTCCACCCCTCATCCTCTCATCCATTGCCACAAGGATCCTTCTACTCTTTGCCCCTGCTCATCTGTAACCTCCTACTCCAACAGGGAGGGACCTGGCTCCTACCATCCACCATCCATTTACTTAGTTGTTCAGTTCCAGCGTGCGTGTATGGCAGTATCAGAATTGTTGACCTGCACATCCCTGGGAAATAACTTTATCAACTAGAGTACGTTCTCATGGGCAGTTCCTTTTGACTGTGGTTTCCCAGACACCACTCATTTCCAACAATGCTTAGGTCAGCCCATCTCCCTAACCCCTTTCAGTGAGATTGTCTCATGCATTTGTAATACTGTTTAATTCTATCATCATGGTCTACGTTCCACCCTCAGATCCCCCAACCTCCTAAACAATTTTTTGAAATTTGCCTACATTTAGGTTTACTCCCAGGGCTTTGAAGTTCTGTGGATTTGATAAATGCACAAAATCATGTATCTGTCACTACAGGATCAGACAGAAGAGTTTCATCTCCTTAAACATGTTCCGTACTTTGCCTGTTCAAACCTTCTCCCAAACCCCCAGCAACCATTGATCTTTTCATTCGTTGATCATTCATCTTTTCATTCATCTTGTCTCCATGGTTTTCCCTTTTCTGAATGTCATAGGAGTGGAATCATACATTGTGTAGCCTTTTCAGACTAGCCTCCTCGACTTAGGAATTGTAAGGTTCTTCCATGTCTCTTCATGGCTTTATTACTCATTTTTTTTTAAATCACTGAATGATATTTCACCATATGGGTATACCACAACTGATACAATTGTCTATTGAAGTATGTCATGTTTGCTTCAAATTTTTGGCAATTATGAATAAAATTGCTATAAATCTTCAAATACATACTTTTGTATTAATATATGTTTTCAAATCAAGTGAATACTAGGAACATGACCACTGGATTATAGGGTGAAACTCCAGCTTCTAAGAAGCTATCACACAGTCTTCCAAGATGGCGCTATCATTTGCCATTCCCACCAGCAATGGACAGGGGTTCTTGTTCCTCCACATCCTTGTCAGCATTTGGTACTGTTAAGTTTTGGGGATTTTAACCATTCTAATAAATGTGGCAGTATCTCATTGTTTTGTCATTCCCTCATGGCAAATGATGTTGAACCTCTTTTCATATGCTTATGCCATTTGTACCCCTTCTTTGGTGACATGTCTGATTAGATCGGCCCATTGTGTAGTTGGTTCGTTTTCTTCATTTTTAAAGTTTTTTAGATGTTTTGCAAATGCTTTCTCTCAGTCTATGGCTTGCTTTTTCATTCTCTTAATAGTATCTTTTGCAGAGTAGAGATTTTAATGAAATCCAGATTATGAATTTTTCTCTCACGGATTATCCTTTTGTGTGGGATGTTAAAACTTATTGCCAAACCCTACGTCATATGGATTTTTCTATTTTTTTTCTAGAAATTTTATAGTATTGTGTTTTGTTCTTAGACCATGATCATTTTGAGTGAAAGTTTGCAGAAAGTGTATGGTTTGTGTCTAGATTCATTTTTTTACATATGGATGTTCAGTTGTTCTCATACCGTATGTTGACAAGATTATCCATTCTGCATTGAATCGCCTTTGCTCCTTTGTCAAAGATCAGTTGAATGTGTTTGTGTAGATCTATTTCTGTGTTCTCTATTCTGTTCCATTGATCTATGTGTCTGCTCTTTTGCCAATTCTACACTGCATTGATTACTATAGCTTTATTTTAAGTCTTAAAGTTTGGTAGTGTCAGTGTTCCACATTTGCCATTTTTCTTTAATATTGTGTCGGCTATTCTGGGTCTTTTGTTTTTCTGTGTAAACTTAAGAATCAGTTTGTTGATAGTCACAAAATAGCTTGCTGTGATTTTGCGTGGGATTGCATTTAATCTATAGAGGAAGTTGGGAAGAATCAACACCTTAGCCATATCAAATCTTGTAATTCATGAATACTTAGTATCTCTTCATTTATCTAAATCTTCTTTGGTTTCTTACATAAGAGTTTTATCATTTTCTGCATGTCAGTTCAATATGTGTTTGTCAGATTTATACCCAAGTGTTGTATTTTGTGGTGCTGCTATAAATAATACTGTGTTTTTAATTTTAAATTCCAAACATTCATTGCTGGTTTATGGGAAGGCAGTTGACTTATATATTTACCTTGTATCTGCAACCTTGCTATAATTGTTTACTGGTTCTAGGGGCTTGGGGTTTTTGTTCTGTTTGTTTTGGTCAATTCTTTGTTGTTTTCTGCATAGATAATCATGTCATCTGCAAACACAGTTTTATTTCTTTGTTCTCAAGTTCTATACCTTTTATTTCCTTTACTTGTGTTATGGTACGGACTAGGATTTTTAGTATGGTTTTGAATAGCCGTGGTGGAAGGAAACGTCTTTACCTTGTTCCCAGTCTTAGGGGGCAAGCATCCAATTTCCCACCATTAAGTATGATGGTAGCCATAGTTTTCTGATAGATGTTCTTTCGGGTTGATTTTTCACATAGACAAAACTGTTGGGACTTGTTGAGCAGACCGTTGTCAAATTACTTGTCTGTTGCTGCCAAGAACTTTTGTGGGAGACCTTGATCCTTTTAGAAATGAAGGGAACTTTAGTAGCTTTCAGAAGGACCAGAGATTAATCATCAGAGTCCTGATAAGGATCTAGAGCAGCCTAAATGTCTCACTGGTGCCCACTTGCACTGAAGGAGAGAGAACATCCTAGCTATTCGCTTGTCCCCACCCCCCCGCCCCCCATCTTGGTATTTTTGGTTTGGTTTGGTTGTTGTTTTGTCTGTAGGGACAAAACAGGGAGCATGGTCCAGAGAGTGCTAAGTAGATGAATTCATGACCCTTGACACTCGGGACCCCACCTACCTAATTTGTTCTTCTGTTCCTTCCCTTCTTTCCCCCTCTGTGCCCCCACATTCCCAGTGCTCAGATGTAATCATTACTCTCAACACCTACCCCCCCCTTTTTTTTTTTACACACCTTTATGTGTTTTACACGAGATGTGCCTTTTGGGGGTCGTCTGTGCCAAATGAAAATATATATTTTTCAAAGTCCAGCTCAAATTCCCCCTCTCTAGGAATCCTTCCCAGTCTTCCACCCAAAGTTACCCTTGGTCTGCCTGAGCTCTCACAGCGCTGTAGTCCCACATCCCTCACCCCTCTGCGAGGCATCCTGCATGTTGTGGTTATGCGTCTGCCCCTCCCACCACCCATGTGCAGACTGAGGCAGATCCACGTCAAATCCCCAAACCTATATTCCCAATGCTGGCTCAAGGTCTGCTTCAGGAGAGGTGCCTAGTAACGTTTGTTGGTTGAACGAATGAAATTACTGGCTTTGCCTAAATGGACCCTTTTGTACTTGTAGAAACCTCTGTCCTTTTCTCCATACTTGTTCTCCCCGTGGTGTTCTTTGAATCCCTTTGTGCGTTCTGAAGTATAAGAGATGCCTGCAGCTATTCTGCTTCTCATGGAAAAAAAGGAAAGGAAAATGACCATTCATTGTGTCGCCCTACACTATTCCTCTATCAACTTTATAATCCTGGTGTCCTGTGTATTAATTAGGGAGTTGGAGCTCCAAGCCCCAGAAAATGCCAACTCAACTAGTTTAAACAATAAAGGAGCTTATTATATTTCTTATAACAAGACACATAAAGCTAGAGTGGTTCCAGGGATGTAGGCTAAACAGCATCAACAAGAAACCCCTTTCTTTCTTTTTTTCTCTGCCAATCTGAGTATATTAGTTTCTTCTTTGGACTTGGGCTAGCTCACCTCGTGACTACAAAATGGCTGCAGCAAAGCCAGGCATAGCATCCTCATACAACAGTGATTAGAAGGAGAAAGATACCCTCTCTTCTTTGGACCCCTCTTTAAAATGGAGGAAAACTATTGTTAGAAGCTTCTAGAAATTTCCTCTCACAACTCATCGTATCACATGACAGTGCTTGAGTCAGTCACTACCAAGAGAATTAAGATTATCATGATTAGCTTAAACCAATCAGGATCTCCCCTAGAACTTAGGAGGGAGAAGTGTACACACTGGAACAAAACGAAGGTTCTTTCAGCAGGGAAAAAGAGTAAAATAAATATTAGCAAGGAAACCAGCAGTGTCAGCTCCAGCGTTGTTTTATAGAGAGTTGTTTGATACTGAATTTCAGGGAAGCTAAATTTCAAGGTCGCCCAGCTGACAAAAATAGAAGTAGGATTCAAATCCTGCTCTTTCAAACTCCAGAGCCCATCCTTGCCCTATTTCTGCTGCACAACTAGACCCAGAGAGAGCCTGCGTTTCCCGGAAAAGCCAAAGCCCCCTTTCTGATGGTGAGCGCTTCAGGAGTTGAAGCAATCACCCTGCTTTCCCAAGCTCGACCTTCAGCTGGGCATTTAATCTGTTTATTAAGTTATGACTAATGGCGCCTCGAGACACGGAGGGCTGCACACTCAGACCTAGTTTTAGATTGTTAGAGGAGGTTGAAGGGATAAACATCATATTCATATTCTGTGCCGAGAAAATTCAATTGCAGCTCTTTTCTCTTTCAGAGCGCGGGGATTGGCGAGGGGCTTCTGCTGGGTCCTGCTTTGGTTTAATAGAAATGAAGCCTCCAAAGCAGGCGGGCTGTTTTGGGAAAGTGGCCACTAATGCGGCCCCATGGGGCGGGGGCCAGGCCTGAACGGGGCAGTTTGCATATTCACTTTTACAAACAGTTGGCTCAGAGTCAGCAGTTAATGGGATGGGAATGATGTTCCTGTACCAAATCATTTCCTGAAAAAAAAAAAACATTTCCAATTGCAAACATATCTCAGCCTTTCTTGTAGGGTTTGTTATGTCTCTGTTGAGTGAATTAAAGAGGCAGGGCAGAGGGGAGTGTTTCGGACTGGGGATTTTTCATCTGAAAACATTTTTATGATGTACACATAAAAAAAGATCCTGTTGAGACCCACCTTGAGGAGTCCTTGCCACAAATAGTACATTTCTAGTTGCATTTTAGAGGTGTAAATATCCCTATATTCATAAATTGGCTCTCGCCATACAACAGTCTTGGAACAGATGTGGCTTTTCTCTCCTTACAAAATATAAGCACACACATATGCACACACATGTGCACACAGGATCAGGCCAAAATTATATATATATATATATATATATGTATGTGTGTATACACACACACACACACACACTTTTTTCCCCCTGAGAATAAGCTGGAATCTTTCTTTGCATCCTGTATACTAATTTGGCAAATTCTGGCTCAATTCATAACCTGTGCAGTTGAACGGTGGTCTTAACAGTTTTGGTTATTCATTTACTCAACTAATAGTTCTTGAGGGCTTACTCTGCATGAGGTATTGTCTTAAGTAATAATAATAATTATAGCATAATAGCATGCATTTATGCAGTTCTTACCAGGTACCAGGCACGCTTCTAAATGCTTAATGTAAACCCATTTAACCTTCTCAACAACCCTAGGAGGTAGGTAATATTATCACCCCCAATTTGCAGATGGGGAAACTGAGGTACAGGAGGTTAATGAACTTGCCCAAGGTCACATAGCTAGTAGAACATGGATTTCAGCCTAGGCACTCAGGCTCCTATTTGGGGATCTAACAGTGAACAAAAGAGAAAAAGTGCTAGTCTTTTCTCTAGGTGGGGGACAGACAACAGACATATGAATAATTATTATTTAAGATTGTGATGAGTCCTCTGAAGAAAATAAAACATGAGAGGGAGGCTAGGGGCTAATCAGAGGGCCTTGCAAGTGTTAGTAAGGAGTCGGAGCCTTATTCTGAGTATGATGAGAGGCCAAGGGAGGGCTTAAAGCAGAAGAATGTATCATGCTATTTACATCTTTATAGACCATTCTGACTATGCTCTGGGAAGTAGACAGGGGTGCGGAAAATGCATCAGAAAGCAGTAGACCACTTAGAAGGTGGCTCTGGTTGTCCAGGTGAAAGCTGAGGGTGGCCTGAACCAGGATGGGGTGGTGTAGATGATGAGAAGTGGGTGGCATTGGATCCTAGTGTAGAGGTGGAGCCCACGAAACTTGCCAATGCATTCGATGCAAAGCATGAGGAAGGAAGAGAAGTTAAGGGTGATTTGTTTGGATTTTGGTGTAAACCGTTGTATAAGTGGCGGTGCCATTTACTGAAGAAGAGAAGAACAGGGGAGTGACAGTCTTGTTTTAGGGTTGTTACGGTGGAGGTGAGAGTGTTGACAATCATTATGTTTGGGATATATACGCTTGAGACCTATTAATAGACAAAAGAGGAGACATCAAGTAAGTCTGGAATTCAGGGTCAGGCCCATTCTAGAGATTTAAATGTGGACATCATCAGCATTTGGGGTCAACTAAGATAACACCATCCAATTGAATCTCCTATAATGATGAAAAGCTACATCTGTGGTGTCCAGCCTGGCAGTGGCCACTAGCCTGCCACACGTGGGCCATTGAGTGCTTGCAACGTGATAGGTACAACTAAGAAACTGAAGTTTTAACTCAGGTAAATGTGTATATTTGCATGTGGTTGGTAGCTACCATTGACAGTACAGACCTTAGGGAGAATGTAGGTAGAGAGGCCCGGGGCAGGAGCTGTTGTCTTCACCGGCCAGTATGCCCAGTCTCGCTCCCCCATTTAAGCATGACTCGACTTCCACTGCCCAATGCTTGCACAGCAGTGCTTGTTCAGTAGTGGAAATCTTGCTTCTTTGTGAGAAACAGCCTGGAAAAGAAAACAAACTACTAGTCTTAGGAGGACTATTAGAAGAAACCTAGGACTCTAATGAAATTATAGGAGTCCATTGTTTTTCACTAGAAAGCAAATGCAATCCTATACTTATTAGAATCATTTTAGCCTTGAAGGTGTGGCTTCTATTTTTCAGTTCTATTTTTGGGGGGGGGGTAATTATAGAGAGTGGTGGGTGTCTGAATTTGCAAATTCAAGATGGTGACTGGCTGATATCCCGTATGAATGTCAAGAGCCCACCGCGACGGGACTAAATACCAGCTTCATAATGCAAGTTGTGTCTCTTTAGGGTAGAGTGTGTTTCACGCTCTTTGTTAGGCAATCTCGTTCCCCGTCCAACTGCAAACATCAGTGAGTTTGCTAATATGAAAGAACTCTTTGTAAGTGGCTGCCTTGTGCTTAAGAGTTCTTGCAAGTATATGCTGGCAGTCAGGGAGGCCAGAGTCAATAAAAAAAATAATAAAATGGAAAGATGGGACATTGCTTTTATTAAGGTTGATTGCAGCTGCCATATTAGCTCTTTGAGAGCCTTTTGGTGACCAACGCTTTCAGAGAAAATGGTCTTTCTGTGCTTAATTGGTAAAAAGGAATTACCCAAACTGGCACTAAACAGGGGTGAGGAGACTGAAGGCACTCATTTTAGGGGGAGGGTTATCCAAGGTCATGGCTCAGCAAGTGTCCATCATGCAGTAGTTTTGTGGTAGGAATTTGTTTTTCACGAAGGCGTCATTTGGGGGGTGGGTGCATGGAGGGGAGCAAGCTGGAAGTCTTTAGCGGTCATTGACCTCTTTTTGTTTTCCTTGAGGAAAGTGGAATTGTAGGTTTCTAGGACTTGAAAACTGTAAACGGACTCTCTGGCCATCCATCCAGTTGAGCTCTTGATGTTCAGTGGAGGGAATGGACCTAGGAGGAGAGGTGCCTGGCCCCATGGTCCCCTACTCATTAGAGCTAAAGAGACAAGACGAGAGCCCAAAGGAGGGTGGCCTGAGGCATTCTCAAGCAGTGGCTGGGGTGGGATGGGGTAAAAAGAGAAGGCAGGATAATCAGAAAAGTAGTTAGGGAAGCCAAACAAATAGAGAAGTTGGCTGGAAATGGCTTACAACATAAAAGTAGACTTGACCTGGTGACCTCGTTTAGCCAAGCAGGTACCGGGCGGCCACTGTGCACCAGACAGCCAACCCTTAAAGGAGGGGTGGGTAGGAGATGACAGGCAGAGACCCAAGAAAGACCTCAGTGACCACCTCACTTCCGTGTACCCTGAGATCGTGTCTGGGAACAGGCAGAGGCCTCCCTCTTTCTCTGAGGAAAGCGAGTGAGGTGATAGTTGGAAGAGGGGACATGCAGGAGACAACTCAGTCCTTCCAGCGAGGAGAGGCAGGGAATCCATTGCAGGCTGAGTAACAGGTGTAACCTAACCTCAGTAGTTTTATTAATGTCAATCTCAAACACCATGTGCTACGGAGCCCCTCCCTGTCATCACTGGGCTGCCGTGTGACTCTGCCTTTCTTCTCTTTGCAGTATCAGAGCTTCAGGAGGAGGGCATGAATGCCATCAACCTGCCCCTCAGCCCGATCCCCTTCGAGCTGGACCCGGAGGACACCATGCTGGGTAACTGGGTCTCTTGTTCTCTGGGTTAGCCTAACGCCTCCAAGTGGAGCCACCCACTGACTGCCTTTTCCTTTTAAAGAGGAGAATGAAGTGCGAACAATGGTGGACCCCAACTCCCGCAGCGACCCCAAACTGCAGGAACTGATGAAGGTAAGAAGAAATTAGGAGGGGCCTCAGCTGCCTCCCAGACTCAACAGGCACCTGTAGACCACCTGCTCTAGGCAGGCAGCACACATGCCCCAACAGAAGAAATAGAAAGTTACAGGCAGCTCCTGGTCCCATAGGTAGACATCTCTGATTTAACAAAAATGGGGCATGGCCACTGCCCAACAGATGGTGTTGATTGTAAGTGCCAGAGAAGTTAGTGCAAAGGAGCTCACGTTTGCCAGGATCTTAAAGTTCACACGGTCTTTCCACTGCTTTCCTCAAAGACCCTCAACAACATCCTGTGAAATAGGACTTCTTATCATCATTTACAGATAAGGAAGAGGAGTCTTAGAAAAGCCAGTAGTTTGTTTATGGTCAAAGCTGAGTAGAGGAGATGGAATTCAAACAGAAGTAAATAAGATTGAATGAGATATTGTACATTGTGCCTGGCACAGGGGCTGGCTTGTAACCACCCCCTGAAAAATGTTCATTTCATCCCCCTTTGCATTTCCCGTCCTGTGTTTTTCTTCTTTAGCTTCTCCAAGCTGAACTCAAAACAGGACAAAAAGGCACTGGATGCCAAAGTGGCTCATTCAAAATGTAAATGAGATCTATCATATTCCTGCTCAGAACCTCTGTATAGATTCCTGTCAACTGAAGTCTGAAGCCCATGCTCCTGGGGATGGTGTTTGGGGTCTCATGCTCTAGCTGCCTCTTCAGCTTCAGATTGTCCCCTTAGAGTCACCATGTGATGACTGCTTACCGCTACTCAGACACTTCTCTGTCTTCACTAAATGGTGAGCTTCTCAGGGTTCAAGACCCCCCCCCTTTTATTCATCATTGTTCCCCCAGGATCCAGCACAGAAAGTGACTTGGAGCAGATGTTCATAAACGCTGGGTGGGTGGATGGGGGAGAGACGGGAGGGTGTTGGATGGAGGGAGTGGAGGGGAGAGGAGGGAAGCTTCTATTCTAGAAGAGTAGAATGATGTTCTGTGAAGACCCCGGGCTCCACCCACGTATGCAAACCCAGCCCAGCTACTACCCCTGTTATAAAGGCAATCTATTGATGCAAACACAAAAGGTGATGTTCCCTGTGGTTCCATGTATTTCCAGATTGTGGTGGTTGCCTGAGGCCTGTCCTCAGGGGAGGGGACTGAGCACAAAGCCCAAAGGAACCTTCTTTCACCGAGGGAGTTGCTTTTTATCTTGATTGTGGTGGTGGTTACACAACTGTGTACAATGACCAAAACTCAACAACCTGTATTTAACATTAGTTAATTTTACCGTACATAAATAATATCATCATAAACAAATGAGCTGAAAAAAAAAATGTAAGATAAAAGGCAGTGGACTTTTGCAAACTGCAGTTTCCTTATCTGAAAAATGAAGTGAATGAACCCTCCCTCGAAGGGGTGTTGTGCAGATTAACTAAATGAGCTACCTCGGCTGTGCCCCTGCTCAGTGCTTCATGCTGAGGGCACTCAGGCAAGGGCAGGAGAGCGACAGGAGAGGAGAGGAGACTGCACTGGCCCACCGCGAGGTAGCTTGGAGATAAGGAGGAGAGCAGTACCTTAGAGGGCCAATGGATAGGAGTTCAATTCCTGTCTGTGTCCATGGTTAGCAACGTGACCCTGGCAGATACATTCACTTCTGTGTTTGCTTTCTCTTCCTGAACATAGGAGGAGGGGTGATAGATGGGGATGATAGTAACCACCTGACCAGCTGTCCTAATGGGGGAGAACTTTATTTATTAGTTAGACGTACCTTTATTGAACATTCGGTCCTTGACGTATGTGATTCTTTTCTGCTACCTAAAGCAGGAGAGATTTTCCTCCTTCATCTTAGAGGTGGGGAATCAGAGGCTCAGAGCAGAAACTAGTCTGCCCTAGATTCATAGGTCACGGAGGCACACACAGAGAGGTCCGTGGATGACAGAGGTGCACAGACACACGTGCATACATCACAGAGCTACACAAATCAGTTGGTGGGTAACTAACCCCAGTTTGTATAACTCTAAAAGCCCATATCCTTGCCTGGTACGAGCCACACACCCAAACACTGTGTGAATGTAGCTTGCCATTGGGGTAAGGAATGGTAAGGGGCCAGAAGATATTAACAGGGACACAGGTGCCACCAGAACTAGAAGCACTTACCCCGGAAAATTAACAGGGCCACTAGGGCTCACCCAGCCTTGTGTCCACATACTGAGTCACAGGGATTGTTCTGCTGCTTTCAAAATCTGAAGTGCATTTAGATTTTAATCTTCCAAGAAATCTGGCCTACGAATCTTCTCTTATTCTCTCTCTCTCTCTGTAGGTACTAATCGACTGGATTAATGACGTGCTTGTTGGAGAAAGAATCATTGTGAAAGACCTGGCTGAAGATTTATATGACGGGCAAGTCCTACAGAAGCTCTTTGGTGAGAAGGGGGTTGAATGTTGTGGGGGAGGTCTTTGCTCGGCAGGTGGATGGCTCTCAGGCTCCTAGTTGGGAGTGGTTCTCAGCTTACAGCCGTTCACGTGCCGTTCACACTATCAAAGTGTGGTGTGTGGGCCCACAGACTGGTGGGGCCTTTAGATGGCCTCCTGGAATCTGTTTCACGTAAATGAATTGCCGAGGGAGTTCATTGGCCAGATGGGGCTGCTCCCCCTAGCAGTTGAAGGGCAGCAGCTGGGTAGATGAAAAGATTCCACTGTGTACTAGAAAACCTGCCTTACCCTCTCTAGAAAACCGTGCACTTGTGACCTCTGTAGGTGTATTTACACGTGTGTGGGGGGTAAGCGTATGTATGTATACCTCTGTCACCTCTGGGTGGGTGTATGTGTGCGTGTGCACGTGCATGTATGCATACCTCTGTGAGCTGTGGACCTGTGTGTGTGTTCCTCTGTGTACCTCTAAGTCAGGTGCAAGAATGTGGGAGCCTGTGCCTCTGTGACGTTCAGCCTCTGCGTGCCTAGATGTGCTGTCTCTTGGGAAGGTGTGTTCCTGTGAAAATAGGCCCCCGGGGAGGAAAAGGAGAATTCAGGGGTGATCTAGTATTGAAATGACAAATTCAACCTGAAAGAATTTGGACTTTGCCTCAGCTGCTCCCCATTGTCTCTAGTCCAAACCTCTGCCCCAAGTTCTAGACTTCCATTCCTAGCTGCCCACTCAGCCCCTCCCCCTGTGTGTGCCTCACGCTGAGCTCATCCACTTTTCCAAAGAGGTTTCTTGCCCTCTGAGTTAACCGCCTTCCCCTCTTCCCCGCCACGCCCCGCGTATGTGTGGGGCCTCCAGGGCTCCTTTCTTCTTGCTCACATGGTCTCCTGCAGCCACTCTCCCTGCGGTTTTCACTGGTCTGAGCTGTCGAGACAGCCTCCGACCTCACCTGCATTCCGCCTCTCTCTGCCTCCAGCCCATTCCTGGGCCGCCAGCAGAGGAGGCCTTCTCAAAACGCAAGCCTAGTCTTGCTCTCCCCTGCCAGGGTTGGGGCGGTGGGGGGGGCTGGGCCAGTCAGGCCCAGCAGCACTGCATTCACACAGACCCTCATGCGACCCCCCTCTGTCTTTTCAGCCTCACTGTTCATCTTTCAGTCTCTAAGGTCCATAGAACGCGCCTGCCTCTCGCACCTCTGACAACAGGATCACATCTAGACGTGATTGTCACGCGCCCTTCTGTGTTCCCCCGGATACACACACACATACATACATAAATGTACATAACACACATGCCTTTATTATACGACGTTCCAAGTTGTTTGTAGCTGTTTATGGAAATGTCTGTGGGCTTCCCAAGAGCAGGAACACCGTATCTTCCTCATCGATCCAGTCTCCTCCAGTTCTAGCAGTTTGCCTCCTGCATGTTGCCTGGCACTTCATCAATGTCTATTGAGTGAATGAATGATATAAAATCTAGTCATTTCTGGGAAGCTACACTGATTTGGTACTCAGACGTCAATATTAGTGAGTATTAATATTTAAAGACTTGTAAATGCAACCGAACGCAGAGAGGAGAAGGCTTTGGCACATGTTCCCATGGAAAAGCCATGAGCCTCGCTGGTCATCTCTTTTAGCGACTATAGCTTTTAACTCCTCCAGTGGATTTCTGGTCAGGATCTGAAAGTGTCTCGAGACGCTCTATATGCTGGGCTTTCAAGGCAAGGGTGGAATTTAGCCATGGAGTGATGGAACAAGGTCACGAGGTCATCTTGCCTCTGCGCATGGGGAGAGAACTGCCCCACATCACACCCGTGCAGCCCCGAGTCGGGACGGAGCACGGTCAACGTTAGGTTTATTTCAGATCTCAACCTTCGCGTTGAAAAGGTGATGTTCCTTCTTTCCACCTAAGTTTAGACCGTTTGTAGGTAGATGGGGACACACATGAAAAGGTACAGGCAGGGTGCCCAGGTGGAGGGAACCAGTTTGCAGGTAAAAATATGCATCGTGAGTGCCTGGGAGGTGTCTGTCGGGAGGCTGACTAGGATAGGCTCCAACCTTGACTTCCCCTCTATCTTCCTCTTTCCCAGCAACGTTCCTCAAAAGAATATTTGGCACTGTGTCTGCTTCCTCACCACTAATCACTACCTTCTGAGGTACAGCCTGGGTATCATCATTCCATCTGCTTTCTCTTCTGAGGTCTCCAGTATCGATTCTGACATCTCCTGTGCTGTGGCATCTGACGCTAACTACCAAATGTCTCGTCCCCCTTCCCCAGCCCAGTGGTCTCTGGGATCTCATGCCGCTTCCGACACACCCTCTCTTCCCCGTCTTCTTCATACCCTTGACTTCTCTCTGTAACGGCGGGGACTTCTCAGTCTTCCATCTGTGGCCCCTCCCTTCCCTTTTTCTCTCCTATCCTCTTCCTGGGTGATTGCATCTCCTCCTGCGTTTCAACCATTACCTCCCTGATAATCACTCCCTGAAGCTGTGAGGTGATGTGCTAACTGCCTTCCACGCATGCCCACCTGGGTGTCACCTAGGAACCACGCTGCCTCAAACTGATCTGATCTTCCTCCTCCCCACCAAAGCTATTCTGCTTGCCAGAATAGAGCCAAATGCTCAGATTAGAAACCTAGGAGTCATGCCCTTTTGCTCCTTGTCCTGTCACAAATTGTGACAACTGTACTCCCCTATGTAATGTGTCGAACCACCCCATTTCTCAGCCAGGGGGTATGTGCAAAGCGCTTAGAAAGTGCTGGCTCCCCACGTGCTGGGTTGGTGGCGCTTACTCTGATTTTCCAGCCCCTCTGCTTCCACCTTAGCTTCTCCGGCTCCAAACACCCTTTTCTCTGTGATACCCCGTTTCCTGCCTCGCTACTATTTGTCTTGACACTTAATAGGCCATTTGTCAGTGGGTTTTTTGTTTTTTTACTTTTCTTTTGAACTAATTTTAGACTTACAATATTGTCGCACAGAGAGTCCAGAGTTCCTGACCCCCTCGGGCCCAGCTCCCTCTAATGCTAACGTCTTACCTGACCATGGTACAGGTACCAAACCTGTAAGAAATCAACCTCAGTCCCAGAATTTATTTGGATTTTACCAGATTTTTAAATGAATGTCTTTATCAGTTCTAGAATCTGATCTGGGATTGCACACTGTACTCGATTGTATCACGTCCCTTCCAAACTGTGACCGCCTTTTCTTTCATGACCTTGACACTTGTGAAAGAGGACTGATTAGTTATTGTGTAGAATAGCCCCTAACTTGGGTTTGTCTGATGTTTTCTGATTATTAGATTAAGGTCATAAATTTGGGGGAAGAATACCCCAGAAGTGACAGGCTTGTCTGGGTGTGTTGTACCCAGGGTCCACAATGTTAACCTGTCTTATTACTGGTGAGTTCACCTGGATCACTTGGGGAAGGCAGTGTCTGTCAGATCCCTTCACTGTGAAGTTGCTATTTTTCTCTTTACGATTCATTTGTTTAGGGGGCAAGATAATTTAAGATTATGCAAATATCTTGTTTCTCCTTACATGTTTCCCACTGATTTTATTCAGTGGATCATAGCTGCCTCAATTATTACTGCAGTGGTCGAGTGGAGATTTTCTATTTCATTCCTTCTACATTTATTAATTGGAATCCTTCTGTAAGGAAAAGTTGGTCCATTTACTTATTTATTCAGTATTTATATCAGTATGGACACAAGGATACTTACTTCACACTCTAGGTTATAATCTATCGGGGTTTTTTTTTGTTTTTTGGGTTTTTTTGCTCGTATACCTCCAGCTTTCACCATTTGACCATTGGGAGCTCTTTCAGGTTGGCTTCTGGACACTTTTGACCTGCTGCTCCATATTTTTTTGTTCTTAGCACTTACTTTCTGGCATCATAAGATGTTCCAGACTCCTCTTATGGTTTACTTACTCTGACCCTGGAATCAGTCATTTCTCCACGGAGCTTGGATTTTTTTTTTTTTTTTATTAGAAAATGGTATTTTGCAATCAATATATGGGCACATTAGAGAGTGTAACCTGCTATCCGTAGCACACGTAAACGTAGGCACAGTACGATGACCTGGTGGTACTACCAGGAATGAGACACGATCATTTCTAGAAATCCAGTTGGGCTGGGCCCAGAGAGCAGGAGCGGGCTGAGGTTGGGATTAGTAAACTAACTATGAAACACTGGTACTTAGAAGAAGATGGAAATGCCACAGGGACCTCAAGGAGTCCGGATGTGCCAGGTCACACCTCAGGAGCAGGAAATGCATCTGGAATCCAGGAAACGAGGTTGATGACCTCATGAGGCAAGGACTCAGAACCTGGAAGTGAACAAGATGTGGAGGCAAGAATCTCTCAGCAAAAGGCTCTGTGTGTTTTAGGGTCATGGTGAAAGCCTGAATGGGTGAGCATCCCCAAGATGACAGATAGACTCTGCTGAGCAGCATGGCTGGGTGTTCTCTGATCACAAACCCTGTGAAGGCAGTGTCATACCTGGGTCTCCTTTGTGCAGCCAGATACTGCTTGTTCGGCAGCACTGGGGCTGCTCAACTTGCCTTTCTCAGGGACCCCAGGCATATCTGGAAGGTTCTTCTGACATACCTTCCCCCAGTCCTTCTTTCTGAGCTGCCTAACCCAGCTGCCTCTGTTCCCAGGGTCTTCTCTCTTGCCCTGGCTGCAGTTCTGAGTTCAGGTTTTCCCAAAAGCAGATGCCGGGACAAGGACTTGGGTGGAGGAAGTTCATATGAGAGGTGATCTTAGAAAGTAAATAGTTATGTGGGGAATGTAAGAGAGCAAGAGAAAGGCCAGTGATGTTGAGTTTGCAACCAGGGTTCAGTCCTGCAGGGTTCCCTCTGAGAAACACCTTAAGTCATCCTCCCCAGGACAGGGAGGGCCCTCCCATCCCCCTGTGGTTGAGGATTGCCTACATAAGAATTAAGAGCTTCTAGGTTGTACTTCTGATGGAGAAGCTCTTGTGCAGAGAAGAAGAGCTTCAGGGCCAGAATTGGAACCCATGGTGTGCTGGGCGCCAATTGTGGGTGAATGCAGGTGAACCAGGGAGCTCCAGGAAGGGGCATCCACATCACCCAGGAATACGAGAAGGTACAAGTTCTGCTGTAGGGGCTGCTCCTGCTGAGTCCCTTGGTGTTGCTGCCAGGGAAAAATCAGGTACTTATGCCGCCACCCCCATCTCCTCACAGCAACAGCTCCAGACCTTTCCACACCTCAGGATACAAGCTTGCTGCACTTGCATCCCCAACACCTAGGCCAGAGATACTACCAAGAGAGACAGGAGATAAAGGATTCTAGAAAAATGCCTGCACCAGATAATCATTTCAGGTGAACATAAGCTTTCCTGACTTGGGATAGCTCTGTGAGCTTCCTTAGGGTATGTTTTAGTTAATGGATTCTTATCTTTAAATATGTGCATGTACTTGCCTGTGTTGAGGGCTAAAAGTCATAAGGTTCTTTTTTCTAGTGTTCACAACGGCATATGCCCGAAACAGGATATCTTCTTCAAGCATGAGACTGAGCAGGGTCCCTTGGGCATAAAGATTCTGCAGGAGGGTTTTTTGTTTAGCTTTAGGGTATGTGTTTGTCCCTGGTAGACCCTAAAGAGAACATCTTACATTGACCTTACTCTTGTCGATTACTATTCATTAAGCAAGAGCCATTTCATTTGCTAGATGCTACCTGCTGAGTTAAGGGATACGAAAGGAAATACGTTGCAGTGTAACATACTGCATAACACAGTGCCTTCAGGTAACTCACAGTCTGGTAGTATGTGTGGGATACCAAGTAGTTTAGGAAAGGTGTCATGAATGAGGAGGCATTTTGAATGAGTCCTTAGGGAAGGAGAATTTAAACCATTCTTAAGTCCATATTAATATGTGGACTTAAATATCCTTAAGTCCATATTGATATAAATAGGTAAATAAATGAGAAAAGGAACAACTCTTCCTCACTGAATTATTCTAAATAATTCATGCATTTACATTCCCCTCAAAAAAATGAAAGTTAACTCCCACCTCTTGAGTGAACTCCATTTAGTGACTAGCTTCCAATGATTATGGGATGGAGCTGGAGGAGGCAAGTAACTTTGCAGTAAAGAAACAAGATATAGACCCTACTTTGACCGAGTGATCAAGGTTAACATCACCAATGATAAGTCATGTTGATAGCATGCATCCTTGATACGATGCAGTGGAAAGGGCACTTCACCTCTGTGATCTTCCTCCCAAAACCCATAACCTCAGTCTAACCATGAGAAAAACATGGGAAAAACCCAGTGCTCCTCAAAACCATCAAGGTCATAAAGAGCAAGGAAAGTCGGAAAACCTATTACAGAATACAGGGCACTAAAGGTGACAATGATGAGAAGAACCCAAAGCATGGACTTAATGTCAGTTCATTAGTTGTGACAAACATACCATAGTATTATAAGATGCTAACAATGGGTGAAACCGGATTCAGAATATGCAGGAACTGTATGAACTATTATTTCGGCTTTTCTATAAATCCAAAAACCATTCTAAAATGAAAAATTTAATGGCCAAGTAATCTTTGACAAAGCATGAAAGAATATCCAATGGAATAAAGACAGTCTCTTCAGCAAGTGGTGCTGGGAAAATTGGACAGCGACATGCAGAAAAATGAACCTGGACCTCTTTCTTACACCATACACAAAAATAAACTCAAAATGGATGAAAGACCTAAATGGAAGACAGGAAGCCATCAAAATCCTGGAGGAAAAAGCAGGCAAAAACCTCTTTGATATTGGCTACAGCAACTTCTTACTCAACACGTCTCCAGAGGCAAAGGAAACAAAAGTAAAAATGAACTATTGGGACCTCATCAAAATGAAAAGCTTCTGCACAGCGAAGGAAACAATCAGCAAAACTAATAGGCAACTGACAAAATGGGAGAAGATATGTGCAAACGACATATCAGATAAAGGGTTAGTATCCAAAATCTATAAAGAACTTATCAAAGTCAACACCCAAAAAACAAATAATACAGTAAAGAAATGGCAAAAGACATGAATAGACACTTCTCCAAAGAAAAAATCCAGATGGCCAACAGACACATGAAAAAAATGCTCAACATCACTCATCATCAGGGAAATACAAATGAAAATCACAATGAGATACCACCTCACACCTGTCAGAATGGCTAACATTAACAACTCAGGCAACAGCAGATATTGGCAAGGATGGGGAGAGAGGGGATCTCTTTTGCATTGTTGGTGGGAATTAAAGTTGGTGTAGCCACTCTAGAAAATATGGAGGTTCCTCAAAAAATTAAAAATAGAACTGCCCTACGACCCAGCAACTGCACTACTGTTTCGAAGGGACACATGCACCCCAATGTTTATAGCAGCACCATCAACAATAGCCAAAGTATGGAAAGAGCCCAAATGTCCGTCGATGGATGAATGGATAAAGAAGATGTGGTATGTATATATACAATGGAGTATTACTCAACAATCAAAAAGAATGAGATCTTGCCATTTGCACCTACGTGGATGGAACTATAGAGTATTATGCTAAGCAAAATTAGTGAAAGACAAATATGACTTCATTCATGAGAATTTTAAGACACAGAACAGATGAACACAAGGGAAGGGAAGCAAAACTTATATAAAAAACAGGGAGGGGGACAAAACAGAAGAGACTCTTAAATATGGAGAGCAAACAGGGTTACTAGAGGGGTTGTGGAAGGGGGGATAGGTAAGGGGCATTGAGGAATCTACTCCTGAAATCACTGTTGCGCTATATGCTAAGTAACTTGGAAGTAAATTTTTTAAAAAAACGGGGAGCAACTTTTTGATATAAAAGCAAAAAAAATTGATAAAGGAATGAAATGAAAATGAAATGAAAAATTTATTTACAGAAAGAAGAGGAGCCTGCTTGACAGAGGACCTTGAACAAAGAATTGTGGACTACATTTGGTGGGTAGGCAGTGGTAAATGCTAATGGCTTGTGAGCAAAACGACATGATCAGAAATGAGACTTCTGAAGATGACCAAGAGTAGTAGAGGAAGTGGAGGAAGCTCCAGCAAAACACCTCTTTGTGCAACAATGATGATGTTGAACTAGAGAGGGAGCAGTATTGATGGGGGGAAAGCTTCAAGTGATGTAGGGAATAAGTGGCTAAAGGAAACTGGTGGATGTTGAATAGGGATGACCCCTTAATCCCAGGAGGAGCAACGTCTTGTAGGGTTTGATCATATTGGTTTTGATGATCATTTTCCCACACCTACAAGTACTTAGGCTAAAGTAGAAGCTGTGGTAAAACTGAAAGAGGAATGAAGACACGGACAGGAGATCTAAGATCTGCATTTGACAGCAGCTCAGATCACTCTTCTGTAAAACCAGGAAGATGGCCTATATAACCTTACAGCTGAGCTAATGCAGTTCCACTAGCCACATGTAGCTAATAAAAGCAACCAAAAGTAAAAATCTACTTAGTCACACCAGCTACACTTCAAGTGCTTGACACCCAAATGTGTCAAGTGGCTACCATACTGGATAGTGCAGAAATGAATATTTTCGTCATAGCATTAAGCGCTTTTGGACAGCATGCTCTAATCTTCCTACTGGAACAGTCATTGATTCTAGAACACTTGAAGATAATGTATACTACCATTCTTAAACCGGAGGAGGACTTTTCTGGCCTCAAGCTGAATGGCAGTCTTTTTATTTTTATTCTTTTACTTGTTAGTAGAGAAGGGTATATATTTGGCACCCCAGCACAAAGTACTCTGGAGTCAAAGTAGACATAAGCTGGGAAATCCCAGTCAACCTCCAGGGTGCCCCATGTGCAAGTCACTGTGGGAACTCCTACCTTGTGCTCACCTTCATTCCAGCCACCCTGCAAGGGCATCCCATGCATGGGGAAGCCCAGGACACCCCCCCTCCCTCAGTCTGCATTCCAGCTTGGCTCTAGCTGCCCCGAGAGGCCACCCTCTACCTTGAGAGCCCTAGGGTATTCCAGCTTGAAGTTTTCACCCACGTCAGCTTCAAGTGTCATTCCAGGGTGCCTGCTGCACAGAGAGGCCAGAGACTACACCAGCTTATGTCCACTTCAGCTGCCCTGTCAGGGCATACTCTGAGCCCCAAGACCACCCCAGCCCATAGCCACTTCATAGCCCACAGCAGGCACAGCTCCAGCCAGCCAACCAAAGTCACCAAGCACACAAAGTCTACACAAGATCATTCCTTCAAGTTTAGGAGAAGTAGCTGCTCTGCCTAATTCATAAAAACAAACACAGAAAGTTAAGCAAAATGAGGAGACAGAGGAATATGTGCCAAATGAAAGAACAAAACAAAACCTTAGAAAAAGAACTAAATGTAACAGATATAAGCAATGTGCCTGATAAAGAGATTAAAGTAATGATTATAAAGATGCTTAATGGACTGCAGAGAAAAGTGGAAGAACTTAGAACTTCAATAAGGAGACAGAAAATATAAAAAAGAACCAATCAAAATTGAAAAATATAATAACCAAAATGAAAAGTACACTACAGGGAATTAACAGATTAGTAACTGCAGAAGAATGGCAGCATTCTGACAGTGTCATGGGAAGTTCCCAAGCTGAATAGGGAGGGAGGGAAGGAAGGAAGAGAGAAAAAATTTTAAGTGAGGATATGTTAAGGGATCTCTTGGGCCACATCAAGAACAATACAATTTGCATTATAGGGGTCCCAGCAGGAAAAAGAGGGGGAGAAAGGGACAAAAAAGTTATTTTAAGAAATAATAGCTGAAATAAGAGACTGTTAAAAACTGAGAACAAACTGAGCATTGATGGGGGGTGCTGAGGAGGGCACCTTTTGGGATGAGCACTGGGTGTTGTATGGAAACCAATTTAACAATAAATTTCATATATTGAAAAAAAGAAAACATTAAAAAATTTTTAAAAAGTAAAAAAAAAAAAAAAAAAAAGAAATAATAGCTGAAAACATTCCTAACCTGGGGAAGGAAAGACATCTAGGTTCAGGAAGTACAAAGAACCCCAAACAAGGTGAACCCAAGGAAGTCTGCACTACAACGTGTAGTAATTAAAGAGAATTTTAGCTCACTCAGCCAGTGGAGCATGCCACTCTTGATCTTGGGGTTGTAAGTCCAGGTCCATGTTGAGTATAGAGATCACTTTAAAGAAAAAAAAAAAATCGGGGTGCCTGGGTAGCTCAGTCAGTTAAGTCCAACTCTTGATTTTGGTTCAGGTCATGATCTCACTGTTCATGAGTTTAAGCCCCACATCAGGATCCTCACTGACAGTGCAGAGCCTGCTTGGAATTCTGTCTCCCTCCTCCTCTTCCCCTCTCCTGCTCACATGTTCTCTCTCAAAATAAACCAATAAACTGAAAAATCTTTTTAAAAATGTAAAAAGCAGCAAGAGAAAAAAATAGTTACACACAAGGGAAACTCCATAAGGATATCAGCTGAATTTTTAGCAGAAACTGTGCAGTCCAGGAGTGGCATGCTCTATTCAAAGTGATGAAAAGAGGCGTACCTGGGTGGCTCAGTCAGTTGTGTTCAACTTGAGCTCTGGTCATGATCTTGCAGTTCATGGGTTTGAGCCCTGCATCAGTCTCTGTGCTGACAAGTTGGAGCCTGGAGCCTGCTTCAGATTCTGTGTCTCCCTCTCTCTCTCTGCCCCCTCATGCTCGCTTGTGCTCACTCTCTCTCAAAATAAATAAAAAAGATTCTCCAGGGTAGATAACATGTTAGGCCATAAGTCTTCATAAATTAAAAAAAAAAAATTAAAACCATATCATCCATCCCTTCTGACCTCAACAGTGTGAAACTAGATGTCAATCACAAGGGAAAAAAACTAGAAAAAACACAAGCACATGGAGGTTAAACAGTATGCTACTAACCAACCAATGGGTCAATGAAGAAATCAAAAAATACGTGGAGAAAAATGAAAATGGAAACAGAACACTCTAAAATCTTTGGGACACAGTGAAAAGCTCTAGGAGGGAAATTTATAATAACACAGGCCTACCTCAAGAAACAAGAAAAATCTTAACCTAACCTTATATTTAAAGCAATAGAAAAAGAACAAAGCCCAATATTATTGGAAGTAAACAATGAAGATCAGAGCAGAAATTAATGAAATAGACTTTAAAAAAATAGAAAAAAGCAATGAAATCAGGAGCTGTTTTTTTTCAAATATGTATATATTTGAATATATATATAGATATATATTTAAAAAATAGATAAATCTTTAGCCAGACTCCTCAAGAAAAAAAGAGGACCTACGTTAATAAAATAAAAAATGAAAGAGAAGTGACAAAATGAAAGAGAAGTAACAATCAATACCACAGAAATACAAAGGATTATAAGAAACTACTATGAAAACTTATATGCCAATAAATCGGACAACCTAGAAGCAATGGATTCTTAAAAACATGCAATCTTCCAAAACTGAATGAGGAAGAAATAGAAAATCTAAACAGACCAATTACTAGTAATGAAATTGAATCAATAACCAAAACAGTCCCAACAAAGGCCAGGACCAGAATGATTCACAGGTGTGTTCTACCAAATACTGTAAGAAGAATTAATCTATTCTCCTCAAACTATTACAAAAAGAAGAGGAAGGAAGGCATCCATACATTCTGAGGACAGCATTGCCCTGGTACCAACACCAAACAAAGACACTACAAAAGGCCAATATCCCTGATCAATATAGATGCAAAAATCCTCATCCAAATATTAGCAAACCACCTTCAACAATATATTAAAAGAATCATTCATGACAACCACATGGGATTTATTCCCCGGCTCAATATCCACAAATCAATCAACATAACACACAACTTTAAACTGAAGAATAAAAATCATATAATCATCTCAACAGGTGCAGAAAAAAAAAATCTGACAAAATTCAACATCCGTTTATATATAAAAAAGAAAACTTGCAACAGATTGGTTTGGAGAGAACACACCTCAACATAATAAAGTCCATATATGAAAAACTTTCAGCTAACATCATACTCAATGGTGGAAAACAAAGCTTTTCCTCTAAAATCACAATCAAAATGATGTCTACTCCTGCCAATTTTATTCAATATAATAGTGGAAATTCTAGTCCTAGCAATCAGAGAAGAAAAAAGGCATCCATATTGGTAAAGAAGAAGTAAAAATGTCACTGTTTGCAAATGACAGGATACTATACACAGAAAATCCTAAAGATTTCACCAAAAAAAACCCTCAAAAACTATTAGAATAAGTGAATTCAGTAAAGTTGCAGGATACAAAACCAATACACAGAAATCTGTTGTATTTATATACACTAATAACAAAGTAGTAGAAAGAGAAATTAAGAAAACAGTTCCATTTTCAGTTGTACCTAAAAGAATAAAATAACCAAGGAGGTGAGAGACCTGTACTTTGAAAACTATAAAACACTGATGAAAGAAAATGAAGATGACACAAACAAATGGAAAGATATTCCATGCTCAAGAATTAATATTGTTAAAATGTTCATATTTACCAAGGACAATCTACAGATTCAATGCAATTCCTATCAAAATACCAATATTTTTCACAAAACTAGAAAAATAAATCTTAAAATTTTTATGGAACCACCAAAGACCAAAGCAGGCTTTAGAAAGAACAAAGCTGAAGGTATTACAATCCCAGATTTCAAGATCCACTAAAAAGCTGTAGTAATCAAAGCCTAATGGTATTAGCACAAAAATCAACACATAGATCAATGTAATAGAATAGGGAGCCCAGAAATAAACCCATACTTATTTAGTCAATTAATCTATGACAAAGGAGGCAAGAATATACAATGGAGAAAAGATGGTCTCTTCAATAAATGGTGCTGGGAAAACTGGACAGCTACATGCAAAAGAATGAAAGTAGACCATTTTCTGACATCATACACAAAAGTAAACTTAAAATGGAATAAAGGCCGGGGCACCTGGGTGGCTCAGTCAGTTAAGTGTCCAACTTTGGCTCAGGTCATGATCTCACAGTTCGTGAGTTCGAGCCCTGTGCTGGGCTCTGTGCTGATGGCTTGGAGGCTGGGGCCTGCTTCAGATTCTATGTGTGTCTCTCTCTGCCCCACACATTCGCACTCTTTCACTCTCAAAAATAAATCAACATTTAAAAAAATATTTTATGGATTAAAGGCCTAAATGTGAAACCTGAAACCATAAAACTCCTCAAAGAAAACATAGGCAGTAGTAGGCTGGGAAGATGGCAGCAGAATAGGAGGACCCTAAGCTCACCTCATCCCGTGGATACTAGATAATACTCCCATCAGCATAAATAACTGAGAAGATGACCTAAAGACTGGCAGAAGAAACTCCACGAAAGGTAGAGAAGAGGCCACATCGAAGAAGCTAGGAAAGGCAGAGACACAGTTTGGAAGTGAAACAGACCTTGGCCATCTGCAGTTAGAGGGAGCCAGGAATGTGAAGAAATAGACTATCATACCAGGGAGCCCACACAGGGAAGATAAATCCCCATATTTGGTTTTGAAGGTGAGAGGAGTGAATCTCATGAGTTTTTACAATTAGCAGGATTTAAAGCCTCCAATTTTAAAAATAAGCAAGCTCTGTTTCAGGGGAGTCCAGAGGGCATTAGGAAGCTGAGTCCTGGCCCTTAAAGAAATAGTAGGACAAATAGCCCATGGAGATACAACAGTTTCAAAAACAGGTGAGCATACAGGAGGGAGATTTATTTACTCATCTCAGAGCATGGCCCAGAGAGCCAGGGATTGTGAGGAGACACCTCCAGCCCCCTTCCCCCCAGCATAAATACAGCCACCCATGGGAACCAACACAGTACATACACTCACTACCTAACTTGCTTACACCAAGTCCTGCCCCCCAACCTCTATTTCAGCAGATCCACCCTTCCTAGTTATGCTTGCCTCAGTACCAGTGCTACAGATCCCTTCCCAAGAAGACTGGTGCAAACTCTACCAATACCACCTCTTGACCCTCACATTTTGCAGGGCCTCAGTACCAGTGGGGGCAGGTCTCATTTCATGAACAGACTATCTCACATTTTGTTAAAATGTACCCTGCCTGGCTGGTGACCAAAAATTGGCCACAACAGGCAAAGAGAGCCTCTGCAGTTGACTAGACTGGAGGAAAAAAATGGCGAGGACATAACAACAAGGCACACACAACACATAGGAGACACTTTCTGAAGCACCAGGTTCTGGGGAACAGAGGACACTGCACTGCAGGGCACTGTAGGTCCTCTTCTTCATAAGGCCATTACCATCAAGAGCAGGAGATATTAGCTGACTTTCCTAACACACAGAAACAGAGTTAAATAACATAGGAGACAGAGGAATATGTCCCAAAGGAAAGAGCAGGAAAAAAACCACAGTAAGAGACCTAAGCAAAATAGATGTAAGTAATGTGCCTGATAGAGAATTTAAAGTAATGATCATAAAGATACTCACTGGACTTGAGAAAAGAGTCGAGGATATCAGTGAGACCATTAATAAAGAGACAAAAAAGAACCAATCAGAGACAAAACAATCAATGAAATTAGAAATACACTTGATGGAATAAATAGCTGGCTAGAGGAAGCAGACAAATTGTGATTTAATGACCTGGAAGACAGTGTAATGGAAACTAATCAAGCTGAGCAAGTCAAAGAAAAAAAAAATGCAACATAAGAATAGACTTAGGGAACTCAGTGACCCCATCAAATACAATAAAATTCACATTGCAGGGATCCCAGAAGAAGAACAGAGAGAAAAGGGGTCAGAAAATTTATTTGAGAAATAATGGCTGAAAACTTCCCTAATCTGGGGAAGGAAACAGATATCCAGACCCAGGAGGTACAGAGGTCCCCCAACAAAATCAAACCAAGGAGGTCCACACCAAGGCACATAGTAATTAAAATGGCAAAAAGTAGTGATAAGGAAAAAAAATTTTTTAAGCAGCAAAAGAAAAGACAGTTACATACGGGAAAGCCCCATAAGGCTATCAGCAGATTTTTCAGCAGAAACTTTACAGGCCAGAAGGGAGTGGCATGATACATTCAGAGTGCTGAAAGGGAACAATCTGCATCCAAGAATACTCTATCCAGCAAGGCTATCATTCAGAACAGAAGGAGAGACCAAGAGTTCTTGGAAAAACAAAAACTAAAAGAGTTCATGACCACTAAACCAGCCCTGTAAGAAAATTTTAAAGAGTACTCTTTGAGTAGAAAGGGAAGACTGTGAGAGTATGAAAAGTAGGAAATATAAAAGCAGTAAAAATAAGGATATCTGTAAAAATCAATCAAGGGATTCACAAAAGGATGTAAAATATGACACTATATATGTAAAGTGGGGGTGGGGGAGTAAAGAATGGGTCCAAAGTTAAGCAACCATCAACTTAATACAGACTGCTATATGCAGAAGATGTTATATAAACCTAATGGTAACCATGAATAAAAAACCAGTAATAAATATGCAAAGAATAAAGAAAAAGGAATCCATGTCAGTAAAGAAAGCCAATAAACCATGAAAGAGAGCAAGAAAGGATCAAAGAAAAACTGGAAAAATAACCACAAACAAAATTATAATAAAAACATTCTATCAATAATTACTTTGAATGTAAATAGACTGAATGCTTCACTCAAAAGATACAGGGCGACAGAGCAAATTTTAAAAGGGACCCATCTATATGCTCCCTACAAGAGACTCATTTAAGACCTAAAGACATCTGCAGATTGAAAGTGAGGGGTTGAAGAAAGATTTGTCATGCAAATGGATGTCAGAAAAAGCCAGGGTAGCAATACTTATATTGGCCAAAGTAGACTGTATAACAAAGACTATCACAAGAGACAAAAAAAGACATTATGTAACAATAAAGGGGACAATCCAACAAGAAGATACAAAAATTATAAATATTTTGCACCCAAATACATAAAATAGTAATGAACATAAAGGAAGTAATCAATAGTAATACAATATAATAGGAGACTTAACACCTCACTCTCATCAATGGACAGATCATCCAAACAGAAAAGCAACAAGGAAACAATAGCTTTGAATGACACCCTGGGCCAGATGGATTTAACCAATATATTCAGAACATTCCATCCCAAAAGCACAGAATGCACATTGTTTTCAAGTATACCTGGAACATTCTCTAGAATAGATCACATATTAATTAGGCCAAAAAAGAAGTCTCAACAAATCATGCATCTTTTCTGACTTAGAAAGCAACCACAAGAAAACAATCTGGAAAGACCACAAATACATGGAGGTTAAATAACATGCTACTAAACAATGAATGGGTCAACCAAGAAATCAAAGATGAAATAAAAAATCACATGGGAAAGTGAAAATGAAAACACAGTGGTATAAAATGTTTCAGATGCAATAATATAGGCCTACCTCAAAAGCAAGAAAAACTTAAATAAATGACCTAACCTTACATATAAAGGAGCTAGAAAAAGAAAAAGCATAAACCCCAAATCAGCAGTAAAAGGGAAATATTGAAGATTAGAGCAGAAATAAATGATATTGAAACTAAAGCAAACAAACAAAAAAATAGAACAGATCAATGAAACCAGGAATTAGTTTTATCAACAAAATTGATAAACCTTTAGCCAGACTCATCAAAAAGAGAAAAAGAAAGAAAGGACTCAAACAAAATCATAAATGAAAGAGGAGAAATAATAAGACAGCCCAGAAATACGAAGGAGTTTAAGAGAATATTATGAAAATTTGTGTCAACAAATTGGACAATTTAGAAGAAATGGATAAATTCCTAGAAACATTTAACCTCCCAAAACTGAAGCAGAAAGAAATAGAAAATTTGAACAGACTAATCACTAGCAATGAAATTGAATTAGTAATCAAAAAAACTTCCAAGCAAAAGTCCAGGATTGGATAGATTCATGGGCAATTCTACCAAACATTTAAAGAGTGAATACTTTTTCTTCTCAAACTATTCCAAAAAATAAAAGAGGACGGAAAATTACCAAATCCATTCTATGAGACCAGCATTACCCTGATACCAAAACCAGATAAAGACACCAACAAAAGAGAGAGAGAGAGAGAGAGAGAAGTGCAGGCCAATATCTCTGATGAACATAGATGCAAAATCCTCAACAAAATACTAGCAAACTGAATCTAACAATGTATGAAAAAAATAATTCACTGCAATCAAGTGATGCAAGGGTGGTTCAATATTTGCAAATCAATCAGTATGATACATCCCATCAATAAGAGAAAGGATAAAAACCATACGATCATTTCAATAGAAGCAGAAGAAATATTTGACCAAAGTACAACATCCATTCATCCATGATGAAAACCCTCAACAAAATGGATCTAAAGGAAACATACCTCAACATAATAAAGGCCTTATTACAAAAAAAACAAAAGCAAACATACTCAGTGGGGAAATACTGAAAGCTTTTCCCCTAAGGTCAGGAACAAGACAAAGATGTTTATTCTCACCACTTGTATTCAACACAGTATGAGAAGTCCTAGCCATAGCAATCAGAAAACAGAAAGAAATCAAAGGCATCCAAACTGGCAAGAAAGAAGTCAAATTTTCCGTATTTGCAGATAACATGATACTATATATATAGAAACCCCTAAAAACTCCACCAGAAAGATACCAGAACTGATAAATAAATTTAATAAAGTCACAGGATACAAAATCAATGCACAGAAATCTGTTGCATTTCCATACACTAAAAATGAAGCAACAGAAAGAGAAATTAAGAAAACAATCCCATTTACAATTGCACCAAAAAGAATAAAATACCTAGGAATAAACTTAATCAAGGAGGTGAAAGACCTGTTCTTTGAAAACCATAAAACATTGATGAAAGAAGTTGAATACGACACAAAGAAATGGAAACACATTCCATGCTTGTGGATTGGAAGAACAAATATTGTTAAAATATCTATGCTACCCAAAGAATCTATAGATTTAATGTGATCCCTATCAAAATACCAACATTTTCCGTAGAAATTAGAACAAACAATCCTAAAATGTGTATGGAAGTACAAAAGACCCAGAATAGCTGAAGCAATCTTGAAAAAGAAAAACACAATTGGAGACCTCACAATTCCATATTTCAAGTTATATTACAAAGCTGCAGCAACCAAAACAGTATGGCACTGGCACAAAAATAGATACATAGCTAATGGAACAGAATAGAAAGTCCAGAAATAGATCCACAAATACATGGTCAGTTCATCTTCAACAAAGCAGGAAAGAATATCCAATGGGAAAAGTCTCTTCAACAAATAGTTTTGGGAAAACTGCACTACAACATGGAAAAGAATGAAACTGGACCACTTTCTTACTCCATACACAAAAATAAATTCAAAATGGATTAAAGACCTAACTATGAAACTTGAAACCATAAACATTCTAGAAGAGAGTACAGGGAATAATTTCTCTGACATCAGTCATTGTCACTTTTATCTGATAGGTTGCCTGAGGCAAGGGAAACAAAAGCAAAAATAAACGATTGGGACTACATCAAAATGAAAATCTTTGTACAGAGAAGGAAACAATCAACAAAACTAAAAGGCATCCTACAAAATGGGAGAATATATTTGCAAATGACATATCTGATAAAAGGTTGTATCCAAAGTAAAGATATGTAAAATATATAATGAACTCAGCAACTCCACACACACCCCCAAAATAATAATAATCCAACTTACAGATGGGTAGAAGACACAAACATTTCTCTATAGAAGACATGCACATGGCCAACAGATACATGAAAACATGCTCATTATCATTTATCAGGGAAATGCAAATCAAAACGACAATGAAATATCACCTCACACCTGTTAGAATGGCTAAAATCAGAAACACAAGAAACAACAATTGTTGCCAAGGATGTGGAGAAACAGGAACCCTCATACACTGTTGGTGGGAGTGCAAACTGATACGGCCACTCTCAAAAACAGTATGGAGTTTCCTCAAAAAGTTAAAAATAGAACTACCCTACGAACCAGCAGTTGCACTCCTGAGTATATACCCAAAGAATACAAAACACTAATTTAGAGGGATACATGCACCTCAATGTTTATAGTAGCATTATTCACAATAGCCAAGATATGGAAGCAGCCCAAGTATCCATTGATTGATGAGTGCATAAGGAAGATGTGGCATATATATCCAATAGGGTGTTATTCAGCCATAAAAAAGAATGAAAATTTGCTATTTGCAGCAACGTGGATGGAGCTAGAAAGTATAATGCTAAGTGAAATAACTCAGAGAAAGACAAATACCGTATGATTTCACTCATATGTAGAATTTAAGGAATGAAACAAATGATTAGAGGGAAAAAAAGAGAGAGGCAAACCAAGAAACAGATTCTTAATTATAGAGAACTGATGGTTACCAGAGGGGAGGTGGATGGAGGGATGGGTTAAATAAGTGATGAGGATAAAGGAGTGCATTTGTTGTGAGGAGCACTCAGTATTGAATGTAAGTGTTGCATCACTAAATTGTACACCTGAAATGAATATTACGCTGTATGTTAACTCACTGAAATTTAAATAAACACTAAAACAAACAAGCAAACAAACAAGTGTTGGTGAGAATGTGGAGGAATAGGAACCCTCATACACTGTTGGTAGGAAAACTTCCTCAAAAAGTTACAAATAGAACTACCCTTTGATCCAGTAATCACACTGCTGGGTATTTATCCAAAAGATACAAAAACACTAATTCAAAGGGATACTTCCATGCCTATGTTTATTGCAGTATTTACAATAGGCAAATTATGGAAGCAGCCCAAATGTCCACTGATAGATGAATGGATAAAGAAGATGTGGTATGTATATGCAATGGAATATTATTCAACCATAAAAAAGAATGAAATCTTGCCATTTGGAACAACATGGATAGAACTAGAGAGAACAGTACTTAGCTAAATTAGACAGAGAAAGACAAATACCATATGATTTCATTGGTATGTGGCATTTAAGAAATGAAACAAATGAACGAAGGAAATAGACCAAGAAACAGACTCTTAACTGTAGAGAACAAACTGAAGGTTACCAGAGGGTAAGTGGGTGGGGGATTGGGTGCAATAGTTGATGGGGATTAAAGAGTACACTTACCATGATGAGCAGTGACTAATGTATAGAATTGTTGAATCACTCTATTATACACCTGAAACTAATATAATACAGCATGTGAACTATACTAGAAGTAAAATTAAAAACTTAATTTTAAAAAACATAGTAATTTCTTTGACATCAGCCTTAGCAACATTTTTGTGGAAATGTCTCCTCAGGCAAAGGAAACAGGAAACAAAAGGCAACCTACCGAGTGGGAGAAGATATTTGTAAATGACATATCTGATAAGGGGATAATATCCAAAATATATAAATAACTTCTACAACTCAACACAAAAAAATATAATTAATCTGATTTAAAAATGAGCAGAAGACCTGAATAGACATTTTCCCAAAGACATACAGGTAGCTTACAGACACATGAAAAGGTGCTCAACATCAGTAATCATCAGAGAAATGCAAATCACAACCACAAAGAGATCTCACCTTACACTTGTCAGAAATGGCTAAAATCAGGGGCACCTGAGTGCCTCAGTTGGTTAAGCGTCCAACTTCAGCTCAGGTCATGATCTCACTGTTCATGAGTTTGAACCCCACATCAGGCTCTGTGCTCACAGCTCAGAGCCTGGAGCCTGCTTCAGATTCTGTGTCTCCCTCTCTCTGTCCCTCCCCTGCTGACTCTCTCTTTCTCTCTCTCTCTCAAATAAATAAACATTAAAAAAAAAGAAAGAAAGAAATGGCTAAAACACACACACACACACACACACACACACACACACACACACACACACAAGAAATAACAAGTGTTGGCCAGGATATGGAAGAAAGGGAACTCTCATGCACTGATGGTGGGAACGTAAAGTGGTACAGCCACTGTGAACAACAGTATGGAGGATCCTCAAAAAATCAGAAATACCATATCATCCAATAATTCCACTACTGGATATTTACCCAAAGAAAATGTGAACACTAATTTGAAAACATATATGCACTTCGCTGTTTACTGCAACTTCAGTTACAATAACCAAGTTATGGGAGTAACATAAGTTGCCATATCAGTGGGTAAATGGATAAAGAAAATGGGGTGTATACATACATATATAATAGAGTATTATTCAGCTATAAAAAGAATGTGGTCTTGCCATTTGGGACAACATAGATGGGACTAAAGAGTATTGTGCTAAGTGAAATAAGTCAGAGAAAGACATTACCATAAATTTCACTTATATGTGGAATCTAAAAAGTAAAACAAAAACAGAATCACAAACACAGAGAACTGATGATTGGCAGAGAGCAGGGACTTGGGGGATGAGAAAAACAGTTGAAGGGGATTAAGAGGTACAAACTTCCAGTTATAAAATAAATAAGTCATAGGGTTGAAGGTACAGTATGGAGAATATAGTTAATAATACTGGAATAACTTTATATAGTGACAGATGGTAAGTACATTCATCATGATGAGCATTTCATAATGTACATAATTGTTAAATCACAATGGCTCACCTGAACCTAATATGTCAACTATACTTCAATTAAAAATAGAAACAATTAAAAAATAAGTTTGCTATATTGTCAAAAAAAAAAAGCCCCTAGATTAAGATGTAGTTAAAAGTTATTCCTGATTATTAGTTCTTCTCAAGACAAAAGCAAACATCTGTCCTTTTAGAGGAATGAACTTTAAACCCAGGCCACAAAAAACTCCCAGAGACAAAATTCCAAAGAAAACAGCTAAAAATCAGAAATTATCAAACACATGAGAAGCCACTTTGAGCAAAGATCAACGGAACAAGAAACTGTAAATTCATCCCACAAATGCTATATATTAACAACTGATAAGTTATGGAATATCAAATATGTTTAATGTCAAAATAAAAGTTTAAAAGACTATTGAAAGAATGATTTGTAAAAAGTAGCTATCAAAATTGGACAAGTCAATGTGAAAGAGAACCAAACAGAACTTCTGGAAATGAAAAAAAAAATGTAATTAAATTAGAAACCTCAATGGATCAGACACAGCTAAAGAGGAATTGGTGAACTGGAAGTTGGCACTGAAGAAATTACTCAGAATGCAATAAAGAGAGACAACAGTACCTAAAATAAGAAAGAATTAGAAGACAAAGATTTTTCTAAGAAAATCCAACATATGGCTAATTAGAATTCCAGCAGGAGAAGATAAGTAAAATGGAGCATAGGCAATATTTAAAGACATAATGAATGAGAATTTTCTAGAATTGATGAAAGATATGAATTCTCAGATTAAGGAAGCTCACAGATTCCCAGATAGAATAAATAACAAGAAATCTATACCTACGTACTTTATAATGAAACCTAAGAACCCTGAAGACAAATTATTAAAAGCAGAGATTAAAAATAAATTACCAATTAAGGAACAACAGAGTGAAAGCTGTCTTTCATCAAGAACAATAATAGTCTAAAGATACTAAAATGAAATCTTCAGAACTCAGGAAAAAAATGGTCAACTTATAAGTTAACCAGGAAAAAAACAAAAGCTGTTTCAAAAAATGAGACAGTGAAGGCATTTTAAGCAAACATGAATTGAGAGGGTTTACTTCCAACAGATCCTTACTAAAAGGAATCTCTGAAGGATATGTACTCCAGGGACCAAAAAAAAAAAAAAAAAAAAAAAAAAAATGAACGCAAAAGAAAGATCTGAAATGCAACAAAAATGATGAGCAACAGTCACCATGGTGGGCAGAATAAAGAGCTCAGAAATAAACTCATGTCTACGTTGCCAATTAATCTGTGACAAATCTTACACCATACACAAAAATAAACTCAAAATGGATTAAAGGCCTACATATAAGACCTGAAACCATAAAAATCTTAGAAGAGAACATAAGCAGTAATTTCTTTGACACTGGCCATAGCAAATTTTTCTAGATATGTCTCCTAAGGTAAGGAAAACAAAAATAAAAAACATCAAAATAAAACTTTTGCACAGTGAAAAAAATGATCAAAAAAATGAAAAGGCAACCTACTGAATGGTAGGTTAAAAATGATACATCTGGGGGCACCTGGGTGGATCAGTCAGTTAAGTGTTTAACTTCAGCCCAGGTCATGATGTCACAGTTTGTCGGTTCAAGCCCCACATCAGTCTCTGTGCTGACAGTTCAGAGCCTAAAGCCTGCTTCAGTTTCTGTGTCTCCCTGTCTCTCTGCCCCTCCCCCATTTGCACTCTCGCTCTCTTGCTCGCTCTCTCAAAAATATTTTAAAAATTTTAATGATATATCTGATGAGAGGTTAATATCCAAAGTATATAAAGAACTTCTACAACTCAATGACAAAAAAGCAAATAATTCAATTAAAAATGGGCAAAGGACCTGAAAAGACATTTTTCCAAAGAAGACATACAGATGGTCAACAGACACATGTAAAGATGCTCAACATCAGGAAAATGCAAATAAAAACCACAATGAGAAATCATCTTACAACAGGGAGAATGACTGAAATAAAAAAGACAACAAGTGTTGGTGAGGATACAGAGGAAAGAGAACCCTTGTTCACTGTTGGTGGGAATGCAAATTGCTGCAGCCACTGTGGAAAACAGTTTGGAGGTTCCTCAAAAAATTAAAAACAGAGGGGCACCTGAGTGGCTCAGTCAGTTAAGCGACCAGCGCTTGATTTTGGCTTAGTTCATGATCTCGCAGTTTGTGGAATCGAGTCCCATGTGGGGCTCTGTGCTGAGAGCACAGAGCTTGCTTAGGATTCTCGGGGGGGGGGGGGGGGGGGGCGGGGAGTTTGGGCGTCCCCCCATTCATGCTCTGTCTCTCTCTCAATAAATACTTTTTAATTAAAAACAGAAATATGCTATCATCCAATAATTTCACTACTATTTACCTAAAGAAAACAAAAACATTAATTTGAAGATATATGCACCCCAGTGTTTATTGCAGCATTATTTATAATAGCCAAGATATGGAAGCAACCCAAGTGTCTACTGATAGATGAATGAAAGAAATGGCACATATATTATTTATATTTATATTTATATTTTTTTCAACGTTTTTTTTTGTTTTGTTTTGTTTTTAATTTATTTTTGGGACAGAGAGAGACAGAGCATGAACGGGGGAGGGGCAGAGAGAGAGGGAGACACAGGATCGGAAACAGGCTCCAGGCTCCGAGCCATCAGCCCAGAGCCTGAAGCGGGGCTCGAACTCACGGACCGCGAGATCATGACCTGACTGAAGTCGGACGCTTAACCGACTGCGCCACCCAGGCGCCCCTATATTTATATTTTTTATATAATGGCATATTAGCCATGGAAAATGATGAGATCTTGCTATTTGTGACAGTATGGATGCGCCTAGAGGGTATTATGCTAAGTGAAATAAGTCAGACTGAGAAAGCCAAATATCATATGATTTCATTCATGTGGAATGTAAAAAAACATGACAAATGAATAAACAAAAAGCAGAATCATGCCTAAAAATACAGAGAACAAACTTATGGTTGCCAGAAGGAAGGGATGGAGGATAGACAAAATGCACAGAGGGGAATGGGAGACACAGCTTTCCACTTATAGAATGAATAAGTCATGGGAATAACATGTAGAGTATAGGGAATAAAGTCAGTGATATTATAATAGCTCTGTATGATGACAGATGGTAGCTATACTTGTGGTGAGCACAGCATAATGCATGGAGATGTTGAATCACTATGTCGTACACCTGAAACTAATGGAACATTGTCTGAACTGGACTCAAAACAATTTTTTTAACAAAATGAAAATCCTTTGCCTATGATAATAAAAAATCACCAAGGTAGGTAGATTGAAGCAATAATTAAATGAATATAAAAGAATCACAATAATTTCTAATTTTTTGATTTAAAAAGTTAAGATAGAATCCCAGACAAATTATAGCATTTAAGTCAGGAAGAGTGTGAGAAGAGTCAAAGTATGCTGACATCCTGTATTATTTAGTATGTGGATAAAGATACTAAATAACTTAATATTCTATTAAGTTAAATACACATGATAAATTTTTTAGGGTGGCCACCAAAATAGTAAAACAAAGTATATAACCTCCCTACTAGTAATGGGGGAAAAATGAAATGAGAGAGATAAAAACCTTATTCCAGAAGAAGGCAAGGATGGAAGGGTGGATAAGAACCAAAAAAGCAGAATATTAGAAAGTTGAAAATAAGTTGGTGCAAGTGAATCCAAGTATATTGATGAACCCAGTCAATATAAATTGACTGTATCCATTTAAAAGACAAGGATTTTCATGAGGTCCCAACTATTGGGGCCTCATGAAGGTAAAAAGCCTCCGCACTGCAAAGGAAACAATCAACAAAACTAAAAGAAACCAATGGAATGGGAAAAGATATTTGCAAATGACATATCAGACAAAGGGCTAGTATCCCAAATCTATAAAAAACTCACCAAATCCACACCCAAAAAACAAATAATCCAGTGAAGAAATGGGCAGAAGACATGAATAGACACTTCTCTAAAGAAGACATCCAGATGGCCAACAGGCACATGAAAAGATACTCAACGTCGCTCCTCATCAGGGAAATACAAATCAAAACCACACTGAGATATCACTTCATGCCAGTCAGAGTGGTTAAAATGAACAAATCAGGAGACTATAGATGCTGGAGAGGATGTGGGGAAATGGGAACCCTCTTGAACTGTTGGTGGGAAGGCAAACTGGTGCAGCCACTCTGGAAAACAGTGTGGAGGTTCCTCAAAAAATTAAAAACAGATCTACCCTATGACCCAGCAATAGCACTGCTAGGAATTTACCCAAGGGATACAGGAATGCTGATGCATAGGGGCACTTGTACCCCAATGTTTATAGCAGCACTTTCAACAATAGCCAAATTAGGGAAAGAGCTTAAATGTCCATCAACTGATGAATGGATAAAGAAATTGTGGTTTATATATACAAGGGAATACTACCTGGCAATGAGAAAGAATGAAATATGGCCTTTTGTAGCAACATGGATGGAACTGGAGAGTGTTATGCTAAGTGAAATGAGTCATACAGAGAAAGACAGATACCATATGTTTTCACTCTTATGTGGATCCTGAAAAACTTAACAGAAGACCATGGGGGAGGGGAAGGGAAAAAAAAAAGGGAGGGAGGGAGCCAAACCATAAGAGACTCTTAAAAACTGAGAATAAACTGAGGGTTGATGGGGGGTGGGAGGGAGGGGAAAGTGGGTGATGGGCATTGAGGAGGGCACCTGTTGGAATGAGCACTGGGAGTTGTAATGGAAACCAATTTGACAGTAAATTTCATATTTAAAAAAAATAAAAAATAAAAGGATTGTCAGACAAGATAGCCCAACAACATCTTGCTACATGCTATTTACAAGAGACACTCATAATTTATGAGGGCAAAGAACAGTTTAAAGAGTGGGAAAAAATGGGGCACCTGGGTTCAAGTTTTTGTGAGTTCAAGCCCCGCTAGGGCTCTGTGCTGACAGCTCAGAGCTGGGAGCCTGCTTCGGATTCTGTGTCTCCCTCTCTCTCTGCTCCTCCCCCACTCATGCTCTGTCTCTCTCTCTCTCTCCTTCAAAAAAAAAAAAAACCACCACAACAACAAAACATTTAAAGGTGGGAAAAATTACATACGTTACACAAACACTAATTAAAAGAAAGCTGGAGTAACTGTTTTAATATTTGACAAAACAGACTTTAAGGCACTAAGCATTACTACGGAGAGTATATATTGAGGAGACTAAACCTACTAGGAAAATACAGCCATTTTAAACCTAAATGTACTTTTATGCATCATTATATAAAAACTGAAAATGACAATCAGAACTACAAACACTTGATAAATCTGCCCTCACAGTGTTAGATTTTTAACATATTTTGGTTATGAACACATTAAGAAAATTTCAAAAGGATAGAGAAGATTTGGAGAAAAAGTTAACCAGCCATGCCCCAAAACTAGAGTATTCTTTCCCTTCAACTGCACATGGAACACTTAAAAAGTGACTGTCAAATAAAGTAGGTCTCAACAAATTATTATACAGACCAAGTTCTCTAACCATGGTACGATAAAAAAAAATTTTCTAACAAAGCCTCTCCATATATTTGGAAATACAAATCTAATAACTCAGGAATCACTCATACTGGAAAGAGTATTTTCTGTACTCAAATTCTCTGAAGGATGTTGACATTAACATAGTATGATCTATACAGTAACTGTGTGTGTGTGTGTGTGTGTGTGTGTGTGTGTGTTAGAATATCCCAGTTTTTCTACCATTCAGAGTAATTGAGTTTATTCTTCCCTGTCTTGATACTTGAGAACTTGTGAATACTATTTCATTGTTTTCTAAAAATAATCACTCCAAAAGCGCACTTGGATGCTAAACTCAAAAAAACAAGAGAAAGATTCATAAAATAATCCTGAGAAAATTTTCTAAATAGCATCCTATTTCAAAATCATTCCTGTTACTTTATAACAAGTTAGACTAATGATGAACAATTTGCAGAACTATAGAAACATAAAAGGAACAATTTCATGGAAGAATAAAATTTGAGCAATAGGAAGTTTTCGTGGAAGTTAGCCTAATAATAAAGAGCAAAAGAGGGAAACCAGGAGTCTTGAGAAAGAAATTATCTTTAAATACTTAATAACAATGATTGAAATTACTATTTAACTACAGGAATATTTGAGTGGATCTGTTAAATTTTGAGGGTTGAATATTTCAAAAATAAATAGGGGTAAATAAATAGGTGTAGAAATAGCAGAAAGAGGTTCTCAAATCTTCTCTTTTAAAATTTCATATAAATGAAAAATAAAATAAAATATCATAAAATTGAAATAAGTGATACAAGCTTACAAAATAGAGATAACTATGTTTTACCTTATTTTCATACCCAGAGAATGCTAAAGACTCAAAGAAACAATAATAGGACTAATAAGGAGATTGGATAAGATGACTATATTTAAGAAGAAAATCTTTAAGGCAACAAGCTTTTCTTTTTACCAGCAATGATCAGTTGGTAACATACACACACACACACACACACACACACACGATGTTTATTGAAACTTTAATACAAATAGGAAAAAGGTGGCTTATAACCTGACTATATATCTACAGAGGAATAGTTGAATAAGCTCTAAGTCCTACAATGTATTATGTAGATTTTTTAAAAGAATGAGTTGTATCAATATGTACTGATGTAGAAAGATACTCATAATATGTGTTTGAGTGAGATATTTGGGACATATTTAGAAACTGAAAAGATAATAGAAAAGACCAATGAAACTAAGAGCTGGTTTTTTGAAAAGATAAACAGAATCAACAAACCTTTAGCTAGACTTACAGATACAGGACTCAAATAAAATCAGAAATGAAAGGGGAGTTATTACAACTTGTACTACAGAAATACAAAGAATCATAAGAGACTACTGTGAACAATTACACACCAAAATTGGGCAACCTAGGAGAAATTGATAAATTCCAGGAAATGTGCAACCTACCAAGACAGAATCATGAAGAAATAGAAAATCTGGACAAACTGATTATTAGTAAGTAGATTGAATCAGTAATCAAAAACTCCCCAATAAACAAAAGTCCAGGACCAGATGACTTCACTGGTGAATTCTACCAAACATTTAAAGAAAAAATACTACCAATCCTTAAACTCTTCCAAAATAGAGAAAAGGAAGAAAAACTTCCAGACTCATTTTACAAAACCAGCTACTAAAACCAGACAGGGATGTCACAAGGAAAACTACATTTTTCCTAATGAACACAGATACAAAAATCCTCAACAAAATGTTAACAAAGTGAATTCAACAATACATTAAAAGGATCATGCGCCATGATCAACTGGGATTTGTTTCAAGGATGCAAGAATGGTTTCACACCCACAAATCAATCGGTGTGATATGCCCATTAACAAAATGAAGGATAAAAACCACATGATCATCTCAATAGATGCAGAAAAAGCATTTGACAAAATTACACATCCATTCATGATAAAAATTCTCAATAGAATGGGTACAGAGAAAACATATCTCGACATAATAAAGGCTCTATATGACAAGCCTACATACCCAATGGTGAAAAGCTGAAATCTTTTCCTCTAAGGAACAAGACAAGGATGCCCACTTTAGCCACTTTTATTCAACAAAGAATTGGAATTCCTAGCCATAACAATTAGACAAGAAAAAGAAATAAAAGGCATTCAAATTGGCAAGTAAGAAGTAAAACTGTCACTATATGTGTATGTATGTATGTGTGTGTGTGTGTGTGTGTGTGTGTGTGTGTGTATATATATATATATATATATATATATATATATATATATCTCAATCAAAACCCCAGACTCCACAAAAAAACAAACAAACAAAAAAAAACTGTTAGAACTAGTAAACAAATTCAGTGAAGTCACAGGTACAAAATCAATATAAAAAATTTGTTGTATTTCTATACACTAATTAAACTATCAGAAAGAGAAATTAAGAAAACAATCCCACAAGGAGTGAAAGACCCTCTGTGCTCATGAATTAGAAGAATATTGTTAAATATTCTTCTACCCTAAGCAATCTACAGATTCAAGACAATCCCTATTAAGTTGCTAATGGTAGTTTTCACAGAAATATTGGAGTGGGAGAAATTGGCTTCCAGTTATGAAATAAGTCACAGAATGAAAGATACAGCATAAGGAATATAGTCAGTGATGTTGTAACAAGTGATGATGTGTCAAGACAAATGGTAGCTGCACTTGTAGTGAACATAGCATCATGTATAGACTTGTTGAATCACTATGGTGTACGCTTCAAACTAATGTAACATTTTGTGTCAATTATGCGCAAATGAAAAATAAAAATAAAGACACATTGCACAGGAAAAAAATAGAAAAAGGATCCTAAAATTTGTAAGGAACCACACAAGACCTCAAATAGCCAAAGCAATCTTGAAGCAGAAGACTAAGGGGTACCTCAGTGGCTCAGTCAGCTGAGCATCTGACTTTGGCTCAGGTCATGATCTCACAGTTCCTGGGTTCAAGCTCCACATCAGGCTCTGTGCTGACAGCTCAGAGCCTGGAGCCTGATTTGGATTCTGTGTCTCCCTCTGTCTCTGCTCCTCCCCTGCTCATGCTCTAAGCATAAATGTTTTGTTTCTCTCTTAAACAGAAATAAACATTTAAAAAAATTTTTTTTCTTAAGAAAAAGAAGACTAAGCTGGAGGCATCATGCTCCCTGATTTCAAACTATTACAAAGTTCTAGTAGTCAAAACATTATGGTAGAGCATAAAAACAGATACATATGTTAATGGAACAGAATAGAGAGCCCAGAAATAAAGCCACACATATATAGCCAATTAATTTAAGACAAAGGACCCAAGAATATACAGCTTCTGCAGTAAGTGTTGTTGGGAAAACTGGACAGCCACATGCAAAAGACTGAAAGTGAACCACTATCTTACAACATATACAAACACTAACTCAAAATGGGTTAAGGACTTGAACATAAGACCTGAAACAATGTAACAAAATGAAAAGGCAACCTACCAAATGGGGATTTGGAAATATGTGCAAATCATATATCTGATAAGAGGTTAATATCCAATATATATAAAGAACTCATGAAACTGAATAGCAAAAAAAGAAAGAAAGAAAGCAAGCAAGAAAGAAAAGGACGAAAAGAAAATGAAAAAATACAATTAAAAAATGCACAGATCTGAATGGACACTTTTCCAAAGACGACACTCAGATTGCCAACAGACACATGAAAATATGCTCAACATCAGTTATCATCAGGGAAATGCAAACCAAAACCACAATGAGAGATTACCTCACACCAGTCAGAATTGTCTAGTATCAGAATGACAAGAAATAACCAAAACTGGCAAGGAAATGGAAAAAAGGGAACCCTTGTGCTCTGTTGGTAAGAATGTAAATTGGTGCAGCCACTATGGAAAACAGTATGGGGGGTTCTTTAAAAAACTGAAAATGGACGGGGCGCCTGGGTGGCTTAGTTGGTTAAGCATCCAACTTCAGCTTGGGTCATGATCTCACGGTTCATGGATTTGAGCCCCCACGTGGGGCTCTGTGCTGACAGCTCGAGCCTGGAACCTGCTTCGGATTCTGTGTC
>NW_024412449.1:2133427-2285677 GCF_014898765.1 Herpailurus yagouaroundi | reverse complement strand
TCTCTCTCTCTCTCTCTCTCTCAAAAATAAAAAAAAATTAAAAAATTAAAAATGGAAATATCATATGATCCAGTGATTCCACTTCTGGTTTTTCCTAGAGAAAATGAAAATGCTACCTTGAAGATATGTGCACTCCTCTGTTCACTGCAGCATTATTTACAATAGCCAAATATGAAAACAACCTAAGTGTCCATCAATGGATGAACAGATAAAGAAGATACAGTGAATATACATTTATACACTGGAGTATTATTTGGCCATAAAAAAATAATGCAATCTTGCCATTTACAACAACATAGATGGACTTTGAGGACACTATGCTAAGTGAAATACTATATGGTCATACTTATATGTTGAATCTTTATTTATTTTAAAAAAAAAATTTTTTTTTTCAACGTTTATTTATTTTTGGGACAGAGAGAGACAGAGCATGAACGGGGGAGGGGCAGAGAGAGAGGGAGACACAGAATCGGAAACAGGCTCCAGGCTCTGAGCCATCAGCCCAGAGCCTGACGCGGGGCTCGAACTCCCGGACCGCGAGATCGTGACCTGGCTGAAGTCGGACGCTTAACCGACTGCGCCACCCAGGCGCCCCTTGAATCTTTATTTAAAAAAATAAGCTCATAGATACAGAGACCAGATTGGTGGCTGCCAGAGGCAGGGGATGGGGGGGGGGGGGGCCCCCAAAGTGGGTGAAGGTGGTCAAAAGGTACCCAAAAAATGAGTTATATCCATATATACTGACATAGGTATTCATAATATATGTTTGAGTGGAAAAACAAGTAGCAGAAAAATATATACACAGTAATCTCACTTTCATTGAGGGAGAAAATGAGAGAATGCTTTCTGTTTGTGTAATTGTGTATGTGAGCATGGCATAGAAATACACCTAAAACTGTTAACAAAGTTTGCTTCAAGATCTTCTATCTACTCAAACCCACATAATACCAATGCCATTGCCTAAAAAATAAAATCTCCAACAAAATTAAAAGCAAAAATAAAAACAACCCAAAAAAACTAAAGTAGAAAAAAAGTCAAGCAGAATTACATTTTCTCAAAAATTAGTTTGCAAAAGAAACAAACCATACAAAGTCTTCTCCTGAATAATGCCAGATGCTAAAATACACAACTTTTTTTTTTAATTTTAAGAAGGCATTATAATAGCATTGTGGCAATTAAAAAATATTGGCAGAAACAGAAAAAAATGAGTATTCTAGTAGGTCATGTATAAAATCCAATTTTTAAAAAATGAGAACAGAATGGACAACAGTGCAGAAAAAGTTTTTGAGCTAATAAACAGACTCAGGGACCTAAGAAGTCCAACGTCAGCAGAAGGTTATAAATATGAAAACTTATAAGCCATGATGTAACAAAACAGGGCAGGCGGGTATGCAGTCTCCTCCCCTCTCCCTCTCCCCAAGCCCTCTCCCGAGACTGTCATCACTATCCCCAGTGATCTTTTCCTCTCAGCCAAGATAAAGCTGCAGAAATTTTCTTAACCGAGCACTTCGGGCAGCCTCTACCAAACTACCCAAACTGTGATTGCAGTATTAGATGCAAACAACCTGTCATTTCTTCAGTAGGAGAGGATCCAAGATAAGAATTTGCGGCCCAAAAAATGGAAAAGGCACACGTGATCTCTTCAAGTATGAACAATCAAGAGGAAGACATTTAAATATAGGCTTATTGCTCTGGAAAACAGTGTGGAGATTCCTCAAAAAATAAAAAAGAGATCTACCCTATGACCCAGCAATAGCACTGCTAGGAATTTACCCAAGGGATACAGGAGTGCTGATGCATAGGGGCACTTGTACCCCAATGTTTATAGCAGCGCTTTCAACAATAGCCAAATTATGGAAAGAGCCTAATTGTCCATCAACTGACGAATGGATAAAGAAATTGTGATTTATATACACAATGGAATACTACTTGGCAATGAGAAAGAATGAAATCTGGCCATTGGCAGCAATGTGGATGGAACTAGAGGGTATTATGCTAAGTGCAATAAGTCAGGCAGAGAAAGATACCGTATGCTCTCACTCATATGTGGATCCTGAGAAACTTAACAGAAGACCATGGGGGAGGGGAAGGGGGGGAAGTTACAGAGGGGGAGGGAGGCAAACCCTCCCTTTAAGTCTTTAAGAGACTCATAAATACTGAGAACAAACTGAGGGTTGATGGGGGGTGGGGGAGAGGGGAAGTGGGTGATGGGCATTGAGGAGGGCACCTGTTGGGATGAGCACTGGGTGTTGTATGGAATCCAAGTTGACAATAAATTATATTTAATAAAAAAAAAATAAGTTTAAAAAATAAATATAGGCTTATTAAAATCCCTGACATTTAGAAATAAAGAATGATGGCCCTGGGGCACCTGGGTGGCTCAGCCGGTTAAGAGTCTCACCGTTGATTTTGGCTCAAGTCATGATCTCACTCGTGAAATCGAGCCCCACATCGGGCTCACGGACAGCATGGAGGCTGCTTGGGATTCTTGCTCTCTCTCCCTCTCTCCACCCCTTCCCCACTTGTGCATGATCTCTCTCTTTCTCTCACAAAAATAAAATACATAAACTTAAAAAAAAAAAAGAATGATGGCCATAAGCAACTAAAGAGAAGAGAAAGATAATACTTGGGCCTTCGAGGTGAAAATAGCTTGAGCTCATTCTATCCAGGTGCAGAAAATAATTTCTTTTTTTAATGTTTATTTATTTTTGAGAGAGAGAAAGAGCATGAGCAGTGGAGGGACAGAGAGAGATTGGGACACAGAATCTGAAGCAGGCTCCAGACTCTGAGATGTTGGCTCAGAGCCTCATGTGGGGCTCAAACTCGCGAGCTGCAAGATCATGACCTGAGCTGAAATCAGATGCTCAACCGACTGAGTCACCCAAGTGTCCCAGATACAATTCTTTTTTTTTTTTAATGTTTATTTTTGAGAGACAGAGCGTGAGCAGGGGAGGGGCAGAGAGAGAGGGAGACACAGAATCTGAAGCGGGCTCCAGGCTCTGAGCTGTCAGCACAGAGCCCAAGGCAGGGCTCACACCCACAAACCATGAGATCATGACCTGAGCTGAAGTCAGACGCTTAACCGAATAAGCCACCCAGGCACCCTCCCCCCAACCCCGAAAATAATTCTTAAATCCATAGAAAACTGCAGAAATTCTCCAATGAACAATCTCATCTTCAAATAACTACCCAAGGCACATTTGAGCTGGATAAGATATAACTGCAGAAAAATAAAAGAAATACTATAAGCATTGGGGAAACCATTGCTGTAGGTTTAATTCTTTTGTGTGGTGCTCCTTAAAAATGTGGAGAAAAGACATTTTAAGCATATTTTGGAGTGTCCGTTCTATCAATCTTGAATGGGTTGTGGAGAGTAGATTCGGTGAATCCAACAGCAGATAATACTTCCCATCATTTAACTCAAAGCTGTTCTCTTTAACAGATAAAAATGTAGACCTTTAAGTATTAAGTTATACCATTGGATGCAAGAAAAATTGATTTTAAAACACACCATTTTATAAGTACCACTCAGAAAAAGAAAAAATCATGTCAATTACTATTGCTCAAAGCTTACCAATTCCTTAGAATTTTTATTTCCTACTTTTTGAAAGTGTTCTTCTAGGCTTATTAAGGTATGGAAGTGCCCACACTATGAAGAGGTAGGACGCAGTGCACACACGTGGAAGCAATGAGAACCCCTGTCTTCCACCTGGCTGACAACAATTATAGAATGCCATCCATCTTATGACACTCTTATTTCAGGGATGTTAAAAAGTGAAAACAACAAAGAAGTGCGCCCTAAAATTCATGAACTGGGACACATCAAATAAGTTACATTTCCAGTGGGTTTAAAAGGAAAGAAGGTTTGGGGCGCCTGGGTGGCTCAGTCGGTTAAGCGTCCGACTTCAGCTCAGGTCACGATCTCGCGGTCCGGGAGTTCGAGCCCCGCGTCGGGCTCTGGGCTGATGGCTCAGAGCCTGGAGCCTGCTTCCGATTCTGTGTCTCCCTCTCTCTCTGCCCCTCCCCCATTCATGCTCGGTCTCTCTCTGTCCCCAAAATAAATAAACATTAAAAAAATAAATAAAAGAAAAGAAGGTTTTTAAAACAGATATGTCTCTGGCGGCAAGGGAAATAAAAGCTAAAAGAACTACTGGGATCTCATCAAGATAAAAAGCACAGGGAAGGAAACCATCAACAAAACTAAAAGGCAACCGATGGAGTGGGAGAAGATATTTGCAAATGACATATGGATAGAGGATTAGTATCCAAAATCTATAAAGAACTTACCAAACTGGCCCCCCAGAAACAAATAATCCAGTGAAGAAATGGACAGAAGACACAAATAGACACTTTTCCAAAGAAGACATCCAGATGGCTAACAGACACATGAAAAAATGCCCAACATCACTCATCATTAGGGACGTACAAATCAAAACCACAATGAGATAACACCTCACAGTTGTCAGAAAGATTATAATTAACAACTCAGGAAACAACAGGTGTTGGCGAGGGTGTGGAGAAACGGGAACCCTCTTGCACTGTTGGTGGGAATGCAGACTGGTGCAGCTGCTCTGGAAAACAGTGTGGAGGTTCCTCAAAGAATTAAAAATAGAACTACCCTACTACCCAGCAATTGCACTGCTAGGTATTTACCCAAAGGATACAAAAATGCTGATTCGAAGGGGCACACGCACCCCAATGTTTATAGCAGCACTATCAACAATAACCAAATTGGAGCACCTGGGTGGCTCGGTTGGTTAAGCATCCAACTCTTTGTTTTGGCTCAGGTCATGATCTCACGGTTTCCTGAGTTTCACCCCTGCGTCAGGCTCTGCACCGATGGTATGGAGACTGCTTGGGATTCTCTCTCTCTGTCTCTCTCCCTCTCCCTCTCTCTCTCTCTCTCTCTGCACCTCCCCTACTCACACTGTCTCTGTCTCTCTCAAATAAATAAACTTTTTAAAAAAATAGCCAACTGGGCTGATGGCTCAGAGCCTGGAGCCTGTTTCCGATTCTGTGTCTCCCTCTCTCTCTGCCCTTCCCCCATTCATGCTCTGTCTCTCTCTGTCCCCAAAATAAATAAAAACGTTGAAAAAAAAATTTAAAAAAAATAGCCAAATTATGGAAAGAGCCCAATGTCCACCGATTGATGAAAGGATAAAGAAAAGGTGGTGTATGTATATACAACTGAATACTACTTGGCAATGAAAAAGAATGAAATCTTGCCATTTGCAACAACATGGATGGAACTAGAATATATTATGCTAAGCAAAATAAGTCAAAGAAAGATATCATATGATTTCACTCATATGTGGAATTTAAGAAGCAAAACAGATGAACATAGCAGAAGGGAAGGCAAAATAAGATAAAAACAGAGAGAAGCAAATCATAAGAGACTCTTAAATACAGAGAACAAACAGGGTGGCTGGAGGGGAGGTGGGTGGGGGATGGGTTAAATGGGTGATAGGCATTAAGGAGGGCACTTAGGATGAGCACTGGGTGTCACATGTAAGACAGGAATCACTGGGTTCTACTCCTGAAGCCAAGACTGAGCTGTACGTTAACTAACTTGAATTTAAATTAAAAAAATAATAAAACAGATAAATGTGATTCAGCGTGACACATACCTACACATGACACATACAAAATGCCTTGAATGAAGAGGAGTGCCAGGGGAGGCACGCAAGCCTTTTCAGTCGGGTCCCAGAGTATGCTTGGAGAAGGCAAAGATGAAGAGAAGGAAAAATCCAGAATGCTGGGAAAGAGTCCAGGTACGACAGGATGGGCTACATGCCCCCACTCTGAGCTCGCACAGCTCTCTCAATACTGGTGACACATCAGATAAGGCGGGGAGAGCAGTGTCCCTCACAGAGCAGGTGCTCAGTATACACTTGCTGAGCGAGTGAACGTGTGAGCATGTGTGTTTGTGGGAGCGAGTGAACGAGCGTGTGAGTTAGGGGTGTCTGTGGCCGGAGGTAACAGCTGTTCTCTTTCCCCCCCGCCCTTGTCACCCCAGAAAAACTTGAGAGCGAGAAGCTGAACGTTGCTGAAGTCACCCAGTCAGAGATTGCTCAGAAGCAAAAGCTGCAGACCGTCCTGGAGAAGGTCAACGAAACCCTGAAGCTTCCTCCCAGGAGCATCAAGTGGAATGTGGACTGTGAGTTTTACAAAAAAGGATGGAACCGTTAAATGTCCCCTGTGGCCCCCACCCTGGGGTTTCCCCACAAAGCCCTCCAGGATGCTGGCAGGCCCCGGGTGGGTGCAAACCCATTTATCATTGAGTGAGACGTGCCCTTCTTTAGAGGAACTTATCCTCTGTGCTGCTGGGAAAATGACAAAGTGTCCAAAGCCAGTGTGCTTTTCTGTGAAAGGCCGTTTGTAGCAAGTTCACATGAGCTAGGGAGCAGAGGAGACTGCTACGGATTGAGCTACTTCTAAGCCCCTGTACAACCTTTTGAGAAAGCCACGTGTCCAGCTCATAGAGGCTTCAAGAAGCCAAAATCCCTACGTTCAGGCAGCTGAGGAGCAGGGGAGCAAGGACTTGGCTCTGTTTTGAAGCCCATGCCCTTCCTCTCAGCCCCTTATTTTCCGGAAGGAGCAAAGGTCTGGGGCTGAGATCGCAGGCCCTGGAACAGGATTTTCAAAGTCAGGTTGCGCGGCCAGTGTCGCTTGAACATCTCCAAAAGTTATAAACTGTTTGTTCTTTTGCTACTTTAAGAGCCCGCCAGGCTAATATGGACGTGATGAGTCCATAACAGAATCAGCCTTGAACCAGCAGATCAGGTGACTCCAGTGGCAACCTCAGATTTCTCAGAGGGAGTCCAGAGTTGTTATGTTCTTTGTAATCGATGAAAGTATGAATTCAGATTAATAAAATGATTTAGATCGTGTTCTCTGCTTTTAAGTATTAAGGGGTTAAGTTCTAGACAAAATCGTCTCCAGTTTAAACAACTTAAAATGGACACCTTCCCCCTCCCCCCCAAAAAACCACCTTTCCAACTTGGGAAAGGAAAGGAAATCTTGGGGCACCTGGGTGGCTCAGTGGGTTAAGCGTCTGACTTCAGCTCGGGTCATGATCTCGCGGTTTGTGAGTTCGAGCCCCCGCATCGGGCTCTGTGCTGACAGCTCAGAGCCTGGAGCCTGCTTCGGATTCTGTGTCTCCCACTCTCTCTGCCTCTCCCCTGCTGTGTCTCTCTCTGTCTCTCAATAATAAATAAACAGTGAAAAAAAAAAAAAAAAAAGGAAAAGGATATCTGTATCCCTCAGCTTAGAGACCCAGTAGCTGCCAGACCCAACCTCTTCAGCAAGTTTCTAGCAACTGACGTTGGAGGTGAGACAACAGGTACCTCCTTCAGCATAATCATACCTTCACGTGCACATCACACAGTGCTTGAAACAGGGCGACCTGTGTGTGATGGAGAGAAACACCCGGGAAGAGGGGAAGCCACACCCTGGGTCCTGATTGCTGCCCCAAAGGCCAGGAATGCTAACAGTGTTGGAGGAGGGGGGAGGGCGCCTGATCACAAGTGTGGGAACTGCATCTACCTTGCGGAAATCCACAATAGTCGTGAGCAGTAAAGCCCTCTGATCAAGACCCCTGCTTAGTTTTGTTTCAACCTATTTCCTCCTCCCTGAATGTGGACCATCTCCATGCACCCCTCCCAACAAAACACCTTTTCACTTACCAGGGAACCCAGTTTCAGAAAGATTGAGATAGAGTGGAATTTTTTTTTTTTTTTTTTTTTTTTTTTTGAGAGAGAAGGAGAAACAGCACTTGCACCAGCAAGGGGGCGTGGGGGGCAGAGGGAGAGAGAGAATCTCAAGCAGGCTTCATGCCCAGCATGGAGCAGGAAGTGCGGGGCTGGATCTCCCCGAGATCACAACCTGATCCAAAATCCAGAACCATCCTGAGCCAAAATCCTGAACCATCCAGGCGTCCCAGCATGGAACTTTTAAAAAAAATTTTTTTTCAACGTTTTTTATTTATTTTTGGGACAGAGAGAGACAGAGCATGAACGGGGGAGGGGCAGAGAGAGAGAGGGAGACACAGAATCGGAAACAGGCTCCAGGCTCTGAGCCATCAGCCCAGAGCCTGACGCGGGGCTCGAACTCACCGACCGCGAGATCGTGACCTGGCTGAAGTCGGACGCCCAACCGACTGCGCCACCCAGGCGCCCCAAGCATGGAACTTTTTAAACCCACTTCAGGACCATGGTCTTTAGTCGCTTCTAATGATTTGTTTGTTTCATGTTTACCTTCATTTCTTTAAAAAAATTTTTTTTAATGCTTATTTATTTTTGAGAGAGAGAGAGACAGAGCGTGATGGGGGAGGGTCAGAGAGAGGGAGACACAGAATCTGAAACAGGCTCCAGGCTCCGAGCTGTCAGCACAGAGTCCGACGCGGGGCTCGAATTCACAAACTGTGAGACCATGACCTGAGCTGAAGTTGGACGTTTAACTGAATGAGCCACCCAGGCACACCCTTCATTTGTTATGGGGATAGGTGTATGAGTAAAATAATCACCCGTGTTGCCACTCTCATCTGGCTGTTTTCATTTTTTGCCCACTACTGTCCCTATCAATGCAAATGTTTACTCACAGTCCTGTGTTTTGTTATTTTCTCTTAATATTATATCAGATTTTCTATATTCCCATGTAGTATTCATTATCCCATGTATTCACTATCCCAGGTAGCCATTATTTTTGATGGCTGCTTCTATTTCACTGGGTAGAAAGTCCCATAGGGATCTTAAACCCTACATTGACGTTGATCCTATTAGGATGTTTGCTCGCCTACTGGCTACTGTCGGGGCCAAGTCAAATGTCTTAGGTTGGGTCTCTTTTTGCTTCTCTCGAGTTATTCCTGTCAGATAGATTTCCAAAACGGAGATGAAGTACTAGGCCGGAGGGATCATTCTCTCAGTGGCTAGATCCCTGTGATGACTGTTTACGAGCATGAATGGTTTCTTCCATAAGGGATGTGATGGGTCCAACTCCTGGAGAGAAGTTCTGTCCCTCCCCTCTGCTATTCTCTCTAGCTCCTAGACATTGTGTCATCTTTCCACTCAGGACGAAGGTGGCAGGGACAGCTGTGAGTTACCAAGGCTCTTGATCTAGGGCTTTAGGGAGGTCTACCTTTTCTTCTTGCTTTATTCACAACAATTTTCATGATTAAAAAGCTATAAGATGAAAACAAATTTGAATATTAACAGCTAACATATCTATGGTGCTTACTGTATGCTTTGTACTATTCTAAACCGTTTACATATTTTCATCCTTGTAATCCTCACTCAACCATCTGAGGTAAGAATTCTATTATCCCCATTTTACAGATGGGAAAATAGAGGCAGAGAGCGATTCGGAGACCATGAACGTAAGCTTTAAGAAGTCAGGGATTTTTGTTTCTTCACTACTGAATCCCCAGAAAGTGGAAGAGCAACTTGCAAATACCGGACACAGTAATATTTGCTGAAGGAGTGTCCTTGTCCAAGGTCACACGGGTGGTGACGGGTGTAGCCAGAACTGAAAGAGAGTCTTGCCGTGGAGCCCGTGCACTGAGCCTACGCATGTGGTCCCTCTAAGCTGCCCACCCAGAGACAGGGACTGTCAACCTGTGGTGTTCCCCTTCAGGTCGAGTGTGAGTGTGTGTGTGTGTGTGTGTGTGTAAGAAACAGATAAGTAAATTAAATGTGTGTATACATAATTACATATTTTTTTTTACAAAGATGAGATCAGTTTATAAGATGTATATCTTCACAGATCATTAAATATTCTTTCACTTTTAATATTATGTAGCAGGATATCGTATGGCTATAGTATAATCTATTTAATCAATAATGGATTTTAAGATTGTTTTCCATTTTTCCACTATTATCAACGTAGCCTGATGAGTTCTGTCTGCTGATAGCCACAATTACTTTTTTAGTACAAATACCTAAGAGTGGCATTCTAAGGCCAACGTGTGTGTATATTTCTAAGGTCATAATACGTATTGTCAAATTGTCTCCAAAAAAAATTACACCAATTGATATTTCCACCACAACTCCTATTTGGAGGACTATGCCTAACTCAGCAGCTCCTTTGAAAATGTCCGCCAGCTCCTGGCACAATGGCTAAGTGCCCAATTTATATAGTAGAGCCTGGGCCTACCTCTAAATCTGCACAGTGCCATCCTGACCCAAGGGCAGGACCACAGAATCCCTAGATTCTATCTGGCATCAGGGAGAAAACCAGGAGATAAGCTCAAATGTAGCAATGATGAGGGGACCCCAATAGATGAAGGTTGTTAGGATTTTTCTTAATTGAAAAGATGAGGGGCGCCTGGGTGTCTCAGTCGATTGAACATCTGACTTCGGCTCAGGTCATGATCTCATGGTTCATGAGTTCAAGCCCCGCATCTGGCTCTGTGCTGACAGCTCAGAGCCTGGAGCCTGCTTCAGATTCTGTGTCTCCCTCTCTCTGCCCCTCCCCTGTTCATGCTCTCTCTCTCTCTCTCTCTCAAAAATAAACACTAAAGAAATTTTAAAAAGAAAAAAGATGACATACCTTCATTCTAAAAAATTTTTGAAATAGGAAACTATCATATTTTCATTTTTTTAATATTCCTTTCCAAGTCTTGGCCACAAGCATGTGTGTGTGTGTGTGTGTGTGTGTGTCTGTGTGTGTGTGTGTGTCTGTGTACACACATATATGTATATGTATTTACATGTATGTATATCCATAAATGTGTATCTTTACATTGTTTCTATTATTTCTGTTTAACATTACACTATTAATATTTATAGTTACACTGTTTCAACAGTGATTTTCAGTGTGGAGAAATTATTCCATTATGTGGATATACCATAACTTATTAAAGCAGTGATTATTAACCATTCTTGGCCCAACCTAGTGATTTGCCAGGAAGAACTCAGGCGTCACTGAGGAGAGTAGCAGCTGTGAGTAGCAGTTAGGCCTTGGGGACCAGGACACTTGTGCTTTTTTTCATCTGTTTTGCCTAATGGCTTTTAAACAAAGGGTTTCTCTGCCTAATAAAAAAAAAATGTTTTTGAAAACCACCAGTCTGAACTATCCTCTTATTATAGTGTTTTCCAGATTTTTAAATACTATATTACCCAATAATTAACATCTTTGCACATGTGTGTGTGTGAGAGAGAGAAAGAGAGAGGAAGAGAGAAACTGTATAATTATTTCTTTTGAAAAACTTCCCAGGAGAACCGAGCACTCCTCAATAGAGACTGGCATCTGTATGGTGCTTATAAAATAGCTCTATACTGCTCAGTACAACAGTCAAGATGAAGTACAGTGTCACTGGTGGGTAAGAACAACCTTTTTGACCACATCTTCTCTAGCACTATGTTTTGTCATTAAAAGGGAGAGGCGCCTGGGAGGCTCAGTCGGTTAATCGGCCAACTTCAGCTCAGGTTATGATCTCACGGTTCGTGGGTTCAAGCCCCGCGTCGGGCTGTGCTGACAGCTCAGAGCCTGGAGCCTGCTTCGGATTCTGTGTGTGTGTGTGTGTGTGTGTGTGTCGCTCTCTCTGCCCCTCCCCCGCTCTCACTCTGTCTCTCTCAAAAATAAACATGAAAAAAAAAAAAAAAGAAGAAAGGGTAGAGTTAGCAAATGTCCTTACAACCCTCAGAGACTGGACTGACGTACAGCAGCTCTGATCAGAAGAGCAAACCCAATTATGCCTCTGTCTGGCTGCAAGCACACCGTGTCGGTAGGTCACTCTCGGGCCAGGAGCCTCCTCCGAGGCTGTAACTGTGGGTGAAACTTTGGACGATGCCCAAAAGCTCAGAATTGACAATGTCTTCTGGAAGACCTAAATGGGAGCAGATCATCTGCTGCTCATTGGCGGTGGAAAACCTTCTTCCAAATAGCAGTGATAACAAGTAACCCTAATGAGTTCCCAAGGAATGTCTGAGTCATTTCCTTTTCTTGGGGATTTCTTTTTTTTTTTTTTTTTAACGTTTATTATTTTTGAGACAGCGAGAGACAGAGCATGAACGGGGGAGGGGCAGAGAGAGAGGGAGACACAGAATTGGAAGCAGGCTCCAGGCTCTGAGCCATCAGCCCAGAGCCCGACGCGGGGCTCGAACTCACAGACCGTGAGATCGTGACCTGAGCTGAAGTCGGACGCTTAACCGACTGAGCCACCCAGGCGCCCCCTTGGGGATTTCTTAAAGCTCCTGTTAAAGCAGACTCATCAGTCCCAGGGAAGACAGAATGACACCCTAATAATGGGCCCAGTTTGTGCTAAGTACACAAAATGAGCACTTTTGTTGTTGTTCTTTCCTTAAATGCCTCCCTGTAAGGAGGATCCCATGAGACGGGTAGGACTGGGAAGGCAGGTAAAGTACCTGGCGAAGCTTTCCTTTTATGAGACAGAACGAGGAGAAAGTTGACATGGTTTAATTGTGTAGGTATGAAGTGTCGTCTCATAAGTTGCAATAAAAAATATCAACCCTTCTTCATCATCTGCTATGGGCTGGAAGCTTTGTCTATACTATTTCTGGGAATTCTTACAACTTGTATTTCTGCAAAGGTACTACTATCCCCCCTTGTGAAGATTAGCAGATTGAGACTCAGAGGCCTTGAATGGCCTATCCAAGGTCATGGAGGCAGTAGATATAGAGCTTGTCAAGTCAGAACTGAAGCTCCAGTCTGCCTGGCCCTGTGTGTACCCATTACATTACAGTCTTCTCCTTTCATCTGTGAAATCTACAACTCACCAGTTGCCCACCCTCCTCTAGTACAAATAGGTTTAACATCTAGCACGTTGCTCAGGAGCTATAGAAGCCAGCTGGGTCGTACACATCCTTTCCCTGCTCTTCCCGAAGGGCATTGCCTACGCTGGCCATACACGGTACTCCAAAGAGCAACAAAGGCCTTTAGATGTCTCATGCCTTCCTCGAGGGACTGCAAGCCCTGAACAAAGGAAAGGATCCAGTGTTCCTGACTCAGTGTTTATTGAATGAGGACTTGCTTTGGGTAGAGCCCTGGGACAAGGGTAGTGGTGATAACCCAAAGAGTTCAGAGTCAAGAGGGAAGGGAAAGATGATGCAGGGCAGACATGAACGAACAAGGTTATTAAAATAGAATGAACAAGAACATGGGGGTGGCAGAGGGCTGATCTTTTGTCAAAATTCAGCAGCTGTCAGGGTCCCTACTGGAAACCTGGATTCGAGTGGAGAGGCACTATATTGGAAATGCAGCAATAACATGACCCAAGAAGTAGCTCCATGGGACTTGGCCAAGAATGAGGGGACCTAAGGGCAAGGTCTGTGAGATCCTTAGTGGGGCGATAAAAGGTGCATTGGGTGTGGTACTGCTGCATTTTGAATATCTGCTTCTATTTGCCTGGAACCTGGAAGACGATTCTCTAATTTTTGATTCATCTTTTATTTCAGCTGTTCACGCCAAGAGCCTGGTAGCCATTTTGCATCTGCTGGTTGCTCTGTCCCAGTATTTCCGGGCACCGATCCGACTCCCAGATCATGTCTCCATCCAAGTGGTTGTGGTCCAGGTAAGACAGCACTACAAACATCTGCGCCCTTAAAGAGGCACGGAGGCTGAGTTCATACGGGAGCTATGGCATGCCGGGTAGCCGGATACAGGTGGAATGGTTGCTGAGTGTCCTTGATGTGCTGTGTGTTGGGAGGCGCATGCGTGTGCCCTGTGATGCACGTGGGCAGCAGTCAGTCACGTGTGCAGTGGGTGGAAGAGTGTGTACTTGAGTATGGGCTAGCCTTGTGTGGGGCTTGTCCGTGGGGTTTGCAGGTTTTCGTAAAGAGGGTGTCTGTGTGCTATGTATTTGAGGGTGTGACGTATGAATGTGAGGTGTGTGCGGTGGGGTCAGGAAAAAAGGTGTATCCCTGTGTATGTATGGGTGTGCCCTGCAAGCCAGGGAGAATCACTTTTTGGTTAAACAAATGGGGGACAGATATTGGGAAGAGACAGATAACCTGTGTATGTGAAGGGGTGTGTGTGTGTGTGAGAGAGAGAGAGAGCACCCCTAACTGGCCATGCCTATACGGAGGGCATGGCTGCTTTTCACCTGCCCAGAGAAGCATGGCTGGGATCTCAAGTCACCCTTTCCAGATTGTCGGATGGAATTTCCATTCTCGTATGGCTGTGTAATTTCCACGGCGAGAGTGTGCTCTCTCCCTGTGACTATCTCACTCTGCTCCTAACCCTATTACATACTCAAATTCAATTTTATTTTCCAACTTTATGCCCATTTAGGAAAGGTCAGCATTCTGTTTGCTTGTTTCTGTTCTTTTCAAATAAACATGCTGCAAGGGAGAACGCCCCTTCTAAGCAGCTCACTGGTTATCCAGCGTTCTGGAATAGAGAACAATATGGCGGTTCTAACGCCCCTTGGTGAGAAAGAGCCTTGAGGGCTGGTAGGCTTGGCCTGACCCCACCAGGCCAAGTTTCTAGGACAGAAGCTGAGCTTTCAGGGATCGGAGGTCGGTGGAGGGGAGGGAGATGTGAAGGTGTTCTTCAGTCGGCTGCTCGGCCGTGCCCTGGTGATAAAGTATTTCTTCCATGCCTTCTGGGTATCTCCCTTGCTAAAGGTCAAGGAGATGTAATAGAAATAGTCACGTTGGCCCTGCCTGCCAGGAGACAAGACTACACCAAGGAGAGGGCGATCACAGGGCCACAGGCGGTGAGCATGTGTGTGGTTTAGACACTAAGTGCAGCTAAAAGGACTAATTGGCCTCATGGATACAGCAGTCAGCTGCGGCAAGCGTTTTATGTCTGCCATGGATATGTCGCCCTCCCAGAGCAACCTGGTTGGTACAAGCATCTTACTGGTGAATCCAAGCCATCTCTATTATATTATTTTCACCACTCATGTATAAATTAATTTCAGTATATTTTTTAAAACGCTGATTCAAGATTGGGTTGGGGGGACCCCTGTTTTGGAACAGGGGTTACTGCAAGCCCATGTCTCAAGCCTTATTTTAAACTCAGTTATAGGCCCATCAGAAGGCTGTTGTCAGTTTAACGTCTCTGTGGACAGTTCTGTGAGCAGGCGGGTGGAACACAGGACAAGGTACATAAAAACCTGCATGTCAGGTTCTATGGGGTGTTTTGCTTTGTTAAGTTAAACAGGCACAGAAGCAGGACTCAGAATTAGCCAGCAGTCACCGACCCAACCACAGAAAGAGTCCTCGAGGCAACAAATAACAGATCGAGGTGAATCTAGGTGCTGTGTGAGGGATTATTTCACCCAGATTTCCTTTCTAGTCTGTACAAAAGCACTGAATTCTGCATGAAGTTGAAGATGAGTTTCTATGTCTGTGAAGAGCCTTACAAGATCAGGACACAAATTCTATTAGCCCCTTGTAAAAATTACACATTTGTTGAAGCTGAAATGGGAAAGGCCCTTTATATATCCTTACCGGATCCCTTTAAAAATTTTTTTTATTGTTTATTTGTTTTTGAGACAGAGAGAGAGCATGAGCAGAGGAGGGGCAGAGAGAGGGAGACACAGAATCCAAAGCAGGCTCCAGGCTCCAAGCTGTCAGCACAGAGCCCAACACAGGGCTTGAACTCATAGACTATGAGACCACGACCTGAGCTGAAGTCAGACACTTAACCAGCTAAGCCACCCAGGCGTCCCTGGATCCCTTTTAAATTATATCTTTATTTTTCCTTTTTACCTTTTTCACTTTGATAACCCATTCTTCCAAATCTAGTGCAGATACACTGTTGACCTTTATCCAGCTCTACCTTTCCTTCGATAAAAGTATTTTGCAAGGACACTAGTTTCTGTGGCTCTTAGGAATAGAAGAGAAGGTTCTAGAAGTTTGGGCAGGAGGGCAAGAAGGCAGGTTTCAGCCGAAACACTAACAGTGGTAGGCTCCTTTTTGACACTCTTCTCTGCCTTTGTAAAAGATGAAATTGGGGCGCCTGGGTAGTCAGTCGGTTAAGTGTCCGACTTCAGCTCAGGTCACTATCTCGCGGTCCATGAGTTTGAGCCCCGTGTCGGGCTCTGGGCTGATGGATCAGAGCCTGGAGCCTGCTTCCGATTCTGTGTCTCCCTCTCTCTCTGCCCCTCCCCCGTTCATGCTCTGTCTCTCTCTGTCTCAAAAATAAATAAAACGTTAAAAAAAATTAAAAAAAAAAAAAAGATGAACTTGATGTGACAGGTGCTTGCCATCCCCAGACTGCCGTCCTCATTGTGTCTGGGAACTGACTACAGAGACCTGGTCTAATGAATCTCCCTCTCCACACCTATCAGAAGGTCTTCCTGAGGGTGCCTGGGTGGCTCAGTTGGTTAAGCATCCGACTTCAGCTCAGATCATGATCTCACAGTTTGTGGGTTCAAGCCCTGTGTCGGGCTGTGTGCTGACAGCTCAGAGCCTAGAGCCTGCTTTGGATTCTGTGTCTCCCTCTCTCTCTCTGTCCCTCCCCTGCTTGTGCTCTGACTCTGTCTCAAAAATAAACATTATTAAAAAAAAAAAAAGGTCTTCCTGAGCCCTGACACTCTCTCACTGGCTCTCATGCCCACCCAATGGGGTTTAAATTTCAAACTGGCACTCAGTTGACTCCCCATCAACTAATGGCAGCCATCGTCCCACTAATGGCAGCCACCATTAGTGGCTCCGTTCCAGTGGTGCTCTCCTGCCTCTGCCTTTTTGCTGGGGCCATCCCTTCTGCTGGAATGCCCTCTCCTCTGCATCCTGTCAAGTTCCAGCTTGAGGACCCCCACCCCTTGGAAGGGTTCCCCGACCATCCCAGCTGAACGTGCCTGCTCTCGTCAGCACTTCTGTCCGCATGGGACCACCGCATAATTGGTTACACACGACACTTCTGAGAGTGAATGGGGGGTCCTACTGTAATCATTGAGCCGTTGAGCCACCCCATCAGGCACAAACACCGGTACTGTTTCTGGGAAATCTTTCTCACATACCTGTTTCATCTACCCCATTGTTCTCTAAGTTCCTCAAGGTCAGAAACTATAGTATAGTATCCATAGTATCTATAGTATGGAATCCATAGTATTCGCTCTTATCCAACAGAGGTTCTTGTACAGAGAAAACACCAATTCATGAAATAAAGAAGAAAGAGGCAAGATTGATGGGAGGAGGCAGACAGATGATGGATGGACAGATGGACAGATGGATGAGTGGGCGGATGGGCAGATGGGTAGGTGTGGGAGCCTCCAAAGTGCTTATCCTTTTCTCAGAGAATAAGCTAGTCACCTGAGGACTGTACTGCTTAGTGAAAAGCTTCCCTATTTATCCATTAAAAAGAAAAACAAAAACTCTCCCCCTATGTAAATTTTCCAAGTTGGCCTCCGTCCTCCACCCCAGCCAGCCCCACTGTTAAATGTGTTTCTCTGCTTCCCTCCGTGGCCCCAGCTGGAGGGCAGACACGCCCTAGGCCTTCATTTCCATTTGGTTTACTGTGGATTACTCCGGGAGGCAAACAGATTGCTTCCAGCAAAATGTCTTCCAATAAAGAAAGAAAAGATTCACCATCCAAGAAACAGCCAACTTGTTTGGAATAAACACTAATTGCTCTTAAGTATGAATGGTATGGTCCAGTCCCAGAAATCTGGGGCCTCCTTTTGCCTCTGGTAGTATCTCCTCTCCGGTTTCATTTCTTGAACAGCAGTAACTTTCTCAATATCAGGAACGCTAATCAGTTTTGGGTGGGTGTTTTGTGTTTTTTTTTTTTTTTTTTTTTTGTTTTTTTCTAAAGCATATTTTTCTCTCTGCCTCCCAACCCTTCTCCCCACCCCTGTTTCAGAAACGAGAAGGAATCCTCCAGTCTCGGCAAATCCAAGAGGAAATAACTGGTAACACAGAGTATGTCAACACCATTGTTGCCAGCCATTCTGTAATGGAACACAGATGTTTCTCCGAAATTCATCCATTTGCTGATATTTAGTTTTCATTTATTGGGATTGCAAGCGGGATTAGACTTCAGCCAATGATTATAGTTTAGCCTTTTCCATGCATTCAAAACATGCCTCTCAATGCTTAAGGTACAAACTTGGGTGGGGAAGTGGGGAGAGGGAATTAGCAGTGATTGAAAAATTCTAATTTTGTGGCACTCCAGGAAAAAGTATGCCCCAAAAAGCCAACCAGCATGAAATCGTCATGCCATAAACATGGGGTTGAATTTAAATTGCGAGCCTCCAAAAGGACGTTTTCTTCCTTTTCTGAATCTGATTTATTTGGTCACGTGCCATGACCCAGAAAACCCTTTTCTCCCTTAGAGTGGTGGGTTGGTGCTCGGTGTTTTTTCGTTTCCCCGTTAAGTAGTTGGCATATCAGAATGCAGGAGGTTTGCCATGGGACAGAGAAGTTTGTTCTTAGGTAGAAAAAAGGCGGGGGCCTTGAGATCACTGGGCAGGCCTGAGCCCGGGCCACGGGCAAAGTGTGTTTTCATGAGACCCCAGCTTTCCTCTATGTTCTCTTGAACAGGAACGAGGTGGAAAGGGCAGGGAGGGACCTTTAAGCCGGCCTGACTTGAGTTCAAATCCAGACTCTCCCGCCCGCTCAGACCTTGGTTTCTGTATCTCTGAAGTCGGGAGTGTTTTCCTAACCAGAGAGGTTGTGACGATTCACTGTGGCAAGGGCTGGGCCCCCGTGACCATCAGCGCTGCCTGTCGTGGCTCTCCCCCACCACGGCTGACCCGCACCCTCCAAGCATTGCCCAGTCTCTAGGCAACTTGCCTCCCCGGTGGTGGCTGAGGGAAGTCCAGGGTGCCATCTGCCTGGACCACAGTGTGTTTGTGCCTTAAAAAGAGCCCAGGGTAGGGCAGAGACGTGGAGTGGTGCTTCCCAAGGGGCCCAGTTTATGGCCTGTGGAGAGCCTATCGGACAGCCTCCGTATCACTCCAGGGCCAGTCTTGGCGGCCAGTAGGGCTGCTGACACACAAAGCACGCTGATTCCCGGCCTTGCCTCTGTGAGGGGCAGGAGGGACGCCTCCCTGCCCCTCACCCCCCACCCTCTGCTGGGCTTGTCCACGCCCGCTGTTTCACCTTCTGGAAAAGAGAAAGACATACCTGAGAGGAGTCAGGGGACGTGATGTTTGGGTTTGCAGGGCTCTGTCGGCTGCACGCCAGGCCTCCTGTGGTCACCCTCTGCCATCTTGCCACACAGACATGAGGGTGGATGTGAACTCCTAATAACAGCAACACAGAACACTTTATGAAGCACTTTCGTATCTATTGATATTCAAAATACACAAAGCAACGCTCACCCCTCCTAAAACCACATATCCCAAAGGTGAAGAAGCAACTGTCCTTGGTCTATCCAACACCTAACTCCCAAGTTCATTATCCCTTCCAGTACATTACCCACAGGTCATCATCTAGTAGGTGATAGATGCACAGCTGGAATAAACCGATACAATAGGAACCAAAAACGTCTTCCGAAAAAAACGAACTGAGCACTTACTATATACTAGGAATTATGCTAAAGTCTTGCTCCATATTAAGTCATTGAATGCTCCGAACATCCTACTGGAGTATTTACCATTATCATCCTCCTTTTAGAGAGAAGAGACCGGGAGCCCAGAGAGGCTCCGTAGCTTGCCCAAGGTCACACAGCGTCTCTGGGATTCAGACCTAAGTAGTCTGTTTTAATGCTTGTGCCGTTAGTACTTTGAGGCTTCGTTGGTAAGAGTATGGTTCTATTTCCTGCCCTATTTGAGAAACTGATTCTGAGTCAATGGCAGGTGCGATTTGGTGGGAATCACAGGATGAACTAGAGAAAGACAAAGCTGACATCCCCAAGCTGATGCAGTGCAGTGGTTGGGAGTGTTGAAGCCCCGAGTCCGATATTCCTTCTCAACTATAAGCAACAGTGTGATTTTACTTAAGGCAAGAAATAGTCCTTTAAGTATCATTTACACCAGGCTTTGTGCAAACGCCAGTCTATCTGTATGGCAGAGGGAAAAACAGGTGGCGGTAGGGTAAAGACTACCAATAATTGGAGACTTAGTGCAGAAGAAAGTGCCAAGGAAGGAAGCTTTGTGGGCTCTTCAGTGAAGGGCAAAGAAGAAGAATCATGCTGTTTCCTTTCTCCTTTTCCTGCAGGGCTCTTTCCGGAAGGCACGGTGAGTTGCATAAGATTATCCTCTGGTGCTGGTGGCTGCCACGGGGTTTCTAGTTAATTCTGCAGCAGCTGGGAAGAACAGGCACTCAGCTTACTTCCTGCGTGTGTGTCTGCACCAGCCCGGTGACAGGGCCACTTGGTAGGGAGGGTCGGCTTACTGGTGGGAAGGGGAAATCTAACCACGGCTGCCCAGTCCTCTTGTAAGTAGCCAGAGCACTGACGTTGCCAGGCCCTGGATGGGTCCTGGGCATTTGCAGGGCGGTCATGCTCCAAGTTTGTTGTGGAAGTAAAGAGGTATACTTACACGCTTGGGAAAGTCCACTGTCCCCGCTCAGTCCAGCCCTTCTAGAAGCAATCTTCTCCCTCTTTCCTCATCACACGTCATCCCGCTCCAGTTTCCCAGAACTTTGGGTTTGTTTATACCGTCTGAACATTAGAGACCTCAGTCACCCTTCTGGTGGTCCCAGATTTATTCATCAGCGCAAGAGCAGGAAAAGGCAGACCCCGGGACCACCAAACTTCCCAGCCCTGGGTCCCTCCTGGACATTCTTCTCATCCCCTGCCTCAGATCCTATCCTCTATTTTATGTCTCAGTTTAGAGAATCTGGGGGCTATAGCAAGAAAAACCCCGGCAAGGGGCATGGCTTTGCCATTTTCAATGATCCTGTATATACTATGGATAATGTGAGAAATATCCCAGTCCTGCTAACAAACTCAGATCAGCACACACTTCAGAGTTTACAGAACACATGCACATGCCTTCTTCTCTTTCGTCCTCACCACACACCTGGGAAAGGTTTTTCAGACGGCATTTTATAGAAGAGGAAACTGAGGCACAAGGGTCGAAGTGACTAGATCACTCAAAAGGAAGACCACACATTCTATCCCTGGGCTCCCAGTCTCCCAATCCGGTTATCCGTGCACGGATATTTGTCATGGGTTTCCTGGATTTGAAAATTAGCGGGTGAGGTGATTTGAGATTTGGATAACATTCTACCTCCAAAAAGCTTCAGAAACCCTTTAGGCCCATAACTAAGTCATGATGTAATGGATATAAATAGTGAAGACAAATCCCAAGTCAATCTGGGATTCCACAGCCTAACAGAGCCCCCCACTCCCAACCTAAAAGAGGCGTGACCTAGAGAATAGACACAGAGAAACAGAGAAAGCCCCTACGCTAAGAATCAATCCCCAAAACCTACCCAAACCTAGTTTCCAGAGTTCCCAGCATGGTTTCATGCACCAAAGAATTCCTGCCTATATCTGACCTGGTGGCCATCTTGGCCGAGCCCTGGGGTGGGCTTCCCCACCAGGAAGCAGGGCTTTGCTGCATTTGACATTTTCCTGTGTTTCCAGAACGTGATGCCTTTGACACCTTGTTTGACCATGCACCAGACAAGCTCAATGTAGTGAAAAAGGTGAGCAAGAGGTGCCTGGGAGGGAGGGGGGCGAGCTGCACCAAACAGTAGAACACACGCATGCAGCTTGCAAGCTTCTTCAAACTGGTGTCCTCGCCAGCTCTCGGCAAACTCGGGGCTTTTCCCACCTGATGTACACTTTACCCATCCTGTTCCCACTGGATACCTTACCCACTCCCTTCTCCCATCAGGATGACAGTGTCTCCTGGGGGTTCTGAAGCTACAAGCACCCTGTCTTCCCATCCACACTGAACCCCCAACCAACCGGGCCTCCTCACTCAGCCCTCCCTCCTCCCCAGGCACAGGGCACCTGCCCCTAGGACGGTCTGAAGGAGGGACCCGGTGAGGTCACTTCTTCTCTGGCATCCCCCCCCAACTCTGAGCTGGAACATTGCACCTATCATTCTGCCCTCTTGGGACCCCCTGCCCCTTTCACATTCCTGAGACTGGCTATTTGAATCCCACAGTGCAGGAGACCACAAATCCTGGGGGCCGTCCTTTGCTGCGAACTCAAGGAGCTTTGCAGAAAAGCCTCATAGGCTGCTTATTCTCACCCAGCTGAGCAGTGATCCCTGGAGCAGCACCCTTGGCTGGGCCTTGTCCTAGGTTATTACACTGGTCCTCGTCCTCACAATAGGGTCACACAGGTGGCCACCAGGTCTGGCACTGGTGAGAGTCTCCATCTCAATGCCTGGCTTGTGCTTCTCTTTTAGACACTCATCACTTTTGTGAACAAGCACCTGAATAAACTGAACCTGGAGGTCACAGAACTGGAAACCCAGGTGGGTGACAGCCCTGAACGCAGGGTGGGGGGCAAGGCCCTGTTCAACAGCCACTCTTCCAAGTGCCCCATGCCTGCATTGCCAGGGTGGCTTTCCATGCTGATCCTGAAGCTTTCCCAGGAGGGAGTGAGATTCTGTCCTGCTCACAGGGGTGAACTGCATTGAATGCTGATTTTTTCCAGTGTTTTAGTTTGAAAAGTTGCAAGAATATCATCATGAATATTCGTACACGTTTCACCTACCTACACCAGTTTTTGGCAGTTGACCACATTCATTTGTTTCTCTCTCTCCTAAATACTTCAGCGTACATCTCTAAGAACAAGTACTCTCCTAAATAATCACATTACAATTATCAGATTCAAGCAATTTTCACATCAATACATTAGTCTATTTAGGTTGAACCACATGAAGTCATTGATATTTGACTACTTAGGACAGTGTCATAGGGATCAAAGAAACAGTTGTCTTAGTATTCTCAGGCTGCTTTTAATGGCCATGTCTCAATAGTCTCTTTTTTTACATTTTTTTTTAATGTTTATTTATTTTTGAGAGAGAGAGAGACAGACAGAACATGAGCAAGGGAGGGCCAAAGAGGGAGACACAGAATCCAAAAGCAGGCTCCAGGCTCTGAGCTGTCAGTACAGAGCCTAATTCGGGACTGGAACTCACAAACCACAAGATCATGACCTGAGTCAAAATCAGACGCTTAACAACTGAGCCACCCGGGCACCCCTAGTCTCTTTTTAATATAGAACAAATCCTCAGCCCTTTTTTGTAGGACATTGACATTTTTGAAGAGTGCAGGCCATTAGATTCATAGGACCTCAATTTTTTCCCCCTCATGATTAGATTCAAGCTATGCATTTTCAGTGACAATTCCACCCCCGTAACACTGTGCTCTTCTCAGGCACTTTGTCCCTTAGTCCCGTTCCTGATGACAGTAACTTTGCTCACTTGGTTAGTGTCCACCAGGTTTCTCTACTGTAAAGCTTTCCCTGCCTTTATAATTAATCTTTATCAGGAGGTACTTAAAGACTGTGCAATTCGGGGCACCTGGGTGGCTCAGTCAGTTAAGCATCTGACTTCACCTCAGGTCACCATCTCACAGTTCATGAGTTCGAGCCCCACGTCGGGCTCTGTGCTGACAGCTCAGAGCCTGGAGCCCGCTTCGGATTCTGTGTCTCCCTTTCTCTCTGCCCCTCCCCCATTCATGTCCTGTCTCTCTCTCTCTCCTTCAAAAATAAACATTAAGAAATTTTTTTTAAAGACCGTGCAATGTACCCTGTTTCCCAACCCCCTTTCATCTGTGATGAACTTCTAAAGTGTGGTTTTCTTTTGAGGATATGTGGGCACCTCCTGTTACATTCAAAGATGATTTCCGGGTCTGCCACTGAGCTTTACCTGAGTGTGTCTTGTCCGTACTCTATACTCTTTGGGAAGACAGGGAACCCTCTAGAAAAGCGATGTGTCCTCGGAAGAGCTAGAATGAGTTCTGGAATTCCCACTTCAGTTTTCACGGGCAAGGAGGGTTGAGAGGCAGCCTCTGCCAGGCACATTTGGTGCCTGTCTGCAGGTTCAACCACCAAGTCGTCAGAACCAGCAGTCAGGGGTGGGGACAGTCTAAGTCAGCGGCACTCAGAGTTGTGAGCAGACCTGACCCTAACCCAGGGTCCTCCCCTGGGTAGACATATTGGATTCTTTTTACTCTCAGTCAGTTCCAGCCACTGCCAAAAAGAGGCCCAGCTAGGTCCACGGGAGGGCCTTGATTCTGACACAGATGCTGGGGTCTGTTCTCCCATTCACCCTGGCATGGCCTGAGGATGAGTCAGGGTTAGGCCCTCCCCGCTGGAATTGAAGGCCAGCTGGCTGGAAGCAGGGAAGAATCTTGTTCCTAAGGTCAAGTTCAAGGCCGGGCGGGACACCCATCATGAAGCCCGAGCCCCAAGCCCACCAGCTGGTCACCCAGCAGACACGGTCCAGCTCACATTCCGGGCAATTCTGTCTAGTTTTGTTTTAAGTTCCCTGAGAGGATTCCAAGAACTTTGAGCTCTTAAAACCTCTTTAACAACTGGGGTTTATGCCCACAAAGACTTGGGGGCCCCACCTCCTTTGAAGGGTTCTCTAATTTTAGGTATCCATCTGACCTCTAGATCTTTTTTGTATTTAATTTTTTAATGTTTTTATTTATTTTTGAGAGAGAGCAAGCAGGGGAGGGGCAGAGGGGGGAGGCTAGACAGAGGATTGGAAGCAGGGTCTGTGCTGACAGCAGAGAGCCCGATGCAGGGCCTGAATCCACAAGCCAGGACATCATGACCTGAGCCGAAGTCAGTTGCTTAACCAACTGAGCCACCCAGGTGCCCCTGACGTCTAGATCTTTGCTCAGACCATCCTTGGCCCCTGGCACGCCTACTCCTCCCAAATGCCCCTCATCTCACAGGCCCCTCACCGCCTCCGCGAAACCTGCGCTGACTGCCCACTGCACATTCTCCTTGCCCTCCTGCAGCAGAAGACCCGCACCTCCCACTTCGCTCAGGAGCCTACTGTCCCTCAGACCAGGTTCCCAACTGTCCTTGATGGAAGGGACCAGGCTCTATGTCTCTCGCTGTGGCCCTCAGCACACAGCTGTGCTTCGTCAACAGGAGCCAGGAAGTTGTATCCTGACTGCTTTGCTGTCGTCCCAGATAGTAATAGTGATAGTTAATATTTAGTGTCGCCTACATGCCACACCGTGTTCTGGGCACCTTGCACATATTAACTGCTTTATCCTCATGATGAACCTCTAGAGCAGGTACTGTACTCTCATTCTCCCCACGTCACAGATGAGAAAAATGAGGCACAGACAAGTGACCTAACTTTCTCAAGTCACACAGCTAATAAGCAGGACAGCTGGAGGCCTAGGGCCAGAGCCATATACGTAACAGCTACGCCCTGCTGCCTCTCAAACAATAATACAACGAGAGGTGACAAAGGAGAAAGCCCAGGCCTGCGGAACACTAGAGTTCTTTCTCTGTTCACAGAGCCGAAGTCACCCTGCTGTGGGCTTTCAACCCCATTTCCCTCCCCCTTGTGCCCCCCCCCCCCCCCCCCCCCCGCCCCCGCCCCAGCTAGCTCCTACTCATCCCTCAGGTCTCTTTTCAGGCTGTGCCACCTCCAGAAGCCTTCCCCATGGTCTTCAGGGGGAGTGGCCGACCTCAGTCAATCTCACACGGGCCAGTGTGCCTGCCTCCATCAGAGCAGCTACTGCCTTCCTCCACACTAGACTGTGAGCCCCTCACGGGCAGGGCCACACTGACCTCTCTCTGTGGTCCCCGGGCCAGATCAGGGCTGGGCACACGCTCAGTGTTCAATACATGCTGGATCGGCCGAGAGCCGGACCGTGGGCCGTGGCTCCCGGACTGGACCGGCCAGACATGGGCCGGGCCTGCTGCACACAGGCCTTCCTGCCTCAGGCCGCTGCCATTGACCCTCTGCCAGCAGCCTGCCTGGGGATGGAGCCTTCAGGGCGCTGCCATGACAGCTGACGAGCCCCCTGGATAGGGCGGGGCTGGGGGGGGGGGGGGGGGGCTCAGGGGTCCAGTGCCTTCACCTGGCCCTCTCCCTTCAGTTTGCAGATGGGGTGTACCTGGTGCTGCTCATGGGGCTCCTGGAGGGCTACTTCGTGCCCCTGCACAGCTTCTTCCTGACCCCGGACAGCTTTGAACAGAAGGTAAGTGGAGGGAACGTCAAGGGAGGGCCCCAGCCCTCATCCCCCCATCCATCCGCCCTTGCGGGGGAAAAGGCAGCGGCTTCCCATCTGCCCAGAGTCTCCCATGGTCGGATGTGAGGCCCCTTCTGATGAACAGCTGAGCTGGGAAGGAGCTACCTGCGGACCGCTGAGCCTTCTGAACAGCTCTCCTTCCCTTTGCGGCCTGATCCCCTAGCCATACGCTCCCGCCATGGGCACAGCCAAGCCTCCTCTCCCCCCAGACATGACAGGGAGGGTGGCGGCAGAGCCGGCCAGACCTAACGCTCACACTCAGCCGGGTTCTGATGCCTCTCATGAGTACCACGGCGTGCCCGCTAGACAAGGGACGTTTGGTCCAAAGCAGAAACCCTTCTCTGCCTCTTGAACATGTTTTCCATCTGATCCTTTCAACTGTGCACCCTGAGTCCCTAAGCTTAAAGTCCTGGCAGTTGACCTGGGAACACAGCAGGACAGGAAGAAGATCTTGAACTTCTCCAGGAACGTTTCACCAACAGCCAGCTGGGACCGGCCAGCTCACACTCCACATGGCCTGCCCATCTTGGTAGCTTCATTTCTCCTTCAAATCAGGGCCTCAATTTTACTCAGCCCCTGCCCCCCTGGCTATAGTGCTGGATCCTTTGCTTTCCAGGGTCAGATCCTGGGAGTCCCAATGATCCAGGAATCAGTGCACAATGACACAGCCACCATGTTTCTCTTTCCAGGTCTTGAATGTCTCCTTTGCCTTCGAGCTCATGCAAGACGGGGGATTGGAAAAGCCAAAACCACGGCCAGAAGGTACTTTGCTCTTCCTTGGGTTTGTGATAAGACCCTGCACGTGAGTGTTCAGGGCACAGGGCAGGCCTCGTGTTTGACTGGTATCAGGGGAATGTCTCTTCTCTGAAGTCGTCTTTGCCATTTGCAGGGGGAGGTGGGATGGGGTGCAGCTGCTCTGTCCTAGAGATCCTTTGTGACTGCAAGTAAAGGTCCCACACATGGGATTGCAGAGTAAGGCCTGAGCGGGGGGTGCCGCAGGACCTGCCCTGTGCCCAGTTTCCAGGTTCTTCCGTCCCTGGACAGGCCGCTGACCTGTCAAACAGCTGCGCCCCAGCCAGGCAAGGGGAGGAAGCGGGAGTCGTCACCGGCAGCTCTGCCCTGAGCGTCATTCCCTTTTCTGTTCTTCGCTCACTCCAACTCTGCCCCAAGACGAGGCCTGATGTGTTGGGCTTGGGTCGAAAATGTAAGACTGGATAAAAACACAGAAGGAGCGGGCTGTTCGTGCAGCCTTCCCGGGCTCACGCTTGGAGCCGTGTGCCTCTGTGCATATGGGAGGCACGCTTCTCCTGGGAGCCTCCTTGGTACGGACGTTTATTGACTTCCTGACTGAAATATTCCATTTTATCAGCGCTGGTGAGTCAACACTGTGTTGCAGATAATTTTCTGTTTTCCATTCGCGGGCCTTTTGCTTGCCCCCGCCTAGTCGTTTAAAGGAAAGTGGATCAGTAGGGGCTGGCTGCGTAAGCTCCCCGTTGTTAACTTGCACCTGCTCCTCCATCCACACCTCCACTTTGGGGGGGCGGGGAGGGTCATTCACTGACTGTCCAGTGGGCCCAAGACCCCACAGATGGTGACGTGCCAACAGGGGTGGGCTGTCCCTGACCTCAAGGCACTCGCAGCCACTCGGGGGTCACCAAAGATGCACCCGGTAAGCACGACGGAATGACAGTTGTGGCCACTACCATGAAAGAGGGACAGCTAAGAGAGCGAGAGAATTGAGGAGGTGACATCGCTTCAGACTGGGCAGATGACGGGTTAATGGAGATGATGGCAGTTGGGCTAAACCGTAAAGATCAGATAGGATAGAGGAGGCGGCATCCCAGATAGGATGACAGTGGGAGCAAAAGTCCTGCCTGGGGGATGGGGAGGAGCCCCGTTTGTGAGACAGCAGAGCATGGGGCTAAGCTGGTGACAGCCCCGGATCCAGTCCCCACCCCACCAGCTAGCCGTGTGGCCTTGGGCAACTTACCGATCAATCATCTCTGAGCCTACTTGTCATGTCTATAAAAATGGAGCTCCTAGAGACACGCTCATGACAAGATTAAATGGGATGACGTCTGACGCACAGCACCTGGCACCTGACCATCAACGTGAAGCGGTCGCCTGTTCATCTGGAATATGAAGGGTATGAATTGGAAAATGGTTGGTGAGGATGAAGTGAACTGGTGCTAGGTCCTGGAGGGCCCTGATGCTAATAAGGCAGGGAGTTTGGACTTTATTCTGAAGGTAGTGGGAGACATGGAAGTTTCTTAGGCAGGCAAGTGATGTGATTGAAGATCTTTTCCAGAGAGATCATTTGGAAGGCAGTGTGAAGAACAGACACTTAGACGTGGGGCACTGGGGACCCCAGGAGGAAAAGCAGGCTTGGCAGGGGCCATAAGGATCTCAATCCTGAGGATTGACCGAGCAGAACCAGAGTTCGGGGAAAAGATCAGGGCTGTGGTTATGTAACTGGAAGTCTCCCACTTAGTGGAAGCTGAACAACAGGAAAGCATGCCGAGGAAAGAAAAGGGTTAAGGGCAGTATCTTGTGCAAATGCCTTTCTTGAAGCTGGAGGAGAAAGCAGGAAAACCAGAGGAGATAGGTAGATTATGAAGATGCGGGTTGTGTCCGGGTGTCATGCCTTATCACAGACCTCATTAACTCAGCTCCGGCCAACAAAAGCCAATCCCTTATTCTTATTTATTGCCACCTGTTCTGAGCGCCTGGTCACTGCCGGAGGGCTTCTAGCAAGGTTGGTCTCCTTCTAGGGGCCCTCTCCTGGCAAGGTCACTCTGGCCATCCTCATGCCATTAGGAACGGACTCTGAGCCCTAGGGCCAGATGATGGGCACCCGCTTCAGAGTAGGAGGGAAAGCAGGAGAGGAAAGATCTGGCCAGGGTTTCTCTTTCCATGTTCTCGAGCCGCTTGATATGAAACTTCCTGGTCACGGATGGGAAGTACTCCTCCTGATACGTCCATTTTCAGGCATTTATTTCTCTCGGAACAGACAGCCTTCCCAATATCAATTAACCTACAAGGCTATTTCAGCATTTAGAGGACATTTCTCATACAATTACCGACTGAACTGCTTAATATGGAACTTCCTGACCCATGGCCGTGGAAAAACACATCTGCTTTATTTGTTGTTACACTGGGCATCATGCCCACACTGAAAATTTCCAGTGCGTAAAGGAGAACTGAAATGGCATTTTGTGAAATTGTACTTTGTGAGAGGTATATACCCCAGCATTCCCTCCGGTTTCTGTGCTTCTACCTGGAAAGTAGATTCAGTGGTAAATGCTGCAGACTTTACAAAAGGTGCCAGTGTGGGTAATTCTTTGAGGGTTCTTCCAAAATCAGACTGGCTGTGGTGGAGGCGTTTTTCGTGGCAAATGTTTTTAAGGTCAGGAAAACTCATTCTCTGCCATACTGTTTGACATTCAAAGTTCCATTGTACCTTGAAGTCTCTTGGGAACTGGGTTTGCATCTCAGATGACTTTTGCTGCCCAGGCTTCATAAACTTTTAGTACGCCAAGTGTTAGCATCAAGTTCACGGCCAGCGAAGCCTTTGAAACACTGGCATAAAGCTGATGGCTTTTTATTTGGGGGATTACACCACCTGTCTTCCAATGCACATGCCTACCCTGTTATTATTCAGGGAGAGGTGTCACTGAACATGGTTAAGACTGTAGCATGATAGCCAAGTGGGGACTCAGGAGAAATCTAGTTCCAGGCAGGAATGAAGCCTATCGGTCAGCCAGCAGGCTGATGGAATATCTAAAATTTAAAGAGTCCGAAAGTTGGGGCCGGACTTCAGGCAACACTAAAAAGCCAGGCAGGTGACAGAAGCTGAGGTCCAAGTGATCAATTCATTTGGAAAGGACTTGTTTAGTGGCTAGAAATACGGAAAATGGTTCAATTTCTCTTACTCATTCCTTTAGGAGGTAGTGTGCACACAAGACAGTGGCAAAAATTTTAAACTGATGGTATTAAGGGTTAGCAAGGATGTGGAGCAACGGAAACTATTGGTGTGACTATAAACACAACCATTCTTCTAAAGCAGTTTGTCTTTATGTTACATACGTTATATGTTGTATAGTTTACTGTCTTTACCTTATGTAGTTGGAGATTTGTAATGCTTTATATGGTGGGCGGAATGATGGCCCCCAAAATGTTCACATCCTAATCCCCCGGGCCTGATGATAGGTTACCTTACATGGCAAAAGGGATTTTGCAGATGTGATTAAGTTGAGGATCTTGAGACAGGGAGGTTATCTCAAAGCATCTGGATAGTTCCAGTATAATCACAAGGGAAACAGAAAGGCTCAGTGTCAGAGTGAGGCAGCGTAAGAAAGACTCAAACAGCCATTGCTGGCTTTGCTGATGGAAGGAGCTACAAGCCAAAGAACGCAGGCTTACAGAAGCTAATCCCCAGAGCTAGAAAAAGCAAGAAAACTAGTGCTCCCCGGAGTCTCCAAAAGAGATCGCAAGCCTACTGATACCTTAATTCATCCCAGCGAAGCCCATTTTGGACTTTTACCTTTAGAACTACAAGATAAAAAATTTGGGTTGTTTTAAGCCACCAACTACATGATAATTTGTCACAGCAGCAATAGGAAACTAATACATCTGTGATGCAATAACTCGCTCATACATATGCATGTCCATACACCAGGAACTAAACTAGTCCAAGACTATCCATCATAGCCTAGACTGGACAGCACACCCCAACAGACTAGATAAATTGGAGAACAGCCACACCATGGACTAATACACAACAATGACAATAAACGAACAGAGAAATTGGGGGAAAGACTTCTAGTTACTGTAGCATGAAGAGGTCAGTGATTATTCTCTGCAAAAAGGCAAGTATAAAACCAGACAAAAGGATCAAAAATGACCACTTCAAGGCACTGAAAATTGACTGTAAGTAGACAACAAATTGAGAAGCACTTATTCTTGAAAAACTATAAAATTAGAGCTGGATAATTATAGTTCTAGCTCAATAAAACAAATTACACCTCAAAATCATTTACAAAAAGAACAGCTCAGGGGCACCTGAGTGGCTCAGTTGGTTAAGCGTCCGACTTCGGCTCAGGTCATGATCTCACAGTTTGTGAGTTCGAGCCCCGCATCAGGCTCTGTGCTGACAGCTCAGAGCCTGGAGCCTGCCTCAGATTCTGTGTCTCCCTCTCTCTCTGCTCCTCCCCTGCTCATGCTCTGTCTCTGTGTCAAAAATAAATAAACATTAAAAAAAAAAAATGAACAGCTCACACAACATGGATGAACCCTACAAACAGAATTTTGAATAAGGAAATCACAAAAGAATACATGTAGTAGATTCCATTTATATCAAACATAGAAACAGGCAAAACTAAAATCTGCTATTTAAAGGTACCTATGGGGCGCCTGGGTGGCTCAGTCGGTTAAGCATCCGACTTCGGCTCAGGTCACGATCTCGCGGTCCGTGAGTTCGAGCCCCGCATTGGGCTCTGGGCTGATGGCTCAGAGCCTGGAGCCTGCTTCCGATTCTGTGTCTCCCTCTCTCTCTGCCCCTCCCCCGTTCATGCTCTGTCTCTCTCGGTCTCAAAAATAAATAAAACGTTAAAAAAAATTTTTTTAAATAAAGGTACCTATGTTGCTGGTGGAATTATGAAGAGCTAGGAAATAATGACCATAAGAATCAGGATACTGGTTATCTTTTCCAGGTGAGAGGGGCTTATGACCGGAATAAGCTCATGATCATCCTCTGACATTCAAAGTTCCGTTGTACCTTGAAGTCTCTTGGGAACTGGGTTTGCATCTCAGATGACTTTTGCTGCCCAGGCTTCATAAACTTTTAGTACGCCAAGTGTTAGCATCAAGTTCACGGCCAGCGAAGCCTTTGAAACACTGGCATAAAGCTGATGGCTTTTTATTTGGGGGATTACACCACCTGTCTTCCAATGCACATGCCTACCCTGTTATTATTCAGGGAGAGGTGTCACTGAACGTGGTTAAGACTGTAGCATGAGAGCCAAGTGGGGACTCAGGAGAAATCTAGTTCCAGGCAGGAATGAATGTACCAGACGGGGACGGGGCTCTTTGAGGGTGCTGACGATATTCTGCTTCTGTCATGGGTGATGATTACATAGGGTTTCTCTTCCAAGCATTTAACACCATACCTGTAGGTTACACGAACTTTTCTGGATGTTCGTCATATTTAAATATTTTTAGTATGTAAAGAAAAGAACAAGAGCGCCAGATAGGTAGCAGGCCAACATCAATATGACGCATCTCCAAAGGACGGGTCCTATCGCGCGGTGGGTGGGAGGGAGGGAATAGGGAGCAGACAGGAAAGTGAGGCAGGGACTAAGAATGAGCTAGATCCATCAGGAGTGGGATGGAGGCTGGCTCACCCCAGCTGGCCTGTGGCTGCCCATCTTATTGGGCACACCCCCACAGGTGGGGGCCTGCCCCCACCACCTGGTGGCACTGAGCTACCAGCGTCTTCCCACCTTGGTCAAGGGATTTGGGGACCCAGCTGGAAAACTCCTGAGAAAGGGCCTCAGCAACTGGTCCAGGCTGGGATAAGGGAGACATGTGGCACAGATGGCTCCATGGAGGGCATGGCCATACAGGGCCCTGTCCCTCTGTAAAGACTGTGCGAAGAGAGTTCCCCACGCCCCTTTGACTTCTGCATCCTTTAGAGAACCATGAACTCATTTTGGATGGTCAGCTAATGACCAAGAAGCATTCCTAATGCCGCCGGGCGAGAGGAGCAAACATGGAGCCTTTTCCCCTTGGCGAGAGACTATTTTCTCCCTAGAGTAGTCTTGGGTCTGATTGGTCTCTCCCTTGGCCACAGCCAGCCGGCTAACCAGCTCTGGTTGTTTCTAACCAGGAGCTCCACCGTGCAGACCGCTCCCAGAGAGGGGCCCCGGGCCAGCACACAGCGGTCATCAGAGCAGTACTGAGTTAGTAATCACACAATTTATTAGGCCAGGGCTTTCAAGAGGTTCTGTTTATATAGCATGGAGTCACAGGAATCCAGAGCCTCTCCCCTGGCTGACATAGCCCATCTGCTGACCTGCTTGGAACTGTGTGGTAGTTGGCTTCCTTGATAAGAACAGACCATTGTCAGTGTCTCTGACTGTAGTCCCCACTCTTCACCAGGCCTACCTGGTGGTGATGGCCTATAGAAAGAAGGAACTCGAGTTTCCCAGGGAGTGCGGCCCCGTCTGTGTAAATGGCACCCCCTGGAGTTGTGCACCACACAGACTTGGCAGCTGTACGTAACAGGTGAAGACGAGAAAGGGGAAGGAAAACTACCGTGTAGGGAGGCCTTCACGTGTTCTAGATGTTTCTTGTAAACCCAGTTTTACCAGTGAGAAAACGGACTCAAGGAAGTCAAGTGACTTTAACTGGGTTACATAGCTGTCGTGAAGATGGGCTTCAAACCTCAGCAGGCATTAAAATTAAATGGTCAGCTTGAGACATTCTCCCATAGTGGGCATTTTCCTTTTCTAGAAACGTCCTAACTCACCTGTCCTTAAACGGGGAGAACAAGTCCTCCTGCATCCGTCTCTGCCTCTCCTCCATCAGCCCCCAAGTTCCTCCTTTGTGCCCATGCCCACAGCCTCCATTCCTCATCTGCCCATTCTGTGGCTAACACGTGGCCTCCACCTGCACGTGGCTTTGCTCTCTGGCCAGCCACCAGTTAGAGCCATGTCCCCTGGGAACTCCTTCCGGTCTTACCCTTGTGGGAGCACGGAGCCCTATCAGCTCTCTCTTCTCCCTAGAATTTTCTTCCTTGGCTCACATGACATTGGGCAATCATTCATTTATCTATCTATTCATATCTTGTAAGGTCTACACATGCCGGGTACCAGATTAAGCCGCAGATGCAAAATAAGGCTGGCTGGCTGTGATCAAGTCACACACAGTCCAGGACAGAGGCAGATTTCATCAAATGAGCACCAAATCACCAATTTAGAACTGGAGGGAGTGCTATGGAAAGCATGGGGGCTCTGAGACCATAAAGCAGGGCACCCTCACCGAGGCCAGTTGTCAGGAAGGCTTTCCTAAGGAAGCAGTGCTTTGAGCTGCGATCTGCAGAAAGTTCAGGCATCGGCTATCTGGGAAGGTTTATCTAGATGTTGCAACAGCATGTGCAGAGGCCAAGGTGATGGAGAAGCACAGCCATGGGGCGGGGGGAGGGGTGGGGGGGAGTGAAAGGGAGTCTGTGTGACCTGCGCATAGTGAATGAGCAGGGAGTGTGGCATGAAGTGAGACTGGAAAGGTGATTTAAGATTTTGGACCTTATCTTAAGTGAAATGATTATATGGCCATACAAGTTATGAGCTGCACAATTTCGAGGGGCACCATTTATGCTATGGCCTAGGTAATGATACCACAGAAATGTGAACAATGCACCCTGGAATTGTGCAGTGTACATCCTGTACAACCATACCCAGAGACTGAATAGTCTATCTACAGTGGGTGGCATGGATTAGAGAGGGCAAGAGGCTTTGAGGAGTCCAGTCAGGAGCCTGTTGCACTCGTCCCGGTACTACCCTACCTTCCTTTCATGCTCAGTCCCTTGCTGAGCTCACCTCTGTCCCTCTCTGCTTTCCAACAATTCCTCCCTTGACTAACTTCTTAATGATTGACTTGAGTGGAACTTAAGAACTACTCAACAGCAAGCAGTCAGGGACAAGCAGGAATTAGCCCACAGGGCATAGGACTCCTGGCAGAGGGTACCTTGGCAGGGGCAGGGCAAGGTAGCAGGGCAGAGCCGCTGGACAGGGCCCTAGATCTAGGGAGACTCTATACGTGCCTGAACCGAAATGGGAGCAGAAAAGGAAGCTGAGCTCCAGGCCTCTCGAGTGGTTCCTGGGAGACCCTGGTCTATCAGCAAGAGAACTTGGAGCAGGATCCGAGCCCAGCTAGGGTGGAGCAGGATTGGTCACAGCTGGGATAAGGCCTATGAGGAAGTTGGGGCAGCCCTAAGGAGGTGTCCCGGCGCTGGACTCGGCTTGTAGCCCAGGCAGCGTTGATCTTTGCAGAGCCTGGACGCTGGGGCCTGAGGGGGCCTAGCTGCGGCAGCCACAGCTGCAAGGGTCCCAAGGCTAAGACCTGGGAGCCACAACCCAGCCTTTTGGAGCCACTGGCCTCCTTCTCTGCCCCATCTGGAAGGATCCCTGTCCCTACTGACCCGGGCGTGGTTAGAGCTCGGATATCTTCCCCTATCCCTCCTTTCCCAGGGGTTCAGCAGGAGCTCTCCCCGCTTTGAATCCCAGAGAGTTTATATTTTCTCTTACATCATTTACCTCATCTGACCCTCTGCATAGTTCGGTTTTTAAAAATCATTCTCGTGGTGAAAAACAGCACATATACAGAAAGGTACATGCAACATAAACATACAGGTCGGCGAAATCTCAGCCAGCAAGCCACCCACGTGACCACCACCCGGCTCCCAGTTTCCTTCCAGCTACGGTGTCCTCAGCCTTTTCCCTAAATGTAACCACTCTCCTGACACGGGCTTTTGCCTTTTGCTTTCCTTTTCTTTTTTCTTTTGTTTTTCCTGATTTATTTACCTAAATACACACTCCTAAATAGGAGGAAGAATTCTTTCTCTTGTTTGTTTTCTCTACTCCCGTTCTTCAAAGGACAGCTCTCCAAGGGAGTGTGTGCAGGGGGACCAGAGCAGAGAGGGGGCCTTGTAGGACAGAGGCGGCAGCAGAGGGCTCAAGGGGCAACCAGAGAAGAAAGGGATGGGGGGAGGAAATGGTTGTACAGAAGCTGGGGGACCCGTGGCAGAACTCTCCTGAAAATACAAACTCCCAGCCGCAAAGCCAGCTGCCTTGCCCTGTCCTCCACCTGAAGCAGTCTGTCCCCTGATGACCCTGGTCTACCGCTTATTCTCACCAGGTGGGCGTCTGTGCCCTCGGGGGGGGGGGCCCTCCCTAAGGAGAGGCAGCTCAGTCCTGACTCGCCTCCTGGTCCCCCAACTATAGCCCTAGGCCCTCCACTCCTCCCCACCACTCCTGGCTGGCTCTGTGGCCGAGGCTGAAAGCAGAGGAGCCCCACAGACCAGGGAGACTCAGGGGACGGGGCAGGGGCCCCTCTGCAGAGATGTGGCTTCTAGAGCGAAGCTTGCATGCCCTGGGGTCAGGGGAGACCCCCATGCTCGGCACCTCTGCCCCTCGCTCCAAATTCTTGCTGCGCACACTGCCCATCCTTCACCACCCACCTGCCTCTGGTGGCCTTGTGGGGGATGCTTTTTCTCTCCCAGCAGTACCAAACACTCTTCAGGAACACAGAACGATGTCCTGTGGGTGAGGGGGGGGACACCCACCCCAGGACCATGCTGGGCACACGAGGCGGGCGGTGGAAGGAAGGAGACCAGGAAGGCCGTCTGCTTTGGGCTAGGCGGCCCCACTGAAGCAGCGTGTGTTTTGTTTTCTACGCAGACATTGTCAACTGTGACCTGAAATCCACACTGAGAGTGTTGTACAACCTCTTCACCAAGTACCGGAACGTGGAGTGAGGGGCACCCTGGCCCGTTCCCCGGCCACCTTAACCTGCTTGTTCCCGTGTCCAGCTCTGTGCTCTCCCGCCAGTCCAGCCACTGCCCGGGGAGAGTGGAGCTGAAGTTAGGAAGGAAATGATCAGTAACCGGGTGGGCTGACTCACACCTCCCAGGCAGTGGGGACTGACCCAGCCACTCCTCCCATCTGGTGCCAGCTCCAGAGTTCCTCAGTGCGATTCGGGAACCAGCTTAGGCACAAGAGACTCCCCTTAGAAGATGAAAACGAAGGTAATCGTTACCATTTAATGGTTGTAAACTAGGTGCCGGGCACCACGCTAAGTGCTCTGACATCCTCAAACTCCTTAACGCTCAAGGATCCCCACTGAAGCAGGTATTATAATCCCCTTGGAAGATTATAATGCTCAGATGAGGCAACTGAGGCTCAGAGAGGTTACGTGACTTGCCAGAGGCTGGCATGTGTTTTTCTTCTTTGAACATGCTTATTAATAACTAGCCCATCCCATTAGTCTGTAGTTGTGGGGGACGGTTTGGGCACCTGCACCCTCAAAGATGGCGGGAGCCCACCCATCCCCCCACCAGGCGAGCTGCGTCGCGGCTTAGTGATTCACACTGAAATTGGCGAATCCAATTTAAGTCAATTAATAGTGTGTGTGTGTGGCAGGAGTCCTGTCCCTCCACTACTTTGTACAAATGAAAATTACTCTTAATTCCTTCAGATTTATAATAACCCCATACTCTGGTTTCAGGGTGATATTTGGGAAGAATTCTGTTTAAAATTAATGGAGTGGCACATTCTGCAGCCTTTTTGCTTGATTGCATGTAATGGAAGTGCCCTATATTTTCCTGCAAAATAAGTACTCAATTCATTATCGTTAGGCAAATGTACGGTAGCCTCAGGCACCACAGAGAGCTGGGCGCAGGCCCACGTGTGCGTGGCTTGGGAAGCAGGGCCCTTCAACAGGGGCCCTTGAACTTTAAAGAAAGGAACTCCTTTTTGCCTTCTAATTGATCATTTAGACCATTCCTGGCGAAGTCTGCCCACATGCAATTACTGGCTAATTCAAGCGAGGAAAAATGTAAGTCATTTAGACCCAAGCCGAGCAGTTTCCTTGCGTGGGTTTACTCGCGGGCTTGCGGTTACTCGTATCCCCTCTCTGTGAACCCAACTCTGAAATATAGGTCTGGTAGTCCCAGGCTGCTGGGTTCTGCGAGAATAGAAAAGGGGCCAAAATGGGGGTGACCAGAAGGACAAGAAGCAGGAGGAAGCATTTGCACACTTGACATGGGGAGGGGGACAGCCCCAGAAGTGGGTTGGGGCTTGTGGTACTTAACACTTGTACCCTTCCATTGACCAAGGCCTTGGGGTAAATAGTAACTCGTTCTCATATTATATCTTCATTATAGAATTTTCCTAAACATGCCAGATGGACACCAGCCTGTAGACCCGCCTGAAGTCTGTGCCTGCTTTGGCACTACTTTCGGCTCATTGCCCAAAGCCCACCTCTAGTCTGAGGAATTAATTTTGATCTCCATCTACAGCCCACAGCCCCACCCCACCCCCAACAAGTTGGGCCTCCCATATTGTCCCAAACATTTCCTTCCAGCTTCGACGCATTTCCTGCTCTCTATCTGCAGTAACTCAGAACCCATAAAATTTAGACACACCACAATATTTCCGTGGACATTTTGCTCTAAGAAACCATTGTTACTCAGCATAATGAGCTTTTAAGATATAAAGACAATGTACTCTCTCGTGCCAGTTATGTAAAAGAATACAACTCTTTTTATGTGATTAATGAAATACTACATTTTTCATTAGGAAACACTAAATACTATAATATTTCTGTGTGTGCTCATGTAAATTCCTGACAGCAAATCAAGATAAACCATTGCTTTGTCTCCTTGAGCAGTCCAGAAGCGGGATGAAGTGAGAGGAATGTGTTCACTTAAACATGCTTTGCTATACGAATTTTGTCTCCTCTGTTGTCCTTTTTTCTTTATATTCACGCTGCAAATGTACAAGGTACGAGTGGCCTCATTAAGAGCCCTCCTTTCGTATTTTGCGTATACATGGTATGGAAACGCATGAGAACGCTGGGCAGGTTTTCAATAACGGGGCTAATTTGTCAGAATACTATGTCTCAAGATGGAGGTCTTTGCCTCATCTTTGCCCAGACCTAGGGCCTGGGTCCGACATCTCACCTCCTCTGGAGGCTTTCCTTTAGATTCTAGAATCTCTTGCTGAATACGCGACCATGTTTTTGAAGGTGGAGAAAGGGGTCAGAACAATAAATAAACCAAACTTAACCCTCACCTCTTTAAAAAGAAGAAACCAAGAATCAACTCTCTGTAGGCTTACTGCCTCTTTTTTTTTTTTTTTGGCCTTTTCTCTTCCAAATTTAAACTGATATTTTGAATAGTTTACTTACAAATGGTACAAAACTCAAAGAGCATGAATGAGTATCTAGTAAAAAAAAAAAAAAAAAAAAAGAAAACTCAGTCTGCCTCTCTCCCCTCCCCCAGCAGCAGATACTATTGGCAACTATTTTGATCTGTTTTTGCATATTCATTTCCAGAGCTATTCCAGCCACAGAATGCATCAACACATATATAACATCATGTCTTTACATAAATAGCATAGTATGCATACTGTCACACACATTGCTTTTTTCACTTAACATTACATCTTGGAGATTTACACTGGATGTTAAAACTTCTTTAAGTGAGATTGTAAACACTTTATAAATCCAAATAAACATCTCTGGTCTGCTTGAGCCAGGCAAGGAAAGCCTTCCTCGAAGGAGGAGACGCTGCTGAGGTGATGATTTCAAAAGTTGAAGCTGAGATCTAGTGGGTTATGGGTAAGGGGTATGTTACCAGAGACGTTCTCATGCGTCCTGAACTGAAATTTTTGAAAGGCACGCGCTGCTCCGTTCCATCAGCAAATTCCCATTTCCCATGTGCAGGCACAGAGCTGACGTTCCCAAAATCTGGGAGAAGACCCTTTATCGGCACATCGCCAGTGTTGCCTTGAGTTGGTTGCGATTTGCAATGGCTACATTCAGTACTTTCTAATCATGAATTACTGTCAGCTTGGTTTTACCATTATCAGTTTATTTTGTTGTGGGTAACCCTCCCTAGTATACTGAAGCTTATTTGCATCAACAGTATTCTGGAACTGTAATTTTCCAATGACCAGATTCTCAGACGTGTATACATTGTGGTTCAAATATGAATTGTCCATACTCCAGTGCTAAAGCCAATGTATACATGATCCACTTCCCCCCCAATTATCACCAATTTATTTTTCCGCTGGAAAATGAGAATAGATGGAGTTGGTAGGTCAAGCAGTTTTGCCCTAAGCAGGGGCTGATCAAAAATAATTTGAGACCCAATGCATCTAATGCAGCTGCACCTCAGGAAGCCTACCTACATTAAACATCCTAACTATGCAAGAGGGATAGGTCCTGAAACCGTCACTCATGCTAATATCGCATGCAATCGCCCCTCCAGAAAATTCACTCAGGTCTGGTGGAAAATTCAAGAAAATACTAAGAACAGGAGAACTGCATTGAGATGCAAATGCTACATAGGAGGTAGACTCACTCAGCCACTAAGGGACCTGTGTCCACACACCAGCTTCCCAACACTTACGGATTCAGGTCTCAGCAAAAGACAAGTCAGCGTGTACAAGTTGCTCATTGTCATAACTACAAAGATTGTATCTGCAAACACTATGTTCTATCTGCAAATACCAAACTTCGACTGTTTTTCCCTCTTTTCCCTGAAAAATATAAACCCAGGCTAGCTCCAGAATTTGCTCAGGCTCCCTGCTTTATTAGGGTGGTGACTGCCCACGTGAATACATGCACAGGCATCCAGGAGGGTGCTCAGCACAAGATAAGCGGCCCCCACACCCAGCCCGACGATCTTGAGTTTCAGGCTTCCCAAGTAGGAAGCCACCAGTGAAGCACATCTTAAAGTACATTTGTGGGATGTTAATCGATGTTAGATGGAAAAAAAATGTCACATTCAAATACGTTTGGGAAATGTGAGGCTAAAGAAAATTAAACTCACTTCCTACAGCTTTGGTTTTATTTTTTCCCTTTTGTTTTCTTTTCCTTTTGTAATTTTTTTTTAAGTTGTATTTATTTTTGAGAGACAGAGAGAGTGAATGGGGGAGGGGCAGAGAGAGAGAGGAAAAAAGAGAATCCCAAGCAGGCTCCGCACTGTCAGTGCTGAGCCCCATGCGGGGCTCGAACCCACGAACTGCGAGATCATGACCTGAGCGGAAACCAAGAGTTGGATGCTTAACCGCCTGAGCCACCCAGGAGCCCTGACTTTTGTTTCCTCACTGGAGCTCATTGCAGAGTCTCCTACACGGAGGCATATTATGACCCTCTGCAGGGAGACAGATGAGGGCACGTCCAGATTGCATCTGACCATGGGACTGACTTACCCCTGAAAATCTGCAGGATGAGCGCTCTGTGGAGCTCATTCATTCATTTAACCAGCTGGCCAGATAGTCAACAAGCATGCACTGAGTGTCTACGATGTCTTAGGCGTGCCGGGTCCCCTGACAAAGGAGGCTCATTTGTGGAGCTCACTTGGGGACACACATACACACAAAAATCACAAAGCAGTGGTGCCTACAAGCTATGGTGACCGCTGAGGACAAATACAAAAACCTGTGAAAGAGGCCTCGCTTGGGTTTTGAGGTCAAGAGAGGCCTCTGGCAAAGTGATGTTTTCAAGTGACATCTCCTCACGTGAGGAGCTTGTCCTTCAAGGGAACAGCATAGGTGAGGACCCCAAGCCAGGAGGAGACTCGGCTCCCTGGAGGGAGCTGCAGAAAGCCAGGCTGGCTGCAGTGCAAGGAGTGAGGTAGGGAGAAGGGGTATCGGCTCAGAGGTGTCAGAGGCCTGTGGATTTTATGAGAAAAGCAGGAGGCAGTGTGTATTCACAAGCCTTCTGGCCACCGTGCGAGAAAACTCTGCAGAAAGCAGTCAGCAATAATGGCGTCTGAGGCTGGCCTTCCATCTACAAACCATGGTGACAGCCAGAGAGCAAAGGAGATCAGGAGAGGAGACGAGCCTCTGCCCACCCCCAATCTGGAAGCCGAGGTGTGCTTAGGAAAGCCTCATCCTCCGCCTCCCTGGGGCTGCTGGGAGGGCAGGAGGTCCTAAGCCACCTCCAACCTTCCTGTATTTTCGTCCCCTGAGAAGAGGTAAGGGAGCCTGAAGACCAGAGGTGGGTGTGTGCATGAAGCAAAGGAAAGGGCTAGAGCCAGAAAGCCAATCCCTGAGGCCCAGTGTTTCCAACCTCCTCACCACAGAGGACTTGTGCCGTTGGGTCCCAGTGTGGATTCAGCGGGGTCGGGGGTGGGGGGGAGGCAGGAATGCGGTCCTCCAGCCTACGGTCAGGTAAAGTATAGGCTTCCTGGAGGTGGAATAATAATTTTATTTTCCCAATTCATATTAGTCAGTACAAGTGACTGTTACAATGCCCACCACATTGTATTAAGCCTACCAAAAGCGGGTCACTTCTGCTTCACGGTTAGCGTCTTGTGAAATATCTCCCATTCCGATGGTATGTTATTTTCACTGAGAGTTTTGAAATCCCAGAAATATCCCTGGAAACCCCCGCTGGGGAGCAATCTGGTTGGAAACCAGTCCAGTGGGGGACTGCCCCAGAATGACGCTTCTCCCCAGCCGGCTCCTGCGGCCTGAGCCACCGGCACTTCTGCCTCGATGACTCCCCTGGGCCTTCCGCATACACGTGGTCCCCAGCTTTGACGCTGGCATTTCAAAGGGCACTTAGGAAATTCTGAGAAGCCCCACAGATTAAGATAAACGATGCTTTATCGGCGAAACAGCCTTTTCATTTCTTGTTATCGATTTTCATGTTTCCACATCTTCAGATGCGATTTGTTAGCCCAGGGCCGCATTCCAACACACACAGACGTCATTAAGGCAGCCGTTTTAAAGAGTGCCATGTCTTATTGAGGTGGACGGGACAATAGATAAATATTTAATCTGTTACACATTTGCTTGGTATGGGAGACAGGGTTGGGACTCCGTGACTCTCAGGTTCGTACATGGCTTCCTGGAAACCCTGACAATGGCCTCACCGCCTGCCCACAGAAACACGGTGCCTGCCCTTTGGCAAATGACGATGTTTCTGAAAAGCTGCTCCTGGAAGCCTTTTTCCACTCAAGCTTCAGAGGTTACCCCATCTCTCCTCATTCGTCACGATATTGGAGAATACAAACACACAGAACTGGGGGCACTTGGCTTAAAAGAATGGAAAGTAAGGGGCACCTGGGTGGCTCAGCCCGTGAAGCGTCCGACTCTTGATTTCAGCTCAGGTCATGGTCTCACGGTGGTGAGTTCGAGCCCCGCGTCAGACTCCGCACTGACAGCACGGAGCCCGGTTGGGATTCTCTCTCTACACCTACCCCACTCGTGCTCACTCATGCTCTCTCTCAAAAAAATAAACAAAAATGAAAAACAATAATGGACCCTAACATGGTAACCAGTGAGCATGCGCTAAGCCAGGTTACCGAGGCCATGGTGCCCTCACCTCGACCGTGTTCTGAGTCTTTCTGCATCTTTGGTTCTCTGGGCTAATTCCCATAATGCCCCACTGTCTCACATCAGAATTGCATGTCCAGACCCATGACCAGGTCTGTCACTGACTGTGAAAGACCAAGCCCACCAGCAACCACCCTAATCAGGGGACCTGCCAAATCGCTTTCATTCATGAAATTCACTCATCCGGATGAAATGGCTTCCTGACCCGCATACCTTCGGTGCTCTTTGTTAATAAGATACGCGGCTTCTCTCCTGTTCAGGAGGATTCCAACCCCTACATAAGTATGCCCAAGCATTGATGAGTGGGACACCAAGACACCACAGGACAACCAGAATCCTGTCAGCTCCCCGGGGCCAGGCCCCGGACTGTGAATGATCAGGATGCAGTCAAGTCAGGGAATATTCGTGGACTTCCTGTTCTGAGTTCAGCCCCTCGCTATGCACAAAATGAGATGAGAAAGTACAGAGTCCCTTCCCAAACGGATTCTTCCAATCCAGTGGAGGTAGGTGACAGACACAGCTCACTTGAAAGAATTCAGTGACACGATGAGATAGGACCAGATACATTTGAGGCGCCCTACGTAGATTCTCCCAGAAAACAACCCAGCCCCAGCTGCCATATAATCATTAGGGGCTTTTGCCCCTAGGATCGGTGATTTCACGTTCCATACAGGTTTGCTGCTACAAGAAAACACACAACCTACCCTAAGGCCAAACGGAGATTTACAGTCATTTGTCTCAAATCTTACTTGTGGCTGAGAAATCACTGTCTTTATTCCACAGACCGCCGATAGTGAGCCAGGACTCCAGAATCCAGTCTGGACCCCACCGCTAGTCATTTTGACTCTGTCCTTGCACTCAAAGTCTCCTTGCCTCTCCAAATCACGTCCCACTAGTGGACATTTTTATTCTTGTTCCCCAGCACGGAACTGTTGCAGAAAATCACAGATTGGACACGTACCAGCTGACTCCTCAGTTGCGTTCAGATGCTCCCTGGCTTCTGTGGGTCCTCCGCCATCTCTCGTGGATTCCCTTCCTCTCCCCCGAACACCTGCTCCCTATCTTCTCCCCATGCCCCTCCACCTGCTTGCTCCCCGCACCATGCCTTCACCTCTTCCTTTACCAACAACTCAAAGCTGTTGGCTTCGTGGTTTTCCCGTAGCATTTCAACATCCCACTGCGTCTCTCTTCCTCCCGCCCCAGTTCCCAGGCTGCCCCTCCTGCCGCCTGCCTCCTCCAGGACCAGCTCCCTTCTCCTCCAGCATCCTGGCTTTCACTCCAGACCATGCAGATTTCTGAGATGAAAAACAACTTGCACTTAAGCCAGTTCTCCCTCACCCTGTGCCCTGGTTCACATTTTTCCTACGACGCTTCCTCCTGGTTCCACTTCCTCCCTTTCTCCTTCCTCTCATGAACCCCCAGAAGCCACTACTAGTTTTCCAGCGGCTGAAATTGCTCTCTGCGTCGTCAGCTCTTTACCCACGGGGCTGGTCCCGACCCCTCTTTTCCTGGCTCTGCAGCATCTGACCTCACTATCCATCACCTCCTACCAGGAGCTCAGCCCCCAAGGTTTCACAGACGCCACGCTTTTCTGCTTCTCTCCCACCCGCTGGCTGCTGCCGTTTGCACCCAGGTGGGCTCTTTGCCTCTCCCCAGATGTGAACGCCACCTAGGTGCATCCTCCACACTTCTTAGGTCTCTGCCCAGCTTCCGTGATGGCCTGCTCTCCCCCCAGCCCCAGTATCTCACCCAGCTCGTTGGGCACTTCCAGCTTCACATCTCCCCGTGACTGGGCTACCCCAAGTGCAACTTAGCATGCCCACGCTGAATTTTTATCCTCCATACCTGCTCCTTCTTTAGACGTCCGTCGTCCCTCCTGGGGGTGCCACCTCCTACCCAGGCACCCTCGCTCTCAGAGGCACAAAGGAGTTCTGAGTTTTCTCCTCCCCGCTCCTCTGACCTTCCCCTCCACCACAGCCAATCAGTTCTGTTGATTGCTTCTTCATGAACCACCTGTTTTGCACTGATCTCCGCTTCAGGCCCCAATCATTCCCCTAATTTAGGCCCTATCCTCTCATGCCTGGATATTGCAATGACCTCTTAACTAGATTCGCTTTGGGATAATCCATCCTGCACCTGTTCCCTGCTTCACTATCTTGAAACACAGCTCCGATAATCTCCCACTCCTCTCAAATAGTCCCAACAGCGGTGCTTACCGAGCACTTAGTGTGGACTTCCTACAAATAATCTCATTGAATCCTCTCAACAAGCCTGTGACATACTATTACCATCCTTGTTTTATAAAGGAAAAAGTAAAGGCACAGAGGTTCGGTACTTGATACAGGTCATATGCCTCGTGGGTGACAGAACTGGGCTCTGGGCAGTCTGGCTCTAGAGTTCTTTTTTTAAATTTTTTTTTTTCAACGTTTTTTATTTATTTTTGGGACAGAGAGAGACAGAGCATGAACAGGGGAGGGGCAGAGAGAGAGGGAGACACAGAATCGGAAACAGGCTCCAGGCTCTGAGCCATCAGCCCAGAGCCTGACGCGGGGCTCGAACTCCCGGACCGCGAGATCGTGACCTGGTTGAAGTCGGACGCTTAACCGACTGCGCCACCCAGGCGCCCCTAGAGTTCAAGTTCTAACGTCTTGAATTCACCAGATCTTCCTCAGTACCCTCCATGGTTTCCATCATCCGGAGACCAGAATTTCTTTGCCTGCCCATAGAACCTGCTAGAATCCGGTTCCACACTGCCTGACCAATCACTAACGCTTTGCATCCAGACAGACCCGTCTGCTTGCCAGAGGCCCTCTGCTTCCTGCCAGCAGCTGGTCTCCTTTGCCTTGTTTTGAAAAGGAATTCCTGAAGCAACCAGGCTCCAACTGATAAGGTTGTCATTCATTTATTCTTCATTTGTTCAAGAAAGACAGTGCCGGACACTGTGCTAGGTACACAATACCGCAGAGAACAAAACAGGCATGCCCTCATCCCCGTGTGTGTACAGTCTAGTGACTTCCAAGCCCTGCTCCTTTCCCCTGGCCCCCGGTTTAGACCCCACACGGAACCCACGCTTCTGCTCTGCTTGACCCCCTCCAACTGCAGTCCCTGCTGGGATCCTGCTAATCCCCTCGTCTCTGGGATCCGACCCCGTCTGGGTGTGCCAGGTAGAACCCACATTTTGCCAAAGCTGAGGGTGTTGCCCGGGGACAGATGCTCCCACTCAGGAAAGCTCAGCTCCAAGCCCCTTCCTGGTCGAGAGGCTTTGATTCAGAGATGAGCCCCAGAAGTCAAGGAAAGACTGTAGACAAACCCTTGTGGCCTCCAACCATGTGTTAGGCACATCATTGGCTTTTGCAGAGAACTCAGCAGCTACTCTCATGTAGGTGCTATTTTTATCCCTATTTGACAGAGGAGAAAACAGAGGTTCTAAAAGGCTCACTAGCCAGGACTCAAAACCAGCTCTGACTCTGAAATCTTCATTCTCCCCACAATTCCCTGCTGTCTCCATGTTCCTATAATCCCAGTTTCTCGGGGCCACACAGGCTAGAAACGGGTCAAGAGCAGTTATCGATGGGGTTTAACTCCAACTGTGTTCCTTTTAACATCTCAAATACTGTGTTTCCTCTTGACTTTATTTTATGTATTTATCTAGTTAGTTGGTTGGCCGAGGGGGAATGGTGAAGCTTTCCTTAATAGGAAACTCTGAAGTTGAATCAAGAAAGATGGAACAAAACTCCAAAGGTGTTCTTTTGAAGGTCCGTTCCGTTGTCTTTTCTTGCCAAGCACTTGGTTATTTGGGGTGCTCTGGGAAGGGGCGCAGGTGTTAATGGCTGAGGGCGCCTCGCTTTTTCTCCAGCAAAGAAGCGGCCTGCTTTTGCCCTGGAGTAGGGATTTAGGGGGACTGTCCCAGTCTGGGCAGAAAGCAGGAGGCAGGCTGAGTCTGGAGGGAGGAAAAGAGCCTGAGGGCTAGGGAGGCTGAGCGCTGCTGTGCCCGGAGAAGCAGCCAGAACTGCTGAGGTCTCACAGGTGAGGCTCACACAGGCTGGAAAACAGTTCAGGCGGGAGGACTCCAGCAGGTAGGGCTGAGCCCGGGCAGGAAGCGAGGCTTGAGATCAGAGGGGGTGGCATCATTCACAGAGGGGGCTGAGCAGAAAGCCTTGGAGCCCCATGGGAGGGAACCACAGGGCAGGGGTTGAGGCAGGAGCTCAGGCCTGGGAGCTGATCAAAAGAGCCAGGAGGAGGGCGCCACCATCAAAGTGCCCAGGTCCTCCAACTAGACGCTGGGTCTTTAATAACCACGCCTTTCCAGGGGCGCCTGGGTGGCGCAGTCGGTTAAGCGTCCGACTTCAGCCAGGTCACGATCTCGCGGTCCGGGAGTTCGAGCCCCGCGTCGGGCTCTGGGCGGATGGCTCAGAGCCTGGAGCCTGTTTCCGATTCTGTGTCTCCCTCTCTCTCTGCCCCTCCCCCGTTCATGCTCTGTCTCTCTCTGTCCCCAAAAAAATAAATAAACGTTGAAAAAAAAAATTAAAAAAAAAAATAACCACGCCTTTCCAGGGCCGCCTGCGATCCCTCCCGCCACCCTTTCCAATCTTCCTTCCCTACCCGCCCCCACCCTGCAGCCAGGGGATGGCTCTGGCATCTGCTTCAGGGCATATCTACGGGCCCAGTGGCAGTGAACTAAAGAAACGTGGTGACGGCCATCCTGGCCCACAGTCCAGGCCCAGCCTGGCCACCCTGCAGAGAGCACATAATTCTGTTGGCATCGCCTGTGCTCGTGTGTGAACGGACTCCACTGAAAGTTGCTGCTTCTTCCACTCACAACCAGGATTACTCACACAGGCCTCTGCACGAACGCTGTTTTGATGCACATTTACAATAACGCACCGATGAACATTGACAATAACTCCGTGAAGTATTTCAAAATGGAACTCCAGGGAAAAGCAAGCAGGCCATCTAGCAGACCTTCTTTTACATTATCCCGAAGTGTCAGGGAGTCAAGTTACACGGACCCAGGAGAGACCCAAACAGGAGTGCACAAGCACATAGTTTAGGTACAGCCAGGGGCGCCTGGCGTCTGACTTCGGCTCAGGTCATGATCTCACGGTTCGGGAGTTCGAGCCCCACATTGGGATCTCTGCTCTCAGCACAGAGCCTGCTTCAGATCCTGTTCTCCTCTCTCTCCGCCCCTGCCCCATTTGCGTTTTTTTTTCTCTCAATAAATAAATAAACATTAAAAAATAAATAGGTACAGCCAGAACCCCTGGGAACTTCTAGTTAGAGCACAGCACCCGGGATCAAGGCCTGGCGCTCTCTAGCTGTGTGCTATTGGGCAAGTCACTTTACCTCTCTGAGCCGCGTTCTTTGTAGTGAGATATGGGGGCGGCGGGGGGGGGGGGGTGGTTTGTCACATGTGAAGGATGAGGCTCGGTTCTGCTTGCCTGACTCAAGTGTCTCCTTCCCACCTCACCCTCTTCGGGCTTGAAGCTGTGCTCCAACTACGTTAGTAACCATCCCAGTCTGAGCAGGCCCATTGCATCACCCGGTGCTGGTCAGGGGGACTGAACGGTAGTGTTGCTGTGGACATTGGGTAAAGCTGAGTGTTCCACCTTAAATATGAATTCTTACTGCTAGGACCAGGGCTGGCAAAGAGCAGCATGCTTACTCTGCTCCTCACACACCTGTGGCAGACATTACTAATCAATCCCGCACTCTTCCCCGGCCAGTGATGTCTGCAGTGGAGTGGGAGGGAAGTGGGAGTATAGAAAGGAAAGCCATTTGCCATATAGCTTAGGACACCAATGCAGGGCTCCAAATCCGTGCCTGAATGCTAATCACTGGCTCTGTGTGGGTCAGACGCCCACCCCTGGCCAATTAGCTGCAACTGGGGTTAAAGACCAGAGGCAGAATCTGTAAGAAGAGAGTAGCTACCGTTCAAACTCAACAGAAACAGTTACTAGGAAAAAGCACGCGTGTTATTCTGCTCAGATAGGTTTTTCGCCTCTAGACAAGCCACTACCCTAGGTTCTCAGGGGTGGCAAGCCATGTGAAAAATGAGCAAAAAACCCGAGATGTGACCAAGATGACCCTCTAGAAAGGGCTAGAACCATCCGACTCCAGTTTCTATGCTTTTTCCCTTCAGGAAGGCAGCAAGGTTTGCAAATACCCATGTGTTAGGCAGCCAACCTCATGGAGGCCATGACCCTGCAGCCAGAGGGCAGCCCTGAAAAGTGAGACCCAGGGAGTCCTTGGCCAGGATCTAAGAGCTGAGAAGCAACCACAATGAAATCCAGAAAGCTTCTTTAGAGACGCCTGCAGTTTGGGAACAATCCTGCTAAGTCATAAATGCTTCGAATTCCTCAGCTTTTGCCTTCAGAATTTCTGGCAGCTGAGGGCGAGTGTTCAGGGACAGACACCGATTCTCCTCTACTGGGGAAGGCCAGGCCAGGCCAGCCCGGGGTCCACGAAGCCAGCAGACCGAGCCTCTCCTCTAGACATGTCCGGGAGAAGGGAGGGCTGTTGCTGCAGGTGCTGTGGCACCCACTCCGATGCCCCTCAGGACCCGCACTCATTCTCCCCTGCTCCCCACCCCCCACAGTCGTTCCCACTGCCAAGGAAGCTGCCGGTCGGAGTCTCAGCCCCCCCCCCCCCCAACCCAGGACACAAAAACCGGTACTTAGCTTCCATCCGGGGCATCTCTCATCTCGGCGGTGCTCCGGTGGGAGGGTGGAGTCCCTCTGGCCGGCCCCGGCAGGCTGGCTTCTCTCCTCCCTCCACCAAAACTGCTGCCAACTCCCAGGTGTTGACCCTCATGGCTGTTGGTCCTGCGATCTGTGCTCCCGGAAGGTAGAGCTCATTCCCTCACAGGCGCTCCGGCCGTCACGTCTGCCTCCCACGGCCCACCCGGCATCTCCAAGCCCGCAGCCCAGGACCGCGGCCTGCTGCAGCGGGAACACGGAAGGAAGATTCACGGGGTCTAGATGCCCACGGCACGGGAAAATCACCGCATCCAGCCCTGCCAGCTCGCCGGTGGACAGCCAGCCCAGGGCCACCCACAGAGCTGGCTGGTGGCTAAGCCGGCCCCAGGGGCCTTTGACCTCACGGCCTTCCACTTCTGTGGAGTTGCTAACATGCTTGCTACCCACTCTGTATGCAAGCGTTTCTCCGCATCTATGAGGGAGGGGTTAGCGGCTTCGCGTTTCACAGATGTCGTAACTGAGTTGCTCAAGGTTGCGCAGCTCAGTGGTGACGGAGGCAAATCCCAGCCCCGGGTCTGTGCCACTCTCGAGCCCGTGATCTTTCTAGCCACACGGCCTCTAGCTCCTGTGGGCACGTGGGGTCTCTGGGTGGTTTGTGACACAGTCATGGGGCCTACACGGGTCCTGGGCTAAATGTGGCCCGTGTGCCGAGCCCCTCCCCTGCAGGTCAAGTTCCGCTTGCTCATTCCTTGGGGCAGCCCTGCCAGCTGCCATTCCAGCCCGGGGGGCCAGAGCGTGGAGTCGGGATTTAAGCCAAGTGCCCAGCGGGTCCCCAGGGATGTCCCCAAAGGGGACAGAAATAGGTCACACCCATGCTCTCTATACTAGATGAAGCTGGAATTGTTGCGGCTCAGGACGTGGCTCGTTGAGGAGGCCGTAGGATCCTCCCAGGATGACACAGGATGAGGAAGATACGAATAGAAAAGCCTCGTGGTCTACCAGCCGGGGGAGAGAAGAGAGGAATTACCTCTGCACAGGGGAACAAGGGAAATGGGCAGGAAACCAGGAGGGCAGGCCTACCAGGCCCTGTGGGCTTCTGCTCCGCTCCCGCATGTGTAAGCACATCCCTGGGTCCTGTGCACCTCAGGCAATGAGGCCGCTACCCGCAAGTTCAGCCCCTCAGGCCCTGGGCCCCCAGGAGACCCGCGGTGCCCCAGTGATATTACTTTACTCACACCTAGTGGCTGAGGCTTAAAAGGCTGGGAGTCTGAGCACTGGCCTATCGCCATTCCCCCAACACACCAGCGTTCTGCCTCAGTTTCCTTTCCTGGCACTCTTATTTTCCCAGCAGAATTATTGCTGCTCATGAGTCCAACCTGCCCGCCTGTGGTTCTGACATCGGGCCCAGCCCGGGCTCCCTTCTGTCGGAGTCAGGAGTAAGGGATGTCAGTATCTCTGCTCCAAAGCACGGCCACGGCTTGTGGTCCTCCTCAAGGGGATAGAGCTCCCAGAACTTTGCCACTGTGGATGATGGCAGAGCTCTGGGGATCAGTAGCCCAACCACGAAGGGTGGTCTGAGGCAGGTAGCACTGTGGCTTCTGAAGCTCAGACAAGGTGCAGGTGGGGTGGACCTGAGAAGAGCCAAGAGTAGTCCCCAAAAAGTGACCCAGGGTAGGCAACGGTGTATCCCAGGAGTGAGTGCAGGAGACCTGTGCTCAGTCTTGGACAGAAGGGTTCAGGCTAGGGGGCGGGACTGGCCCAGGAGTCCTGTGACTCCTGTTCAAAAGCCAGCTCCGCCGCTCAGTTGCCAAGAGACCTTGGGGGGGTCACTTCACCTCTGTCTCAGGTGAGCCCCTGCAGGAAATGGATGGACCACTCCAATGAGTGAGAAAGATGAACAATGGGACTGTGCATGAGAATTTAATGAAGGAATGGTTTTCAAAGTTGGGGGCAGGGCTGAGGGTGGTGATGCACTGGAGTCCAGCCGCACTGGGCAACGGGTACCATGCCAGGGCCAGGGGCAGAGGGGTCTTGTGGGGACCCAACAAGATCTATAACTACAAGGAAGGGCCGCTGGACAGGAGCTGTGGCTTTTGGTGAAGGAGTCTACTCACTACCGCCAAACTGAGGCCAGGCAGGGAGGAAGCAGGGGAGCGTGAACACCCTCCTTTCTCCTCCAGCCCTGCAGTCTCTTGCCCAGAGGCCAGGGGGGGCCCAGCAGCTTCCTGGGGGCACAGAGAAGGGGAGACAAAGTCTGAAAGCAGGCCCGCAGGGGCAGACAGAAAACAGCCAAACGCACTCTGGGAAAACAGGTTCTTACCCCCAAAAGTAGGAAAAGATACCTATCCTGCTTACCTCCAAGGAAGCTGTGAGGATCCGGCAGGAGGTTCAAGCTCCAGGGGAGGGGGACTGGGTGACTTCTGAAGTCGCTTTCAGCTCTCAGAGCCTAGGAATCTCAGCAAATAAAATCAGTAGTACTGAGAATCTCTGAGCAGAGCACGTGCGGCAGAAGAGAAAAGTCTGGGGAAGCTCAGTAGAGCCAGTCTGGAGCCACAACAGAGTTCAAGCTTGAGTTTGAGCTTAAGTAGCCACTACGGTTGGAACCAATGTCCTCAGGAGATGGTATACGCAAAAGTATAGGTGTGGTGAAAAGGCCAGGTTCAAATTCTGACTTTGCCACTTACTAGCCGTGGAAGGAAAGGTACTAAATCCTTCTAACTATCCTGAACTGTACAAATGGGAATACACTCTCACAGGCTTGTTATAAGGATTGAATTCAAAGAGATGATATGTCACCATGCCTGGCATACAATGCATTCTCATGAAATAGGGGCTCTTTCCTTTCTTAGGGACACAGGACATGGGAGGAAGCAGCACAGCCGTAGTGAGGCGTGGTGGAAATAAAAGTGAAAAAGCAAGTAAGCTCAGTATGTCTCAGGAAGCAGGTGGCCCATGAAACCAGTCCCCCCCAAAAGAGGTCTGGGAAGGTCCCCAAGAAACCCAGAAATGCTGGAAGACAAGTAACATGAGACCATGGAGTGACCCCATGTGACTGTCCACAGATGACTCAGCCTCGGGTGGAACAGGACTGTCCGTGGTCCAAAGCACGTACCAGCCAAAGCCCTGGGTCCCCCTGGCAGCTGGCTCATCATGTCTCAGTGAATGTATGTGTCTTCAAAGGACATCCAGTGGCTTCCAGGTACCCTGGTGCTTAGGACAGGCATGGAAGGTAAAGCCCTGAGCACATGCCCTCCTCTGGGTGAGGTGCCAGCTCATTAGTTGAATGAGGCATGTGGGTACCGAAGCAGCAGCCCTGGACAGAGCCTGCAGTTCTGGGTTCAGTTCCAACTCTCCTACTAGTTGTGGCTTCTCCCTGAATCTCCTTCTCTCTTCTCTCATCTGCAGAATAAGTGGTAATAGTCTCCCAGAGGAGTCAGACAGAGCACATTGCTGGGGGGTGTGGGCAGGAAGGAGGGGGTTCCTGGGTGGCTTGGTCGGTTAAGCGTCCGACCTTTGATTTCAGCTCAGGTCATGATCTCGGGGTTCATGAATTCGAGCCCTATGTTGGGCTCTGAACTGACAGTGTGGAGCCTGTTTGGGATTCTCTCTCTCCCCCTCACCCTCTGCTCCTCCCCCACTCTGGCTCTCTCTCTCTCCAAATAAACAAATACAATTTAAGAAAAAAAAAGCAGAAGAAAGAAAGAGCACGTGGAACACGGGAGAGCGTACGTACCCAAGCGTGTGGCATGATCGAACCATTGCTTGCGGCTGTCCCCAAGACAGCTGCTGCAGAGAAGCCACAGTGAAGAAGCGACTCCTCCTATCAAAGACCCCATCAAAGAGCTAACTCTTGCCCAACTTGGAGCAGGAGGGAGCACACGCTGATTGGAACTGAGAACATAGACATCCAGGCCCCCAAACTCTAAGAGCCATGGTCACGGAGAGAAAAGTCACTTGGGGATTTGGGGTGGTACCAGTGGGGCAAACGGATCAGACAGAAGTGACCTCCATGGTAACTAATTCCCCCAAGACTGTTCCCGTAGCAAACCGAACCACTGCACGTCTACAGAAGGGGCATCTCAGTGATCAGGAGTATGGTCCAAGGCTTGGGATTACAGGAGCTAAAAGGAGTGTAACCTGCCTGAGTCTGGTGTTCTAGAAAGAATCACTAACTGGGTGCAGTTCTCGCTGCACAATGCGGGACCAGTCCTTCTCAGCAAACCTTTCTGTTACCCTCCGAAGAGCTCCGGGTATTTGTGGTGAGGGGAGCCAAGTAGGTAGGCTCTATCTGTAAGCTTGATGATACTATTCTCACGACGGGCTAAGCGCAGCAGCCCCCAGTTCCTACTCTTTGTTGGGGAAAAAAGACATCTGAGGGAGGTTGGTTCCTCTCTGGGAGTGCTTCTTAGGACACCAGCTGCAGAACAATTCCCGGCTCCTTTCCAGCACTCAAGGAATGTTCATGGTATCGTTCTTCCATAGGATGCATGGCCATCCACACCCAGGAAGACTGACGCTCAAGCCAAATATCTGGGTCCAACTCCTTAGAGAAGGACTCCTTCTGGAAGCAGCCTGGACCCAAAGCCTTCAACAGCACCAAGGTTCCAGGCCCCAGCACATCTTAAAGGAGAGGGCCCAGGACCCAGGACTTCTGGAACTCAGCCCAGGAGTCAGCAGGGGCAATCTAGACCTTTCTGGGTCTATGGCCTCCTCGCCCCATGTCCCATGCCCCACTGCTTCTATTCCAGCTCTCTGCACCCAGTTGACAAGGGACAGCTTTTCCTTCAGTTCCTGAGTGTCACAGCTGCTCCAGATACCGGGCCAGGATCTGGGGATCGAAAAAGGCTTAAGACTCAGTCCTTGCCCACAAAATGCTATCCCCGCACCTGTAAATAGGTGTGAATGGGAACAGAAAGTACAGAGTAGGAGCAAATGTTGAAAGAACAGGAGCTGAGTCATGAAGGACCCCGAATGTCAAGCTAAGGGACTCTTTGTCCCACATTCAGGGACCAGAGACAGTCTCAAAGGTTGACTAAGTGGGGAAGGGATAGGACCAGGTGCGCCCAGGCAGAGAGGGAAAGAGGGGTCCCACGCTCCCTGAGACATGGCTCCCTAGCCACCAGAAATGCCAAAGGGCATGTCAGCTTCTCCCCCCCACAGAGTCCAGGTGCCAGGCTGGCTTTGCCCTTGCTCTCTGGCTTACTTTAACCCCAGGCCCCTCACCCTTCTTGCCAGCATGACCAGGGGATTTGGATCATCTTGTTGAAGACCCAGAAGTCTCCTAGACATCACAGTAATGCAAATGTTAGATCACTGGCTTGGAGACAGGTGAGTTGGGTTCTAGCACCAAATTTCCTTTCTCAATGACCCTGAACAGGTCATGACGCCTCTCTGAGCTGGGTTCTCTTTCCATAGAATAGCTTCACTCATTGCTGTGAGAGTACAATGAGATCATGTGTGTCAAGGCAGCTAGTGTGTGGCCTGGGGGCCCAGAAAGGGGTCAATTAATGCTTGTTGAATGTGAACCTGTCTAGCAGTTCAGGCTGGGGTCTTTGAGAGAGGAAACCCAGCCAGGCCCAGCCCAGCAGGAGAAAAGTTCCCTAACAGGGAGAATTCCAGGGATCACCAGTATTCTGAGACCATATCAGGCAGTGCTCTGACCCCTCTGCTGTCCTGGGGTAGAGTGGGAGGGACCAGGGCTCCACTCCAAGGGTTTATAGGCTATTAATAGCTGGTGGCAGTGGGGCTGCAGGCCACTGTCCAAGGGACTCCTCTTTCCCCTCTGCTCTCAGCTGTGCTGTTCTTTAGAAGCACTTAGGAAGATCTGTGTTATTTGGAAAAGCTGGTAGGGGAAAGTGCATGAAATCTTGCCTGGAAAAGACCACCACTTTCCCCAAATTGTTTGTTTCCCAACAGACGTATTTATATTTCATTTCTCTGCTTCCAGTAAGGCAAACAAATGCTTTTCATTTGCTCTTTGCTTTGTATTTTTCTTTAAAGTAACTATCCATAAATAGGAGTTCACACTGAAAAGCACATGGTCGTTTCCTCATTTAATCCTTATCCTAAGGTAGGGGCTACCTTTATTCCCATTTTACAGGTAAGAACACTGAGGTTATGTGATGCAGCCAGAGCTGCACGACTGGAAATGGAATCACCAAGCACCCAACTCAGGATGCCTGCCTCCAAGTCCTGCACTCTTTCTAGTGCCCCAAACTACCTCTCCATCTCCCTGAGGAAGTCTTGCTAGCTCCCCACACTGCCTCTCCTCTCCCTGAGGAAATCCTTGCAGTGGCTTTGCAGAGCTCCTCTCTGAAAAGCACAGGAGCAGAGAATTCCAGAGTTTGAAAGGACCTGCTGCATTCCCACACAAGGCAAGAACCCCTCCCACGGTATTCGTGGCGGACGCACACGTCCTGTTTCCCGGAAGGGGACGTGCGGTGGCCCAACATTAACAAGGCCGCGATGGAGTGGATTCTCTAGGTGGCATTCGCCACTAAATCATAAGGAAAACCCATCTATGGAACAAGAAAACCAGCACTGGTTAATTCAGAGGCTCCATGATGTCATCGGGGACCCAGGTTCTTTCCCGCATTCGGCTCTGTCACCCTCAGGAGGTGGGTCTTTCTCCACAAGGGCTTGTAATGGCTGTCTCCCTTGCAGGCTTCCCAGGCAGCCTCAGCAATAGCCCGTGGATAGCAGACAGGTTTTTGGTGGTGGTGTTTTTTGGGGTTTTTTTGTTTTTTTTGTTTTCCGTGAGAGAGGGGTGTTTGTGTGTTTAACCTACGTGTCTTCTTCTTCCTCCTTTTTAAAGCAAATAAAACTCTCCTGGCCTCCATTAGTGACATTTCCTCATGTCTCCTTGGCCAGGACTGAGCCTCATGACCACCCTCAAGGCACTCACAGGCAAAGGGAATGAGATGCCCAGAAACACTGGCCTGAAGAATGAAGACTGTGCCCCCCCTGAATCATAGAGAGGAGGCTTGGAGCCCTAAGTACAACCAGGGTTCTGTCTGCAAGCAAAAACAGGAGAAGGGCTTAGAGGAGCTCACCAACCCTCTCTGCCCTTGGAAAATGCTGTTTTCTCTGATTTGCTGGTGAAAACCACTGAGGTTGAGAAGTGACTTGGATCCTTGTCGCTGGACTTTGCCCTGCATCTCACTCACTTGTATAATCCCAAGAGGATTCAAAACAATGCTTTACATGTAGGTGCTCAACCAACCAGCTCAGTTTAATCCAAAGAACGTTTAGGGCTTGGCTCCTACATGCCAAGTGCTTTGTGGTGTGCTGGAGATACAAAGATGATCCAGTCAGAGTCTCTATCCTTGAGCACTACAATCTGGTAGTGCTTTTAGTTGTCATTATCATTATTAATAAATAGTACTATTTATTAATAGTACAGGTACAAGAATAGTACTATTCTTATTATTTTCAACCAACATTTACTCAGCACACATAATGTGCTAGACATTTGGAAATATATAACATTCATGCCAGGGCTCAGGATAATTTTTATATCCCAATTGGCAGAAAAGAACACTTAGGGACAAGGAGTTACTTGCCCAAAGTCTCACAGCTCATGGGTGTCAGACCCAAGAAGAAACTCAGGTGCACCTAAGTCAAAGACCACCTTCTTTCTGCCGATTGTATTCTCTGCACCTCTCAAAAATTGAATGCTCTAGCTTACCAATAATATATATTATATATATGTATATAATATATATTATATATATTTATATATAATATATGTGTATATAATATATATAACATATATTTATATATATATTATATATATAACACGTTAAGCCAATATATGGATAGGTAGATCTCAAAAGTTGTTTTAAGACCTATTTTCATTAGTCTCTCCTTGTCTATTTTGCTCTACTCAGTGGAGATTGCCCTTCCCCTACAAGGAGATGCAAAACTGGGCAGTTTTGTCATTTTCTTCTGGCTTCTTATACCTCACATTATGTTTCCAACAAAATAATTAAGAGGTTAAAATGTCTCCTTCCCCTGTGCTGGAGACTTATGCCAGGAAGAACCCACCATCAGGGGAGTAAGACGCTTCTTCTCTCTTTACTTTTTAGATAATGAATTTTCCTCAGGTCAGATTCGCTGGGGAGTTATTTCTGGAATCCAGCAATTCCTCCATCTTGAATGCCAGACCTTTGTTATCACCAGCCTTCTGGAGCTGCCTCAGGATGATATAAAGAACCTGTTCTAAGATGCCACGGGTGAAACTAAAAGACATTTGTTAGCCAGCTGTGCTCAGAAGTGTCCTTCCTGACGCATCAGGTGGTTCAGGACATGAGCACAGCTCCACTATGAACCCACGCTCCTCCTTTTCACCAACACGAGCTGCTGGATGTTGCTGAGGTGGACTCTGCTCAGAGGCCCATCTTCCTCTCTGGGTTGAGGACACTTCGTGCCCTAAACTAGATCTGCTGCCATCCTCCTGGGAGCCCAGAATTTGGGAGTCAGGCAGTGAGCCCCCCCACCTGGCCCAGGAAGCCTATTTTAAAGAAATTATAAGAAATTCATGGGGCACCTGGGCAGCTCAGTTGGTTAAGCGTCTGACTCTTGATTTCAGCTCAGGTCATGATCTCATGGTTGGTGAGGTCCATCCCTGTGCCGAGCTCCGGGCTGACAGTGGGCTGCTTGGGATGCTCTCTCTCCTTCTCTCTCTCTCTCTGCCCCTCCCCTGTTCTCTCCCTCCCTCTCTCTCTCTGTCCAAAATAAATAAATAAACTGAAAAACAAAAAAAGAAATGCAATAACCATCCCTCCCTAAGCCTGTCGCTTTTGTCTACATGTTCTACCCATCTACCTCTGCCTTCTTTCACCAGGATCTCAGTGTCCTCCCGTTAGTTCACCTTACGTTTTCTTGTCCCAGTCTCTTTTCCTGGACTCTAAAGCCTTCTTGCTCATGGCCAGCTCTGTAGTATAGCAAGAACCAGCAGAGGCCTGAGATTCGGGCCACAGCCAGGTTCAAATGCAGGCACTTCTACTTACCAGCTATGAATCCTACGGTAGAGACTCAACCTTCCTGAGACCCAATTTCCTCTTTAGCAAAATAGGAATAATAGTTCCTACTTCATAGTGCCATTGGTGGATTAACTGGAATCTTTCATGTAGGAAGCCTGGCATATTGTCAGATACACAATCCCTATTAGTCGGCATTACACCACATAGCCCACGTAAGCAGACTCACTGGTGCTCCACAGAGCTTTCTTGAATTAACCTGAAATAAACATTTTCTAGATTTCCAGGCTCCCCGGAAGAATTTCCTCCACTACCCCCATCTCAGTTAAAAAAAAAATCAGTGCCTGGCTGGCTCAATTGGTAGTACACACAACTCGTAATCTCGGGGTTGTGGGTTTGAGCCCCATCTTGGATGCAGAGATTACTTGAAAAAGTCTTTAAAAATTAAAATAGTTTTTAAAAAAACAGAAGCTTGAAAAGTGGAGGAGGGATTGGAGAGAGGGCAAGGAAGTAAGCCGGATGCAAGAGCCTGGATTGCCTTTGGCTCAGTCTGGGTTTGAGGGAAACCTGGAATTACTGCGATTTCATCACAGCAGCTGCTCCAAGATAAACCTGCCAGAAATGCTCAGAGGCCAGATCTGGATTGCAGTGATAGCTGGGGCCTGCTGAGAAGCAAGGAAAAGCTATTTATCTGACATTTTTTCAACCCCAACCAAGAATTTTCTTTGGCTCGAGATGCCGCTGGGGCCGGTTTTCATTTGCATGGATCTCCTATGAGGATCCATGCCTCTGACGGGGGAAGACTTCTTAGAAAGACTTCCATTCCCCAGCCTCCTCTCCACGTGTGCCTTTCTCATGATTCAGAAATAATTACCCATCCAGGAAAACTAATCCCTGAGTTACTTATGCATGGACTGTGCCAGAACCTCACATATAGGTTCGCTCCTGATTCAACTCCACACACGGCCTGTGCAGGTCTGAGCATCAGCAAAGATGGCCGCCAGAGAACATTTGCCCTCCTTCCAAATTGGCAGCCTTCATGTCACTGAAGCCATGTTAACTGATGTGGCACATTTTAATGCATTTCACTGTCTCAAGCTGTGGCAGCAAATTTAGAGTGTGAATCTTCTTAACAGCTGCTTCTAGAGTGGCGGTCTGGAATCTGCATCCTTGACTCATTGGTGCCAACCAAAAAAAAAAAAACAAAACAAAACAAAAACTTGTCCATGTATCACATATGGCTTTCAGTGGCTTTAAGACAATCCTGTCTGAACTCAAACGCCATTGTTCTTGTAATATGCTTATGAAGACCGCACTTTTCAAACAGGTAGCATTTGGGGAGTGGTATAAATGTTCTAGGAATAAAATAGTGAGTTTGAGAAGTCAATCCAGAATATGTCCAATCGGATTAGCATTATCTGTGTTCAATCAGGTACTTTATTTGAATGAGATGGCCTTACGAGCCTGTTGCATGTCCTGTTGATTTATCATCCTCATCCGTCGCAAGGCAGAGGATACTGCTTTATGAGCCCTTTGGTTTATCATCCTTAGTCAAAGCTAGGCACAAGGATGGGCTTGGCTGCATTGTTGTCATAGCCAAAGACTAGAAACAAATGTATCTATTAGGATGCATCCAGTCAACGGAATGGCATATATCATTTAAACAAAAAAAAGTGATTCACCAAAAATGTACAAGTGTTGTTATGAAATAATTTCCAAGAAATAGAGTTAAATTTGGAAATATACAAGATCCTGGTCATACTGATCATCTCAGGGGAAAGAACCAGGGGCAGAGGGTCAAGAGAAAGAAGTTTCTGTAATTTTTGTATGCTCTTGAGTTTTGTACCTTGCGTTACCCCTATACACCATGATAAAATGGTTGGTTTTTCAAAAACTACATTCAGGGTCGAGCCCGAAGAAAGATGGTCAAACTAGCTATATAATTCAAAGAGTTATAATCACAAGAGCTCTCATTTGTGAGCAATTACTCTGTATCAGCCTCCTGTTAGAGCCACTTACACATTTCATCTGGTTTTCCCTTCAAAGCAATCCTGTGAAGTAGATTTTACCGTCTTCAATTTTAGAAACAAGGACACTGACTCAACGGGTTCAGGAAAGTTGCCCGAGGTTACACAACCCGCACAAGGCTAAGCTGGGATTCAAACCTGGGTCGGACTAACTTTTTCCACTGGTCCCTGCGGACCTTCTCCGATCAAACACTCAATGGGACTGCATCTCATCATTCTGTCCCCACGGCCTGGCAGAGCACTTGGCACACAGGAGGTGTCTAATACATGCTGAACAGATAATAAACAGAAAGCAAAACAGTGAGAGCAAGATGCAGCCAGCAATTCCCTAAGAGGAATTTTATCCATGTTTGAGCATCTTGGAATTGCACGACTTCTTTCTTTTGTTTTATCCCCTGGTTTCCTCCATGATTGTTGGAAAAGGCCAACAAGCTCGACCATTCATTTCAGGGTGAATTTGGGACCCAAACGGTTAAACAACCAGCCAATTTGGCTTCCTTGCGGCCTCCCAGCCAAGGAGATGAATGGAATGTTCACGAGGTCGCTTGGCAGGGGTCCACATTCCTATGGGAACGTTGCAGCAGTGAGAGCTCTGGGACACTGAGAGGCAAATGTGTGGGAGTCGTGGGGCAAACTGCAAAGGATCCAAATTCTCAGAAAAATGCATGGAGCTCCATTGGTCCAAGGATGCTCTGCAGAGGACTAGCTAAGTCTCCGCCCTGGCTCAGAGGGAAAATAGAGACAGGAGCCAGCACCCATCCAGCTCTCCCCTACAGCTGCCCAGGCCTAGAATGGTACGGGCCACTTCCAGCACTGCTGCGGATAGGAGTTCATTAGAAGAAACTCATCAGGGAGTCCCACTCCTTTGGCTGATCTTTAGATTCCTTCCATTTTCCGTTTTCTAAAGAAAAGGACTTGAGGGGAATTTGCCCACCCCCCCCCCCCCCCCCCCGCTTTTCCCTGGCCCCACCCTGCAGCTGCCTCTGTCCTTCCCCATGGAAGAGGACCCAAACCCAATGCATTTTCATTTTCATCAAGTACATCCTTGCCTGTAACACACACTCCAGAGACCAGGTGAGTCACTAAAATTCCACATTACAACTCCCTCCAGCTTTTAGAAAGGCTGCATCAGTGATGATGATGAACATTGGATTTTCTGTTTAAAATTAGAAACTAGGATGTTCACATTTTCCCTCAAACAGTAGCTCACAAGAAAACTTCTTGTCACCACTCTAAAAAGGAAGTTCAAGCCTAGAGCTGTCCAGACAGAGACTTCTGTGTGGACCCCCCCAACATCTCTCATGCCAGTCATCTGGAGAAATTCTCCAGCTCTGAGGAGGGAGCCCTGTGTCCCGACTTCCCTTCCCACTTGGGCATTGGTACCAGGTTCTGGTAGTACTCGAGCAGACTTTGCTGTAGTTAACTCAGGCTGTTAAGAAAAGACTCTGTTTTGGGGCGCCTGGGTGGCTCAGTCGGTTGAGTGGCCAACTCCGGCTTAGGTGATGATCTCACAGCTCATGAGTTCGAGCCCCACATCGGGCTCTGTGCTGACAACTCAGGGCCTGGAGCCTGCTTCGGATTCTGTGTCTCCCTCTCTCTCTGCCCCTAACCCACTCACATTCTGTCTCTGTCTTTCTCAAAAAATTAAAAAAAAAATTTTTTTTTAAACATTAAAGAAAAAAAAAAAAGAAAAGACTCTGTTTTATCCTGGCGCCATGAGGCTAGGATATGGAGACACTGGAAGCTGTTTGCAAAATGACACCTTTCCATTCCATATCCAAAGGCTAAGAGAGAAACCAGTAGGTTGCTGGCTCTCTTAGTGAAGTCTTAACCTAATTAACGCTATGGAAGACAAAACTAGAAGTCTCTCCCAAGGCCAGGAAGGCAGGCTAAGAAGCTTACAAGGAAGGGACCATTCTGGGGAGAAGCAGGAGTAACTAGGGAGGGAAAGAGCATCCTGACTTTGTTGGTACCACGGGGCACCAAAACCTTACAAGTCTTTTAGGACCAGAACAAAAAGAATCAAGGAAATAACACGCCATGGAAATGACACAAATGAGCTATAATGATGAAGTCATCTGCTCTGCTCATAATCCGCCTTCCGGAGAAGCTGCTGTGTTCGCTTGGCCACAAAAGTAGCCTTTGGCTATAGCATCATCTGAACATATGCCTTGCTCCCCACCTCTGGGGATAAATGATCATAAGTGGACACCTAACCCAAATTGAATAAATCAGGTTCTCTCTCCCAGGGGTTCAGATGTGGGATCCAGAGATGTTGGATGTACCATGTAATCACTTGAATTGAAGAGATGGCATTTGGCAGCAGTGGGTAGCCATCTTTTATCCTGTAGATAGAAAAGCCTGAAACCCCCTCTGTCGAGAGAGAAGGAGGGGAATGAATTGACCAGGTGAACAGAAACAGAGAGAAAGAACTCCTAAAAGACCCAGAGCCTGGCTCCTCAAGGTCCTTTGTTCAGGCCCGGTCACATCCTTGGACTCTTGGAGGCTTGGATTTCCCACCTATTTTTATAATAATCCCTCTCCCTGTTTTCTTGGATTAAGCTAATATGAGTGGGTTTTTCTTACTTAGAAGCAGAAGAATACTGGCTAACGCAGAAGCGCAAGGCCCTTAGGCCAAAGTAGGAACAGAGGGAGTTCAGGTAAGATTTGCAAGGTAAGGTTGTTTACCTGAGCAACAGGATGGGATTGCAACATCTTACCTGGTCTGGACCGCCCTCCTCAAAGCCTGAAAGGTTTGTTGCTGCTTTCTTACCCAAGTCACACACACACACACACACACACACACTTTGCAAAGTTTCAAATATAAAAGGATATAGAATAAGTACAGAAGTCTCTTATCATACTTACCCAGTCTTAGGTCCTACCTCCAAGATAAGCTTTGCTCATGCCATATTTTATGCTCCCTGAAATGCTGTTAATTGTAAAACACATCCCAATTTTGGAAATGTTAAAAGATAGAATCATATATACTGTTCTGTTGAGTCTATTTCCAAATATTTTCTCAGTATTCCACATTATCAGTAGATTTTTGTATGGCTATTAGTTTTTATCATTAATCGGACTCAATCTAAGCACATTGTTCTGTAACTGCCTTCTGAACAACACTTCTCGGGGCATTCTCCTGATTTCAGTAAGAGAGTCTGTTCTATCCACTACTGTATCTCCAGGGCTAGAACTGTACCTGCCACATAAGTAGGAAGTCAATGAAGAAAGAATTAACTAATGAATAAACAGCTTCCTTTGCTCTTTTAATGCCAGAGGTCTTTAGTAGTATTTATTTGGGACACCTGGGTGGCTCAGTTAAACATCTGAGTCTTGATCTCAGCTCAGGTCTTGATCTCGAGTTCATGAGTTCCAGTCCCACAATGGGTCCCACGTTGGGCTCCATGCTGGGTGTGGAGCCTACTTAAAAAAAACAAAACAAAACAGTATTTATTCAACCTTTCCCCCATTACAGTAACCATTTTGGTTACTTCCTATTTTTTACCTTTATAAATAATACTGCTGTGAACATCTGGACTCCATTGTGTTTCTGTAACAGCAAAAGAGTTATCATGATTGGGTGCTCACTATGTTACAGATGCTAACATAAGTAATTTATATGCATTAACTTACTTAATATTCACAACAGACTTTGGAGGGTGGTACCATTCCCATTTCCATGTTTCAGATAACAAAACTGAGAATCAAAGAGATTGAATGACTCACCAAAAGAGTCAGCGGGAAATAAGTGAATGGGCAACCTTGCTCCAAAAGCAAGGCCAGGCTCATATCACTGTGTTCCTTTGTTTGGATGAATATTCTAAGGTGGAATTGTTATGTCTGAGAGAAAGAATGTTTCACTCCAAAACTTCTGCATCAGTTTAATTCACTCTATCATCATTTGAGAGTACCTGCTTCCCAACATCATTACCAATAATGGATGTTACCAGTTTTTAAGTCATTTAAACATACAGGTAAAAAAAAATATTTCATTATTCATTTAATTTGTATATCCTGGTTTACTGGGACATTGGGTTTCTTTCCATTGATTACTGGCAACTTGTATTTTTCTATGAATTGCCTGCTCATTTTCTTTGCCCATTTTTTTCTATTGGGTTCTCTGTCTTTTAGTTACTGATTTTTAGGAACACTGAATGTTATCACAAATGTGGCAGAGTTTCACCAAGGCTGTATTTTCAATAGGGTACATTTTGTTACTCAAAAATTTTTAAATTTGATACAATCTAATTCATCAGTTTCTTTCTACATATGCCTTCTGAGTTTTGTGTCCTTTCCTACTCACATTGATAAAATATTCTGTTCTTTTCTTCTAACGTTTTATTTTTATGTTTAACTCCATATTCCATCTGGAACCTATTTCAAGATGTAACTTGGGCTCTAACTTCTTAAGTGGAGACCCAGTGTTCCTATCACTACTCTTTGATGTGCTATGTTTGTCATAAATTAGATTTCCATAAATACAAGAGTCTGTTTCTAGAGTTTCTATTATGCTTCATTGTCTCATGGTCTATTCCTGAGCCATAACGTGTGTGTAAAGCAGAGAGACATAGTTGTCACATAATTAACGTCAATTATCTTCTGCATCTCTTCTTAACTTCCCTGTTATTTTTGTTTTCTTTTTCACAGTTTCAATCTATACATTCATGCCTGTGTTGGTTTTAACCTATCTAGAATCTTTCACCCTGAATTTTAGGGTACACATCGGACTACCCTAATCTCTAATGAAGGGAGATAATGTGGTCACTTTACCAAATCATTTGTATAGTGTTACAGCTATCTACAATATAGCTCCCTCCCAGGCCTAGTAAGCCAGCCAATCTCTCCTCATCGATCAGAATAAGAAACAGTTGAATGTGTTCTTAGGATTCTTGGAGATAGAATCATTCACAGATCTGCATGTCAATCATCCTTCTGGTAGCTGAATCTGAGGTTTTGGGAAAGGATGCAGAGAGGTGATTCCCTGTCTTGGCTACAGGTGTCATTTGCGTCCTTTCTTTTGGTTGGATCCAATGGCATCATTCAATGTCCTCCCATGGCTATGTGGCCTGCCACAGAGTCCCACAGGTGTCCTCACCACCCCCAAGCTCACTGATTCTCGCTCAAGTGACCCATATTCCACCCCTGCCCCTTCTCACGGGGCTGTCTCTTGAAATAAAGGTGACTCCTCCGTCACCATATTCCAGTCCAGTTCCAGTCTCCACAGTGTCAATGATACCATGAGTTCCTCCTCAAGTAAAGAAGAATCATATCAAATTTGTTCTGTAAGTTACCTCCTTTCTGTACCTTGGTATTTCAATATTTGAGGCTACAATAATCCAGTCCCCATTCCCACTATTCCTCCATATAATGCGGTGAGACATCTGGTGAAGAGCATGGCCCTGCAAATCAGTTGGCTGTGCCTGAACCTGGTTGCCCCCATGCCCAATCAGCTCAGTCCTCAGCCTCCATGCATATTTTCTTCATAAGGCACATCATAACCTTGTTTACTTAAAACACTAGACAGCACTCCAGCGCTACACTTGGGAGCCATTTTAAACTGCAAAATCACCAACAAACAGTGCAGAAATGTGAAAAATGGGGCACTTAATTAGACCACAAAAGGGGCATTTGTTCACAGTGCAAAGGCTGAAACAAGAGTGCAGAGCATCACCTTGTTCAGCCTCAGCTGGGAACATGCAGGTGTCAGGCAACTCAAAGTTTTGCCAAGCCTTGTGGGTTGGCAAATGTCAGCCAAGGCACTGCAAGTATTGATTTGGGGTTACAAATGGATTTTAGCAAGGAAATGAATTTGTATATACAGTCTCTGTGAATAAGGATAGACTGTAGTTAGGTCCATATCTCACATGGTATTTGAGAATAAATTCTAAAAGATCAGATAATAAAAAGTAGTAGAGAAAAATAGTGGAGAATTTTTTTAGGCCCTTGGAATAGAGAAGACCTTTCTAAGTAAGGGATAAAATCTAAAAGCCACAAATAAGGATTGTTAAATTTGACTACAGACCACAGAAAAAAATAACGGAAACAAACAACAACAAACTACTTTAAGGCAAAAAAGAATTACTATAATCAAAGTCAAATTTAACTTGCTAAATAACCAAAATAGCAAAAGATAAATGACAAATCAGGAGAATATTTGCAATTCATGAGAGCAGAAAGCTCATCTCCCTAGAATATAAAATGTCCAGACACAGATGAGAAAAAGACTAAACACCAATTAAAAAAACATTCAAAGGACACAAAAATTCGCAGAAAAATATATGAGCAGTTCATAAAACAAATGAGAAGATGCTCAACTTAATTCATAATGAAAAGGATGGGTACTAAGTCTATACTTAGATACTACATCTCTCCTATCAGACTAGCAAAATCCAAGTTTTTATAATAGTTTTTAGAATAGCTGAGGAAACATGTATTTCCATACACTTCTACCAGAAGGTTTAGTTGGTACAACCTATATAGAGGACAAATTGGTAATAATTATGAGAATTCAAATGGATATAACCTTTGATCCAGAAATTCACTCTTAGGAATTTGTCCTATACTTGGGCACATGTAAAATGACAGACAGGGTTACTCATCGTAACATTGTCAGCATTAGCCAAAGATTGGAATGTCAATAAAATGAGAATTAAATATATCATTATTATTTATACAATGGAAAATTGTACAGCTGTAAAAACACATGATAAAACTCTTTATGAATTAACACAAAAGGATTGCCAAGATATACTGTTAAGTGAAGAGCAAGAGGCAGAAAAATACTTATGTTGTCCCTTGTGTATAAAGGGGAAAAAAGAAAAAAATAATTAGGCACTCTGACTTACATATGCATAAAAGTTCAATGAAAGGATTATTAAGAAACTGATAAAAATAGATACCTATTGTGGGAACTGAGCAACTATAAGAAGGAAGTGGGAAGGGCGTTGTTTTAGAATTCCTGATCTTTAACTTGTGGGAATGTATTCCATATTCAAAAAATTAAATAGAAAATTATATTTAAAAATGGAAGCTGGAGGGGCACCTGGGTGGCTCAGTCGGTTAAGCGTCCGACTTCGGCTCAGGTCATGATCTGACTGCTCGAGGGTTTGAGCCCCGCATCAGGCTGGGTGCTGACAGCTCAGAGCCTGGAGCCTGCTTCCAATTCTGTATCTCCCTCTCTCTCTCTGCCCCTCCCACACTTACACTCTGTCTCTCTCTCCTCTCTCTCTCGTTCTCAAAAATGTTTTTTAAACATTAAAAAAATTTTTTAATAAAAAAAATGGAAGCTAGATAGATTGTATTATAAGATAAAGGCACATTATCTTTTTGTCAACACAAAACAGAAAGGTAATTAGAAACTCTAAGGAGGAAACACACAAAAAAGCCAAATAAGAAAGTCCTGGTCCAAACCGGAAGCCAACCAAACTCCATACTGCTCTCTGTAAATGGTATGCTATACGCACAGTGAATCCATCAAACCTTGTTGCCTGGGACAGGATTCTGAGCAGCCAAATCAGGTCCGCGGGTACCAATGTGAATTCAGCCCAACCTGTTACACCCTTGATGAAACTGAGTTCAATGACATTCAAAAGCAAATTTATCATAACTAGAAAATCACTATTTGGCCCAGCCTTGTAAACTATCAAAATTAAAACTAAGTCTAACTATTAAAAAAAAAAAAAGACTTTCTTTAAATCTTGCCCATTTTTCTAACACATAAACTATAATCTCACTTTGGTCATTGTACCAGCCCTACCAGGCTCTGGGATGACAAGGATGCTTTCAAAAGTCTGTGGAATAATATTATCTTCATGAAAATCTCTTTAGCCAATACCGACGATGCTCACCTTCTCTTTGCAGCCAGGCTGTGATGAGATAATAAGCACTGTGTGCCAGAGCTCATTTTCTCTGCACTCTCGCAGAGTTCTGAGAGTTGCCATCCAGATCCTCTCTACCTGACTCAGCCTTTGAGAGTTTCATGTGTACAGTGAAAGCCTTGGTTTATGGATGCATTTATGTCAGTCTGGCATTTCATCATGGAAGAGACTTAAGAGCAAAAGGATCAGGCCCATGGCCTGATTTATAAATAAAATGTAGCTGGAAGATGGCCACACCCTTTTATCTAGCTATTGTTTATAGCTAATTTCATGCTACAACAGCAGAATTGAGTCGTTGCAACAAAAGACCCACGTGGCCCACAAAACCAAAAATATTTACTATCTTGCCCTTTAAAAATTTTGCTGAGCCTTGCTCAAGAGTGTCCAGGCCTGGCATCCAGCTGATCCCACTAACAAATCAGACAGACATAATAGTACAATGTTGCCTGAATCAGTATTAAAAATCCTGCTTTGGAGATATATAACTATAGATGCAGATAAAATTATCATTATTATCATATAAATAATCAGTATATACATGTGTGTGTATGTATGTATATATGTATATACATATATATGTGGAGTTGTATCTTGAATAATGCAGGGGTTAGGGTGCTGATCCCCCACACAGTCAAAAATCTGCATATAACTTTTGACTCCACCAAAACTTAACTACCAATAGCCTACTGTTGACTGAAACCTTACCAATAACATAAAACAGTCAATTACCACATATTTTGTATGTTACATGTATTATATACTGTGTATTTTTTTAAGTAGGCTCTACACCCAGCATAGAGCCCAAAGTAGGGCTTGAACTCACAACCCTGAACTTAGATCAAGAGTTGGACGCTTAAGGGGTGCCTGAGTGGCTCAGTCGGTTGAGCTTCTGACTGCAGCTCGGGTCATGATCTCATGGTCTGTGCGTTGGAGCCCCGCATCAGGCTCTGTGCTGACAGCTTAGAGCCTGGAGCCTGCTTCGGATTCTGTGTCTCCCTCTCTTTCTGACCTTCCCCCATTCATGCTCTGTCTCTCTCTGTCTCAAAAATAAACATCAAAATATAAATTAAAAAAAAAGAGTTGGACACTTAACCAACTGAGCCACCCAGGTGTCCCTATATACTGTATTCTTAAAATAAAGTAAGCTAGAGAAAAGAAAACATTATTAAGAAAATCATAAGAGGAAATACATTTATAGCACTGTACTGTATTTATTTTTTTGAAAATCTGCATATAAGTGGACCCATGCAGTTCAAACCTGTGTTGTTCCAGGGTCAACTGTATATGTATATGTATTATGTATGGTAGCACACTCTTACTACAAAATAACAGTAAGATTAGGAGCAAAATGTTCATTCAAAGAGACTATAATAATCTTACCTTTATTCTTTCTCACAAGAATCCAATGTGCTCTACACATCTGAGAGGCAGCATAGTTTAGTGGAAAAAAATAGATAGATCCAATTAAAATCAGCTCTCTTACATCCCCTGAGCTCTACATCTCTTCTCTGGACCTTGGGGATACTATTACCTTCCTAAAGGAAGGGTCAATGAGACACCACATGTAAAATGCCTTGCACATAGTCAGCACCCAATAAATGGTGATTATTAGTTTTATTACACCTATGCTCATCTGCCTGACCCCATTCCTCTTTTCTCACTTTTTTCATTCCCTGGGCCCATTACCTGAACACCATTTCCTTTAATTACTGACAATATCTTTATTAACATCCTTTCTCTTACCTGTATTTAGACACTTATTTTTTAACTTCAAATAACTGAAGGTTGGAAGCCTCCATAAGTTTTGCCACTAACTAGGAATCAAAAAGAAAATATATAATTATCTCAAAAGAGTGTGTGTGTGTGTGTGTGTGTGTGTGTGTGTGTGTGTGGTTAAAACCATAAAATAGTTTAAATATATACTTTTTTAAGTATCTAACACCGTAAGAAAGAAAGAGAAATTTCCACATGCTAGGACACTGAAAATTGGAGTAATAAATATGGGAACTGATTTTAGAGAAAGAAAAGAGATGCTATTTTTAGTGATCTAGGGTTTGGGGATTTAACACTCTTGTGAGGCTACAAAAGCCACATTAATGCTAGGAGTTAGAAATGAAATATCACCGTCTAGTGGAAAAAAACTATCAGCATGCAAAGATCATAAGAAAGTTTGTCAGTCTTTTCTTAGGCTCTGGATTGAAAAAGAAAGGTCTCTCTTGACAATACAAAAATGTGGGCCCACACTGTACATGGGTTTGGACTTCAACTTTACATTCTCCATGTGATCTGAGGACACCAGTGATGTCCAGTGTCTAAAAACAATTATTTTGCATATTTTGTGAGCTCATCTTTTAATGGCACTTTATCTGTGGGAACATTGTGCAGCTGAGAAATTAACATAATCTAGTAGAAAACAGAAAACTATCTGGAGGGATACGCTCTCAACACAGGCTGCACTAGATTCTGACAGAAAAAAAAACCCACAACTGAAAATGAGCTCATGACAAAAAATAACAATGTGAAACACTTGAAAACATAATTCACCGTGAATAAACAACAGTATGCACCACATAGAACACAACATAATCACCAAAAACCTTAGATACATAAAATAGATACGTCTGAAGTTATTTTTTTTTATTTTTTTTTAACGTTTATTTATTTTTGAGACAGAGAGAGACAGAGTATGAGCGGGGGAGGGTCAGAGGGAGGGAGACACAGAATCCAAAACAGGCTTGAGGCTCTGAGCTGTCAGCACAGAGCCCGCACAGAGCCCAACGCGGGGCTCGAACTCACAGACCGCAAGATCATGACCTGAGCCGAAGTCGGCCGCTTAACCGACCTAGCCACCCAGGCGCCCCCGTCTGAAGTTATTAAAGATAAAAACGTCCACTTAGGGCAATGTGGAGTAACAGAAAATTGGATTTGCCCTTCCATCTGAAATGACCAAAAAAAGAAAAAAAGGACAAAATATATTAAACAATGGTTTGCAGACATAGAACATTTGGCAGCTCTGGACAGTGACACTTAAGAGAGGGGGAATGTAGAATAGAAACCCACCAACTGCCACAGATTACTTCTTGGAGGGAATTTCCAGGCCACAACACGGGAAGGGAGAATTGAGTTGGAGGTTTGCAGACCTTGTGAGTTGAGAAGAGAGAGCTATGAGAAAGGGAGGCCTGAGCAGCTAGAGCTCACAGGACAAGGAACCAGAGAAGAGAAAAATACACCAAGAGTGAGCTCTAGAGATCATCAGAGCCTCTTGAGTCTTCAGCTGAGTACAGCTCAGAGTGTGCTTGTGAGGAAACTACACAAAAGTTGGGGAAAGAATCAACCAAAAAGATCAGAGGGATCAATCCCCAAAGCTCACACGGAGCCAGGAATAGTTCATTTTCCTGCCAGCCAGCATGAAAACCCTCACAGTTCAAGGGAATTGAGTAGAATACTTAGAAGGATGATACATCAGTAATGATATCAAGATGTAGAACAAAGAATATTGCCATGGATACAAAAAGGACACTTAATAATGATAAAGGGGCCAGTTCATCAAAAGGAAATAATCCTTGAGTTAAGGAGATATAGCTGAGACCCTGGGGAAACTAAGGTGACTTGTATTGATGGGACATAGTACAAGAGAAAATGGAGTAACACAGAGAACTCAGGGATCTGCAGAGGGGTCCCTCGAGTTTTCAGTTGACTATAAGTACGTGTGTGTGACAAAACCAGCCATCTCTAGGGAAAGAACTTTCTAAAGAATTTAGAAGTAACGATGCCCAGTGCTCACTTATAGCTAGGAATGGTGCCTGATCCCACCACCTAGATTGAGAAACTTTATGATTCTCAGAATGTGAGGTAGGATACACAGAAGTCTCTTGTCTCAATAGTGGAGAATTATTAGTCCTTTACTGTGCACTACTTCAGTTTTGCCTAATAAATTTTATTGTTTTTATTTTTTACATTCATTTATTTATTTTGGTGAGGGGGGTGGTGGTGGCAAGAATTCCAAGCAAGCTCTGCACTACCAGTACAGAGCCCTAAGCAGGGCTCAAATTAACAAACTGTAAAATCATGACCTGAGCTGAAATCAAGAGTCAGGTGCATAACGGAGTGAGCCACCCAGGCTCCTCTGACTAATAAATTTTAAAAGCAAAACTAAAGGGGCACCTGAGTGGCTCAGTCAGTTAAGCATCCAACTTCAGCTCAGGTCATGATCTCACAGTTCATGAGTTCCAGCCTTGCATCAGGCTGTGTGCTGACAGCTCAGAGCCTAGAGCCTGCTTTGGATTCTGTGTCTCCCTCTCTCTCTGCCCTCCCCCCACTCAGGCTGTCTCTGTCTCTCAAAAAGAAATAAACATTGAAAAAAAATGCTTAGAAGCAAAACCTGAAAAGCTCAAATTGTTCCAAGTGTCTTAAGTGTGCCCCAGAACAAAGGGCAAGAACAAAAATATTCAACATGCATTACGGAAAAATTTATGATGTCTATAATCCAACCCCAAATTCCCAAATATAAAAGAGGAAGGAAACAGGACCCATATTGAGAAATTAATTAATTAATAGAAACAAACCAGATGTAACACAGATATTAGAATTAGCAAACATAGTCATTAAAACAGTCACTATAATGGGGCACCTGGGTAGCTCAGTCAGTTGAGTGTCCAACCTCAGCTCAGGTCACGATATCATGGTTTGTGGGTTTGAGCTTCACGCTGGGCTCTGAGCTGACAGGATGGAGAACTACTTTGAGTTCTGTGCCTCCCCCTCTCTCTGCCCCTCCCCTACTCACACTCGGTCTTTCTCTCTCACAAATAAACATTAAAAAATTAAAAAAACAGTTATTATAACTATATTCCTCATGTTAAGAAAAATTAAATGAAAGTATGAAAGATATATGAAAAAAAAAGAACGAACTAAAAATTCTAGAGAAGAAAACTATAACGTGTGTTGGAAAATACACTGGATAAAAGTAATGGCAAATTAGATTTTGCAGGAAAAAAAAGGTTAGTGAACCTAGAGATGGAACAATAGAAACTATCCAAAAGAAGAAAAAGAAAATTTTCTTAATGAGCTGTGGGAAAATCGTAAGTGGCTAATGTGTTTGTAGTTAAAGTCCTTGAAGGAGAGAAAATGTGACAGTAGAAAAATATTTACAGAAAAAAATGGCCATAATCTTTCAAAATTTGATGAAAACTGTAAGTCAATAGAGCCAAGAATTTCAACAAACTCCAAGCACAAGAAATTTGAAGAAAACTATACCAAGATCCATCATAATCAAATTTGTTCAAAACCAGTGACAAAACTAAATAACCTAAAAGCAGCCAGCTTAAAAAAATTAAAACAAAACAATATATGACATATATGGAAACAAAGATAACTTGCCAGAAACAATGTAAGTGAGAAGACAACAAATAACATCTTTAAAATGCTGAAAGAAGGGGCACCTGGGTGACTGACTCCTGGTTTCAACTAAGGAGATGATCTCACAGTTCCTGAGATCGAGCTCCACATAAGGCTCTGTGCTGACAGAGTGGAGCCTGCTTGAGATTCTCCCTCCCCCCCCCCCCCCCCTCTCTCTCTCTCTGCCCCTTCTCTGCTTGTGCTGCTTCTGTATGACTCAAAATAAATATTTTTTAAAATAAAATAATGAATAAAATGCCAAAAGAAAATAAACTGTCATCCTAAAATTCTATACCCAGCAAAAATATCTTTCAAAAAATGAAAGTAAACTAGATGTTTTTCAGATATTAAAAAGCTGAAAAAATTCTCTACCAGCAGAACCACACACTACAAGAAATATTTTAAAACATCCTTGAGGCAGAAACAAAGAGTTATCAGATGAAAACGTGGGTTTATACAAAGGAAGAAAGAGTATTGCAAATGGTAACTACATACATAAATATATAAGATTCCTCTCGTATATCAATGCCTGTAATGGTAACTGACTCCAGACAAAAGCAATTACTATTTAATGTGAGTTCAACAACATAATATATGACAACAATTGCACAAAGTTTAGAAGAAAAGAAGTGGAAGCATACTATTGAAACGTTATGTTACTATATATGAAGTGGTATAACATCATTTGAAGCTAGAATGTGATAAGTGAAAGATGTATATTATCAACCCTACAGTAATTTCTAAAACAATAAAGAGTTATAGCTAATATTGTAATATAGGAGATGAAATCACAAAAAAATATTCAATTAATCCAAAAGAGGGGCACCTGGATAGCTTAGTTAGTTAAGCATATGACTCTTGATTTCAGCTCAGGTCAGTTCATGATCTCATAATCATGAGGTTGAACCCCACCCACATCAGTCTCTGCACTGATAGCATGGAGCCTGCTTGGGATTCTCTCTGTCCCTCCCTCTGTGCCCTTCCCCACCCCTCAAAATAAATAAATAAACTTTAAAAAAAGTTTAAAAAATCCAAAAGAAGTTAGCATAAGAGGGGAAAGGTAACAAAGCATAGAGTGCACAAATAGGAAAAAAAAAAAGATAATAGACTTAAATCTGTGTCAGTAATCATATTAAATATAAATGGTCTAATTGCCCGAATTAAGAGGTAAAAATTATCATTTTGGATAAAAACATGTGAAGTCCAACTGTGTGTTGCCTATAAGAAACTCACTTCAATAAAGAGATATATCGGGGTGCCTGAATGGCTCAGTCGGTTAAGTGTCTGACTCTTGGTTTTGGCTCAGGTCACGATCACACAGTTTGTGATCTCAGTGATTGAGTCCCACATTGGTATCCACACTCAGCAGGGAGCCTGCTTAAGATTCTCTCTCTCTCTGCCCCTCTCCCCTGTTCTCTCTCTCTCTCAATTAAAAAAAAAAAAAAAAGGTAAATTTTAAATATAATAATAAAAATAAAAAGATGGAAAAATATACATCATGCAAACATTGATTCAGACAGTTGGAAGGCCTATTAACAGGGTACATTTCAGGCCAATGAATGTCTCCAGAAATAAGTAAGTTCAAATTTAATGGTTGCTCTAGGGATTACAATATACATGACTAACTTCACAGTCTCTTTAGAATAAATACTTTATCATATCAAGTAAAATGGAGATGTCTTACAACCATTACCTTCCTCTTTCTTTTTTACAGTTGCCGTATATAATACATCTAGATACACTGACAATTTTATATTTGCTTTCAGCAAATATATATATATATATATATAAAGAACTATATATATAGAATATATATAAATATATATATAGAACTAAATATATAAATAACTAAAAAAATTTTAGTTCTTTAAAAACTAAAGAAAAGAAAAAACACTTGCAAAAAGAAAAATCATCCATTCCATATACAGGGGTATTTACCATTTCTGTTACTCTTCCTTCATTCCTGAAGTTCCAAGGATCTCTCTGGTATCATTTTCCTTTAGGCTGAATAACTTCCCCTGACACTTCTTTAAGACCAGGGCTGGTGGTGATGGATCACTTCTCCCAGTTTTTATTCATATGAGAGTATCTTATTTCACCTTCATTCTTAATGCATATCTTCCCTGGATATAGAATTTGGGATTGACAGGTTTTTTTCCTTAAAGATTTCATTCCACTGTTTTTTGGCCTTCAAGGTTTCTGGTAAGAAATCCACAGTCTTAAAAAATTATTGTTCCCTTGTTCAAATATGTCATTTTCTTTAGCTGTGTTCAAGATTTTTTTTTCTTTTTCTTTGGTTTTTAGAAGTCTTGCTATGATGGATTTTTAGGTATGGGTTTTTTAGTTTACCTTGTTTGGAATTCAGTGATCTTCTTGAAATAAAAATTTATGGCTTTCACCAAATTTAGGTCGTTTTTCATCATTATTTCTTCAAATACTTTTCTCAACCCATCTTTTCTCCTCTCTTTAGGCAACTCCAATGCATAAACATCAGACTTTTTTATATCATCCCACAGGTACCTGAACTTCTGTTCTTTTTTTTTTTTTGTCATTTTTTTAATTTTTGTTTTTCAAACTGGAAATCTACTGCTCCATTTTCATATTCACAGATTCTTTCCTCTGTCATTTTCTCATCCAATACATTTCTTAGTTTAGATATTACACTTTTCAGTTTTAAAATTTCCAATTGGTCCTTCCTGCATTTTATATTTCTTTGAGATTTTGCCTTTCTATTCATTTCAAGAATGTTTACCTTTATCTAATGTAGCATAGATATAATAGTTGCTCAAAGTCATTGATAATTCCAATGTCTAGGACACGTTAGGATTAGCATCTGTTGTTTGTCTTTTCTCTTGAGAATTGATCACATTTTCTGGCGATTTGTGTGTCAAGTAATTTAAGATTATATCCTGGATATTTAATATTGTATTGTGAAGTTCTGGATTCTATTAAAATTCCCTGTAAAAGGCTGATTTTGGCAGTAAGTCTGGTGAGATTCCGACTGTAAATTCAATTTTAAAGGCAGTTGAAAAGTGACAAGAAATCTACCATTGAAAATGGCACTGGGGCGCCTGGGTGGCGCAGTCGGTTAAGCGTCCGACTTCAGCCAGGTCACGATCTCGCGGTCCGTGAGTTCGAGCCCCGCGTCGGGCTCTGGGCTGATGGCTCAGAGCCTGGAGCCTGTTTCCGATTCTGTGTCTCCCTGTCTCTCTGCCCCTCCCCCGTTCATGCTCTGTCTCTCTCTGTCCCAAAAATAAATAAACGTTGAAAAAAAAAATTAAAAAAAAAATAAATAAAAAAAAAAGAAAATGGCACTAAGTCCAAATGGGTTTAGAACCAATCTTCACCTAAGCTATAACACAGATTATAATAATTCTACTCAAATTATTTCAAGCCACATAAATACATAGAGAACTCTCCAACTCATCTTATTAACAATCATTGTAATAACCAGATTGGTTAAAGATTGTCCAAAGCAAGCTAAAAAGATCAAGATTGCCCATTTATTTAGCAAGAAAAATTCTAAACAAAGTATTAGCAAATAAAGTGAAGGAATATGTAAAATAACAATACAATATGGCCAATTGGGTTGCTTCTAGAGAATCAAGGATGATATGACAGCAAAAGTTTGACTAACAATCCATTAGAAAGAAATAAAAGGAGAAAAACTGTCATCATTAAGCATCCAACAAGATACTCAACACTGATAAATATTAAAAAGCATAGGGGAAAGAAATCTTTTGATTATCTTTTAAGTCTCTGAATTCTAGTAGCATATGATTGCTTCATTTGTCCTTCTGATTTACATAAACCAATACATTTCTTTTTTTTTTCCTTAAGCTAATTTAAGTTGGAAGGCTGTCACTTGCAACTGAGAGTATACACTAATGCAAATATCAAGAGAAAAACAATTAGGAAGTAAAAGATTATTCAACAAAGTAGTCACATACAAAATAAAGTTTTGAAGTCAATAGAGAACCTTCGTGCATTGCTAGCAGGAATATAAAATAATGTTGCCACTTTGGAAAATGCTTTGGCAGCTTTTCAAAAAGCCAAACATGAAATTACTATAGAACCCACCAATTTCACTCCTATGTATCTACCCAAAATATATAAAAACATATGTCCACACAAAGACTTTATGCGAATGTTTGTAGTAGCATTGTTCAAAATAGCACAAAACTGAAAACAATCTAAATGCCCATTGCTGGTGACTGGATTGAGAAAATGTGATATAAACACACAGTGGAACACTATTCAGCAGTAAAAAGAAACAAGCTACTAACACATGCAACGTTATAAATGAACCTTGAAAAACATTATGCTAAATGAAAGAAAACCAGACACCAGAGACTTCATATTTCCATTTATATGAATTATCCAGAAAATTTATACAGCCAGAAAGTAGATGAGTGTTCACGTAGGGCTGGGGATGGGAGCTGGGATTAACTCGAAAGTGGCATGTGAGGTTTTATTGGAAGAAGGAAAAAATCTTAATTATGGTGATAGTGGCATCATTCAGCAATGTTACTAAAAATCATTGAAATGCACACTTGAAATAGGTGTGTTCAGCAATACTAGAGAATCTATCTCAGTCAATCTGATAAAAGCCAATAGCTAAAGGCTAATAGATTTCTGATATACAAACAGTAATCAAGTTAAATGCATGATAGAAGAAAACATTCCATACACAACTACAGAAAATTATAAATTATCCTGGAATAATGTAATAAAAAATGTTTGGTGTTTACAAGAAACCACAAAATTCTACCAAGAAGCATTAAATCTTGAATAAATAGAGAGCAGTATCTCAGTTTCTTCAGAGCAAATTTTATCATCATAATTTTTTCCTAACGTAACCATAAGTTCAATGTATTCACAATCAAAATCCCAGCAGGATTTTTTGAGAAGAAGGAATTTGAAAAAAAAGATTCTTAACTTCATCTAAAATTATAAACATGTGAAAATAGATGGGAAAATCCTTTTTAAAAAAAGAGCAGAAATGGGATCATGTCCTCCAATGCATTATTATCATAAAGCTACAATCCCTAAAATAGTACAATAGAATGTATAGCTTTATCAATAGAACAGAATAAAAGGTTAGCAAATTAGCAAAAGCATACAAATTTAATGTATTATAAATCCAATTTCAAAGCAAAGGAAGAAATACGGAATATTCAACGCATGGTGCTTGGACTGGTGTCAAGTCATTTGGAAAAACATAAAGCATCATTCTGACCTCACTTCATGTGCCAAAATGAAATCCAGATGGATGCTATTTTTATCATAGCTGAGTGAAGAGGACTTTTCTGAGCATTTCACAAAGATCAGTGTCTATGGAGAAAAAGATAAGTTGGATTACATTTTAGCTAATAGTATCTGAGACCTCTATACCAGGTGCCTTTCTAAGCATTTTACAACTAGTCATGTATTTAATCCACACAGCAGCCCTGCGATGTGGATACGAGCAGCAGCCCCACAAACTGAACTATTTTTTTGTTCATCCTCATAATGTCTCGGCCTCACCTGTCTCCTGGACCCCCAGCCATTTGTTCTGCTTCACTCACCACCCGGGCCAAAGAACTTCATTCAAGCCTTTGTGGTTTTGCTGCCTAAGGCTGGCCAGCCACTTATCTGGAGTCTATGGCTCCTCCTACAACCTCCAGACTCAGATGAGATGCCACTCCATAGGGTATGGGATCTGACCACCCACAGCAGCCAGGAAGTCTGATAATGCAACCCAGAAGTGAGGGAAAGTGAACTCCCAATGGGGTAAATGTTGACTAGCCAAAGACAGGATGCGGGAAAATAAACACAAACATCTTATGGCTTTCCATAGTCGTGGATAGCAGGACAGTAGCAGGAGAGTGGCAGGATGGGGCTAGTGTAAAATTTGTAAACATAAGCTTCACACTTCATACATTCACACATGACCTCTAAGTTTCATACATACACACACATACACACTACATCTTCTTTATCCATTCTATGTATCCCAATATATACATTGTGTATACACACACACACACACACACACACCCAGTCTTTATCCATTCATGTATTGATGGACACTTGGGCTGCTTCCACAGTTTGGCTATAATAAATAATGCTGCAATAAACATAGGGGTTCATATATCCTTTTGGATTAGTGTTTTTGTATTTTTTAGTAAATATCCAATAGTGGAATTACTGGACCATATGGTAATTCTATATTTAATTTTTTGAGGAAACTCCACACTGTTTTCCACAGTGGCTGCACCAGTATGCATTCTGACCAACAGTGCATGAGGGCTCCTCTTTCTCCACATCCTCGCCAACACTTGTTGTTTCTTATCTTTTTTATTTTAGCCATTCTGACAGGTATGAAGTGATAGCTCAGTGCAGTTTGGATTTGCATGTCCCTGATAAGTGATGTTGAGTACCTTCTCATGTGCCTGTGGGCCACTGTATGTCTGCTTTGTAGAAATGTCTGTTGATATCTTCTGTCCATTCTTAACTGGATTGTTTTTGTGGGGCTTTTTTTGGTGTTGAGTTGTATAAGTTCTTTATATACTTTGTATATTAACCCCTTATCTTATATATTATTTGCAAATATCTTCTCCCATTCAGTAGGTTGCCTTTTTGTTTTGTTGACGGTTTCCTTTGTTGCGAAAAATCTTTTTATTTTGACTTAATCCTAATAGTTTATTTTTGTTTTTGTTTCCCTTGCCTTAGAGATACATCCAGAAAAGTGTTACTATGGCCAATGTTAGAGAAATTACCCCCCTGTGCTCTCTTCTAGAATTTTTATGGGTTCAAGTCTCACATTTAAGTTTTTAATCCATTTTGAGTTTATTTTTGTATATGCTGTTAGAAAGTGGTCCAGTTTCATTGTTTTGCATATAGCTGTCCATTTTTCCCAGCACCATTTGTTGAAGAGACTGTCTTTCTCTCATTATATATTCTTGCTTCCTGGGGCGTCTGGGTGGCTCAGTCAGTTAAGCATCCAACTTCGGCTCAGATCATGATCTTGCAGTTTGTGAGTTTGAGCCCCACGTCGGGCTATGTGCTGACAGCTCAGAGCCTGGAACCTGCTTCAGATTCCGTGTCTCCCTGTCTCTCTGCCCCTCCCCAACTCTCTCTCTCTCTCAAAAATAAACATTAAAAAGTTTAAATATTCTTGCCTCCTTTGTCAAAGACTAATTGACCACATACTTGCGGGTTTATTTCTGGGCTTTCCATTGTGTTCTATTGATCTATGTCTATTTTTGGTGCCAGTACCATCCTCTTTTGATTACAACAGCTTTGTAGTAAAACTTGAAATCTGGAATTGTGATACCTCCAGCTTTGTTTTTCTTTCTCAAGATTGCTTTGGCTACTCAAGGTCTTTTGCGGGTTTTAGGATTATTTGTTCTAGTTCTGTGAAAAATGCTGTGGGTTTTTATAGGGATCACATTAAATCTATAGACTGTTTTTGGAAGTATGAAAATTTTAATAATATATGTTCTCTCAATCTCTGAACATGGAATACCCTTCCATGTGTTTGTGTCATCTTCATTTTCTTTCATCAGTGTTTTATAGTTTTCAGAATACAGATCTTTCACATTCTTGGTTAAGTATATTCCTAGGCATTTGATTACTTTTGGTGCGATCGTAAATGGGACCATTTTCTTGATTTCTTTTTCCAAGCAACTGCAGTTTTAATTACTACCATTGTTTTAACATTGTCTTTGCACTTTCCCTTTTCCCAGGGATTAAACCAATGGTGTCCTGATAAATGTTTAGCAACCAGATTTCAGGAGGGCGGAAGCTGATTTGTACCACTTGTTGACTTCCATGGTGTAAATACTCCACAACAGACCATTTCAAGAGACATGCATATATTACTGAACACAGAGTTAGGAAGAGATGCACAGTGGCATATCATTGCATGCGTTTTTACCATTCAGTTTCAACAGATATAAACAGCTCAAGAGCATAAATAATGGAAAATTGTAGTAAAATCATTAGGAAGTGATGAGTTTCAAGCTTGCATTACCTTCATTTTAAATACAATGTTAAATTATAAGTTTGTGAAATTTAATTTTTAGTAATGGTTACATCTAATACTCAGCTCGCAAAGTACCTGAAAATTTAAGTCAGCTCTTGTGAGCTGGGATACCACTGAATTCAACCTGCCAAACATTTTCATGGTTCCGATTTGAACTTAACTTCCCACAAAGATTCCTCTGGATTCTTTGCAGGGGAGAGACCTATATATTCCATCCTGGATTCCCTGGGGGCTGCCACACCTCTGTCCAAACAGGTGCCCACATCGCCCACCTTTCTCCCCAAGCAATAAAGTTCCCTGAAGCTAAAATCACAGCTTAAGTCATTTCCCTTTTTTCCCTTTGAGATAGAAAAAAGGAGAAAAATGTCTACTAAATTAAACCTAAAACTAGTTTATAGAAGTTGTACAAATTAATTACATTGGTTGATTAATCCAGAAAGACAAGGATCTTAATCCTTATTCTGTTACTTTTGAGCTGGAGGGCATCATTCCATCTCTCTGAGTTTCAGTATCCTCCTTAGTCAAATGGGAATAGAAACAGCCTCACAGGTGGTGGTCAAGATTAAATGGTATCATGTCTACAAAACAGCCCAGTGTCTGGCACAGAGTAAGTGCTCAACAAATGGTAACTTGTTACTATCTGTTTTAAAGGTCAGCTTTAGGTAGGTACACTTGTAATGCAACTTATGAAATTTTAGGATATCAACTCCTGATTAACTAGCTCATTACCAAGGCAAAATGCCTTCCAAAAATCTCATTAGTCCAATATTCACACACAAATACTAAAATCAGGAATATGCTCTTCAGCCACCAAATTACCCAACCTACTTTTTCATATAAATGCAATGGAAATACACTAATACATCCATGTATTAGCATAGTTTTCCAGGCATGGGAAATACAGCATTTAACAAAGTTGACACGAGTTTTGCCCTCATGAAACTTATGACCTAGTGGGTGACAGAGACATAGAATATAATCACACAAATACAGGATTTCATGCTACAAGTGAAAAGCAAGGAAAAGATATTCTGAGGAATTACTTCAGGCATAGCTTACCTACGCTGGAGTGTTAGGGAGCTTTCTGTCAATAAGAGACATTTAAGCTAAGGTCTAAATGGTGAGCAAGAGTTAACCAGTCACAGATGGGGAAAAGCTTTCCATGGTAAGGGATCAGACTTTGCTGCTGTGCATTCAAGGCCCTGGAAGATAGGAGCCACATAGTATGATAAGCATTAAAGAAAAATTATGTCTGTTACTAATTCAACTATATTTGCTATTTCCCCCTCACTCATTCTCTACTCCATCTCTCCAGCTCTTTCTGAGAAGGTGGATCCTATATCCTAAAGAACCCTTTGTGACATGTTTGGCTTGCACCACTTTGGAGGTAGAAACTGGAGGCAAGTTGAAATCAAACTTAATTGCTCAGCATATTAAAGGAATAAGAAGTTTAAGAGTGACCCAGAGGGAGAAGCTGAGAGTCAGAGAGGCTGCATGCTATACTGGAGAAGGTACTTCTAACTAGTAGAAAAAGCTTACAGAAGATCAGAGGCTAGAAGGAGGAGAGAGGCCAGGGTATTTACTCTCTATCTCTCTGCCTCCAGTTGGGTCTCCAGCGGGAGCTGCGTCTCCACTGTAACTTCCGATCCTGACAAACAGCCCCTCCACCTTAGTCCTGGCTCCCATCAGGAAGGCCTAGCCATGTTGCTAGCTACCCCTTGATGATGCCAAGTTCTAGTCTTTGGAAACAATGTCTCCTCTTGGTGTTCCTTCAACTCCAAGGAAAAGTATGCCTTCCTGCTATTGCTAATCTCTGGTTGCCTCAACTCCCTGTGTTTCCTTGCTTTTCAAAAATTGGTTCATGGGCCAGCAGAATTGGCTTTATTTGGGAACTTCTTAAAACGCAGCATCTTAGGCTCCCAAACCTATTGAATTCGAATTTGCACTGAAAAAGGTCCCAGGTGATTTAAATATACATTAAAATTTGAGAAGTAATGGACTACTTGTATCTTGAAGAAGACCAACCCCCAAGAAACAAACAGCCTATATTAAATTTCCCTCCTTTTGAAATGCCTAGATGGGTACTGTTTCTTGACAGGACCCTAACTGACACAGTCAAGTTTTTATATTCAATATTTTATGTTCGAGTTTGTTTTTATTTTTTTTTTATTTTTTTATTTTTAAATTTTTTTTCAACGTTTATTTATTTTGGGGACAGAGAGAGACAGAGCATGAATGGGGGAGGGGCAGAGAGAGAGGGAGACACAGAATCGGAAACAGGCTCCAGGCTCTGAGCCATCAGCCCAGAGCCCGACGCGGGGCTCAAACTCACGGACCGTGAGATCGTGACCTGGCTGAAGTCGGACGCTTAACCGACTGCGCCACCCAGGCGCCCCAAGTTCGAGTTTGTTTTTAATGCTTACAACCTATTGTACAACAATTTAACATTCTTGGACTATTTTTTTTAACTTAAAGCTTATTTATTTTGAGAGAGAGAGAGCATGAGGACAGGAGAGGCAGAAAGAGAAGGAGAGAGAGAATCCCAAGCAAGCCCCTCACTCGGTGTGGAGCATGATGTGAGGCTTGATCCCATGACCATGAAATCATGATCTGAACCAAATTCAAGACTTGGATTCTTAACTGACTGAGCCACCCAGGTGCCCCTTGGGGACTGTCTTTTGAGCTTGATAGATGCGGTCCTATCCTCTCATTTCCATAAATTCCACTCCACACATATCCAAAAGCTACATTTCTCAGGTAATATGTGATATATTTCTTCCTAACATGTGATATATTTCTTCCTAAAATGAGCACTTATCCAAAGAAAACCTTTCTGGTAGAAATGATAGACTTTAGGGAAGCGCAGTAGGTGGAGATGGGGTAGTGGTGGAGGAAAAAGGATGTGGTCTTTGATAGTCTCTCTGACAGAAGAAATAATGGAAGCATATGACCCAAACATCAGGGGAAGAGGAGAGCTCACCTTAGTCCTACTCAGTCAATGAGATGCTTACCTGCCCTGCCCTGCCCTGCCCTGGACAAGGGGCTGTGTATATCTAAATCTATTCTAAGTCTAGATCTTAAAGAGGAGTACTCCAGCACCCAAGTGCGCGGGGAGAGAAACCAAGGAGATCCCACAGTTCTCACCTGTTCACAAAGATTGGGCCTTGTTTAAGGATAAGACAACAGTAAAAAAGGAATCCTATAAAAATGATTATAGCATAAAATAAATGAAAAAATTATTCTCTAGGCTCAGAGGAAAATCATAACTCTAAAAACTACTTAGTACACACACAAAAACAAAACAAAACAAAAAACTACTTACTACAGGTGTCAGAAACTGTTTTGAAAGGACTTTCTTTATTATTTTCAATAAGATCCAAGGAGTCATGGTCTCTTTGAAAAAGGATAAGTGAGTTTTATCAGCAATGGTTTGAGATAAAAAGAGAGCTTGTAAATCAACTTCAAAAGTAATACTACTAATAATATCAATGTTGGACATGATTTTATAAAATTGAATTGTTCCTGAAGAAAATATTAGAACAAATAAAACAAAAATAAGAATCTAAATTTTAATGAAAGAAGCTATTTTTCAGTGGAAAAAAAAGGTCAGTGACTGGAGATCAATATGGGTTGGTATGTTCCAGGTGATAATAATATATATGTTCCTGATGATATTTTTTGAATTTTAAGGAAAACCAAAAAAATTCTGTAACAATCTATGCAAAACAAACAAATGAAGAAAACCAAAATCCCAGATTATCTACAAAGGAACAAAAATCAGATTTCTCTTTGGCAACATTGAATAACTTAAGAAAATTCAGAAATTTCTGTGAAGTTTTAAAGGAAAAAATTTTAACCAAGTATTGGTGAGAGACACCAAGTGAGAGAAGGATCTAAAATAATCCAAGAATAGGGGCACCTGGGTGCATATGAGTTTGAGCCCCCTCATGGGGCTCCGTGCTGATAGTGCAGAGCCTGCATGAGATTCTCTGTCTCTCTATGTCTCTCTGTCTTTGCCCCTTCCCTCTCATGCTCTCTCTCTCAAAAATAAAATAAATAACTTAAAAAAAAATAAGCCCCAAATGCAGAAGGGATGTAGCTGCACAGGGTTTGTTGATATTTGGGGTCAGTTTAGACTCCTTCCCGAAAGAGGGTTCTATGCTTTCTAAAGGAGAGTATAGTCCCGGGTATATACCTGTATCAACAGTACAACTGGAAAAAACTCCCCCTCAGACACTGGTATATAGTCTCCTCCTTAGTCTCCAGTGTTAGTCTTTTTGCATATCTTCATGGATATTTTAATGGAAGAATATAAGACAATAATGTTGGGCCCTGCCAATCTGCTACCATAACAACAATCATGAAGACTAGCATCTGTTCAGCGCTTACTGTGTGCCAGGCATTGTGCTTAGTATTTTGTATATATTACGTCATATTCATTCTCACAATAACACCTCACTGTAGGTGTTGGAGGCAGCCTCCCACTCTCTGTGGCTTCATGTTTCCATGTGGAAGGATCTCCATTAGAATAAAACTCTTGGCCTCTTACTCACCCTCTCAATCTCCCTGGGGAGAGTCGCTCATCCCATTGACGGGTTAAGGAAAAAAGGAACTAAACACACATGGCTTGGCCACATGCAGTACCACTCTTTGATCTGCTTGCCTAAAGAAAGGATGCATTTTGGTCTGCTTGCGAAGGCTCAGAGTAAGCTTAGTGGAGCAGATCTGCCAGAAAGGAGAAGCTGTGTGCCTTTTCTGCCGGTGCCTAATGAATATGATTAAGGTTGGGGCACAGTATTAAGAAGACCTTCGTTTCTAGACATCCAAGTTTTTGAAGACAGTTTTATTAGTAGTAAAGCAGCATTTGGCATTCATTTATCTAATTTCTGCCCTTTCAATTACTTCAGTCCAAATGGGAAATTATTTATTAATCTCTTAAAATCCCCAGGGTAGGTATTACTAGTATCTCCAGTTTAAGTAAACTCAAGCACTGAGCTAACTTACCCAAGGTTTCCCAGTTCATCAATGGTAGAGCATAGATTCTCACTCAGTTCTATTCAACTCTAGAGCAAACATTCCACCATCAGGGCCAAGCTAATACCTGAAACTTTATTGTCCCCCACAGCTGACCTTTGTAAAAATCGCATCACGCTGCTAAGACTCAGTGATAGCATCATCTGAAGAAAACCCATCTATCCTTCAAGACTCTTCTGTGGAGCCTCACACCAATTTTCCCAGACAAAGTTAGTGAGTCCGTCCTCTGTGCTTTTTGTACAGCCTTCTGTTGGAGAGCAAAGGTTCATTCGGTTACTGATGTGTTCATTCATTTTTCTCCCTAAGCACAACATCTAGCACAGAGGAGGTACCAGTTCAATTTCTGGTTAAATTATTGTCATAGAAACAGATTAACTAACACCAAATTCTCCAAAGCAATCCCTTTAAGTGCAAGGTCTACACAGATTCCAGGGTGGATTGAGCTGCCCTCCTGCATTATTTAAGTCACAGGGCCTTCTTCTGTTCCATTTAATTTCAGGAGGTTTTTGTTTTTGTTTTTGTTTGTTTAAGTTCCTTCTGTTCTTGCCCATAGAAGTTGTTGTTCTGGGAGGCAGTAAAGGGGCAGCAATATGATGTCTATTCACACTGTTTTAGTCTAACTGGTTTAATCTCACCTGGAATTGCCACAAGAACTCAAAGTAATTACAAGAGTTACAAACATGAAAATATTAACTGCCATCTATCAAGCACCTATCAGGTGCCAAACACGTGGGTTATACAAATTATCTCCAACCATCACAAGAAGCCTATGTGGTAAGTGTTATTATCCCCATTTCACAAGTGAGAAAACCGAGACTCGACGAGGTGCAGACATTTGTCCATTGCCACACACCGGTAAGTGGCAGAGCAGAAGCCAAGTCGGTGCTGTCTAGCTCCAGCTGGATCTTTTTCCTTTATTCAGTGATCTCTGGAACTTGTAGCAGCTGTTGTGATAGCTGGAAAAGGTAGTGGGTGCGAAGGTGCTCGGAAAACGAGAACTAAGCACGTGAGAGATGATGAAGTAGAGAGCTTTGGCAAGGGCACTGTGATAACGGCCCTGGGGAGGCGAACACATTGATCTGGCTGGAGTTGAGGGACATTTCTTATTGTGTGATTGCTCTGAATTCAGTATTTATGAAACAGTGGAGATGCAGGCTCTCCTCTCTTTGTGAAACAATCCTCACCTCTGGGAACAAAGACAGGAGAGCTTAGGTTAGTTTAAACCAGCTATTTTCTTTCAAGACAGAGGAAGGTGGGTAGCAGTGTTGCCCACTTGCTGTTGGGTCCAAGGCATTGATTGATTCCGGACTCTGCTCTGAGAGAGAGCAGTAACTTACAACACATGCTGGACGTTTTTCCATTTAAATTGCATTTCGACAACACAATAGGCCTGCATGTTTATCCTCTGAAATACAGCACAGCAGAATGCACAGATTATTACATATGTTCTGAATGTTTCACCAGACTCCAGAGGCAGAGAAGGGCCTTTTGTTCTTTCATTTACCCAATAAACACTTCTTGAATGACTTCTATATGTCAGGCATTGTGTTAGGCACTGAGAGACAAGACAGGGGCCCTGCTGTTGAAAAATTAAGACTAGAGTAGGAGAGACAGACTCATAAACTTTTAAATATTATGATACAACATAAGTGCAAGAATAGAAGTGTATGCAAGATAAAGAAAACTGAATGAGTGATGTTCTTCACCAGTAGAGGCTCCTTCCAAGAAGGAGATGATGTCTGAGCTGACTTTGGATGACCGAACAGAAATATTAAGCCCAACCCCTATTATGTGCCCTGTCTTCCTTCCTCCTCCCCGCCCCCCATTTGTATCTAGTGCTTGGAAACACACTAAAATACTATTTGTCATTTTAATAATCATTTATTAAGTACCTACTACATGCAGAACACTACATAAATATTTGTGCAGGATGTGAAGAAGAATAAAGGATAGTTCTACTAAATCCATCAAACGATGATATTAGAGTAAACAAGGCATGTTCCAAAATAACAAAAGAATGAGTAATAGTGGGGAAAATATTTATACAACACTGGAGATGAAAGATCAAGCAGACAAAATGTAAATTCTGAACCAAAAAGCAGAGAATGGGATCAATGATCTAAGCTCTCACCTTAAGAAGCTAGAAAGAGAAGAGTAAATGAAACCCAAAATATGCAGAAGGAAAGAAATATGCAGAAAACAATAAAATTGAAAACAGACAAACAACAAACAAAACTAATGAAAGTAAAAACTGGTTCTCTGAAATGATCAATAGAATTGAAAATACTCTAGCTAGACTTCTCAAGAATAAAAGAAAATAGATACAAAGTGCCAATTCAGGAATGAAAGAGGGAACATCACTACAGATACTGCAAGTACTTAAAAAGATAATAAGAAAATATTATGAACAAAATATCAATAAATTTGACAACTTATATGAAGGGGACAAATTCCCTAAAAGAATGCAATGTACCAAAACTGACCCAAGAAGAAATAGAAAATCTGAATAGATTTATATCCTATTTAAAAAAATTAATTTGTAACTAAACACAGCTATGGACTGAATATCTATGCCCTTCCAATTCATGTGTTGAAGTGGACATATTGTATGATTCCACTTATATGAAGTTCTAGAAAGACAAATCTAATCTATAGTGACAGAAAGCAGGTTAATGGTTACCTGATCTGGGGGTAGAAAGGACCACCAAGGGGCACAAGGGAACGCTTTAGGGTAATGGAAATATTTTATATTTTGATTATGGCACCAGTTACAGGATATATCCATTTGTCAAAACTCATCAAACTGTACACTTAAAATGAGGGCATTTTACTATAAGTCAATTACATCTAATGAGAGTTGACTTACAATGAAAAAAATACATTTTAAGAAGAAGTGTGATACAAGAGATAGATTATAGACTGGTAATCAGACAGATTAGGTTCAAATCTCAGCTCTTATATCCCAGAGGTGTGACCTTGGACAGACCACTTCACCTCTAAGACTCTCAGTTTTCTCATTTGTGTAAGGATAATGATATCTACATCAAATAGTTGTGATGAGGAATAAGTGTACACATATTTTTTCCCCTGCGCTATGGTACTTAACAGTGTGCCAATAATGCTAATCCTCTTCTATTTAACTTCCACCATAGAGATGAAAGAACCGGAAGGCTGTGGTATTTCTTTGAGATGTTTAGCAAGCCCTTTGGACCCAAACAGTCCAGAAGCAATTATGGCCCCAAGTCACAGATCAGGCCAGCAGACACTACTTTCTTCCCTGGATAACAAAACAAAACACAGGAAATTGTGGCTTGGCAGAAATTCTTAGATAAAAAGAAGGCATGTAGAACAAACCATAGGGAGGGAGGAAGATGGGTAAGACCAGGGAAAGAAGATACGAGTCAACTGTGAAGAATAAGCCTTTTCCTCTCTGCTGAGATTCCAAGTTCTTCTTCAGTTCTATGATTGATAGTGTCTGCAGGTAAAAAATAATTATTGTGTTCAGTGCAGGGTAACCTGGTAGAAAGAAAACAGCCTTTGAAGTTCTCAGTGCTCGGCTCAAGTGCCAGTTTTTCTATTCCCTGGGTGTGTGATCCTTGGCAGGAGAGGGAGGGCTTCTGAATCACAGTCTCCTCATCTCTAAGACAGGGATGATGGAAGAATCAAGCTCAGAGGGCTGTCCTCAGGGTTAAAGAGCACAGGCTTCCACAAAAATTGATTAGAGACATGGTTCTCAAAGATAGGTCTTGCTGACCAAAATAAGCACAAACAGTGAAGAGCTCTGGATCCAGTCCCCCAGAGGCAGGTCCAGATTGGATGAGAATGTCCGCTTAAGCCAGTTGGTGAGGTACAGAGGTCCTGAGTGACAAGGGTGAGCTATGAAAGACTTTGAGAGGTCATGAAAGATTTTGTCCTCCTCTACCCTGGTCCTCAGCCATGTGTCTCCAGGAAGAGACACTCAACTCAGTCTGCTATCACTGTTTACCCTCTTGGCCCTGGAATCCCAGAGCAGAATGTGGTGAGTGTATCCTCCCCCTGGTGAAGCACTGCATCACAGCTGGGTATGTTCTGGGAAGTGTATGTCCTATTGGGTTTAGTGAATGACCTATCTCCTCCATGGGCACCAAGTCCCCCTGGACCAATGGGAACTGGGCACGCTCCACAGTGGCAGCTAGGGGGATCCTGGGCTGGGATCTCCCAGAAGCTGGACCACTTTGGGGACATCTTTCCTGCAATGGGAAACTTGAGGTGGCCTGTGTCGGTTCCTGCAAGGACCTCATAGACCAGGATTTGGAGAATGTTTGAGAAAAGGAAAATTGTCCAACACTGAAGAGAAAGAATTGGGGAACATCCTGTTATCTCCACAATCTCTTCTCACTGGCTGAGAAGTTATTCTGTGTCTTCTCCTTGTGTCCTTTTAAAAGGGTCATTTCAGAAGCTGTGTAGTGCAGTGGAAAGGACAAGGGACAGAGGTCATGGATTCAGGACTGTTCAGGACTCTCCCTGCTTATGAAAACTTGGACACGTCTCTACTTTTCTGAGCCTTTGTTTATTAATCATGTCTATTACCATTCACTGGCTCTGTTCCTTGTACCATGCCGCCAAAAACTAGCTCATTTAATCCTTCCAGCAAGTATATGAAGGAAGTTTTGCTATCCCCATTTTATAGATTAAGAATCTAAGGCATAGGAAGCAACTTGCTCAATGTTTTAATCCAGTAGAGTCATTGAGATCATTCTGACTTAAGAGTTTATGCTGAAGTACTTTGCTATCTCCAGTATACTCCCATTTTTCAAATAAGCCTTAGTAAAAATGATGATGATGATGATGATGATGATGATGATGATGTCTTTGTTACATATTTTGCCTTGCAAACCTGAAAGTAATTCACATGATTTTTTATATTCAAGATTTATATTCAAGGTTATATCAAGGGAGGGCACCTGGCTGGCTTAGTCAGTAAAGCCTGCAACTCTTGATCTCAGGGTTGTGGGTTCTACCCCATGTTGGGTGTAGAGATTATTTAAAAAAAAAAAAAAAAAAACGATTAGGGGCACCTGGGTGGCTCAGTTAGTTGAGTGGTCAACTTCTGCTCAGGTCATGATCTCATGGCTCGTGAGTTTGGAGCCTCACATCAGGCTCTGTACTGACAGTCAGAGCCTGGAGCCTGCTTCAGATTCTGCATCTCCCTCTCTCTCTGCCTCTCTCTCTCAAAAATAAATAAAAATATTAAAAAAAAAAAAGATATTATCAAGGTCGCAAACAGACCCTGAGTTTCAGGGCCTAAGAGTCCCCTTCACAAAGGGAGTACGTGATAGGAAGAGATCTGTGGAGAGTGCGAGAACCAGGACCGAGATCATGAGCGTGGCATTAGACTGATCAGAGCCCAGTGCAGGAGCACTCATAATGGCAGCAGCTGTTTCCCCCGACCTTCACCCCCTCCCCTGGCACTGATGTTGAGGCAGGAGACCCCATCTCTTCCAGGCCCCTCCTCTGTCCCAGGCAGAGGACTCCAGTCCTCTAATGAAGAGCCAGTTTGATTAAACATTTTCCTCTCCTTGGCTCAGCTATGCAGGCTCAAAGTAGCCCACTGCTGACTATTCTTCTTTTGAAATTCACCATATGTCCCTCAAAACATAGCCCTCCCATTTATGCAAATTCTTTGTCCAGTCCATTCACCTTCTCCCCTTGGCCCCAGGAGGTGCAGATAGCTTAAACTGTGGAGCAACTTAAATACTCTTCCATAAAAGGCTGATCATACCAGTTATCTTTACTTTGTTCACTAGTCACCTAAAATCCTATTGTAGTTGAAATAAATATAACTCAAACTGCCCGAGGCCACAATAGGGACTTATTGGCTCCTGTAACTGAAAAGCTCAAGGATATATAGCTTCAGGTACAATAGGATCTAAGTATTCAGACAATGTTTTCAGGAACCTGCCTCTTCCCATCTCTTGTCTCTGCTTTCTTCCACATAGGTTTCATTCTCAGGCAGCAAAGCCAGGGGATTTTATCCCACAGAATTCGCCACCCCCAAAAGTTAAGGAGTCCCTGTGCACTAGTTTGCCCATTTCTGAACCAATCTCTGTGATTCAGACCAGGCCATGTCTTAATCAAGGGAGAGATATAACATAAAGCCTGGACCATTATACTTCGAAAACAAAACGTGATAAAATCTTTATTGCCTTGGAATGGGCGAAGGTTTCCTTAAAACACCAAAAAAGCACTAATCATAAAAGGAAAATAAAATCATAAATTGAACTTAAAGTAAAAAACTGTTGTTTGAAAGATATCATTTGAAATGAAAGAGCAAGACTCAGATGAGAGAAAATAACAAACGTCCCTTAAACTGTAGAATAATTTGCCACTGTTAATAAATGACACGTGTGGTGTCTGGGTAGCTCAGTCAATTGAGCATCTGCCTCTTGATTTAGGATCAGGTCATGATCTCTCAGTTCATGAATTCGAGCTCAGCATCGGGCTCCACCCTGGCAGCACAGAGCCTGCTTGAGATTCTCTCTCTCTCTCTCTCTCTCTCTCTCTCTCTCTCTCTCTCTCTCTTTCTCAAAATAAATAAATAAAACTTAAAAATAAATAAATAAATGATACACATCAACATGAAAAGGTCTTTGGGAAGAAGACTTTCTGTTTTATTCTACATCTCTATCACCTAAAATAGTGTACAATCAATATTTGAGTTAATGAATGACCAAAATATATTATTAAATAAAAAAGTGTTATGCAGAGGCTGATCTCATTAATGTAAAAAAATATTTTGTATAGATGTGTAAATGCATAGAAATAGAATTAGAGAGGTGCCTGGGTGGCTCAGTCAGCTAAGCATCCAACTCTTGCTTTTCAGCTGAGGTCATGATCTCATGGCCTTGAGATGGAGCCCCGTGCTGGGCTCTGCACTGACAGCGCAGGGTCTGCTTGGGATTCTCTTTCCCTCTCTCTGCCCCTCCCCTGCTCATGCTCACTCGCTCTCTCTCTCAAAATAAATACATAAACATTTAAAAAAAGAGATTCTCATGGGGCGCCTGGGTGGCTCAGTCAGTTGAGCGTCCGACTTCAACTCAGGTCACGATCTCACAGTTCATGAGTGCGAGCCCCGCGTTGGGCTCTGTGCTGATGGCTCAGAGCCTGGAGCCTGCTTCAGATTCTGTGTCTCCCTCTCTCTCTCTGCCCCTCCCCCGTTCATGATCTGCCTCTCTCTGTCTCTAAAATAAATAAGCATTAAAAAATAAAATAAAATAAAATAAAATAAATAAATAAAAAAAGAGATTCTCTCTCTCCTTCTGCCCCTCTCCCACTCATACTCTCACTGTCTAAAAAAGAAAATAAAGGAACAGCCAAACATTTAAAAAAGAAAAAAAGAAATGAAGGGGGAAAAAGAGCTGGGCTTTTACTTTTCACTCCTTATGCTTATGTAGATGGTAGAATTTTCACTAAGATAAATAGAAAAAAAATAAAAATCATGAGTCTGTCTTATTTCGGGGCCTGGCCTTTAAGCCCTCAGGCCATGCCCTGCCTGAAGCAGAGGAGCCATACCAGGTAGTTCTGGAAATTACTCCAGTCTCTGCCTCCCAAGACCACTTCAAAGTTTCACTCGGGATTGATTCCTCAAGTTTTAGTCCAGTTTGTACACAACTAAGCTTCTGATTTTTGACCCAGCTCCTTTGAATTGACAAATGGACTGTTTAGCTTTTAATTTGTTTTTCCTGTAAGATACTGTCTCTCTAGTCATTCCTTTAGACCGTCCCTTTCAGCTGTTTTATGAACGATGCTTCAACCTCTCATTGACCCAAGTTCCCCGGACACTATATCCTGATCTAGGAATGTCCTCAGCAGAACAGGACGAGGGATCAAGCTGGATCTCCTGCTGGGGTGAAAATTTTGCAAGCTGCCTTTAAGTCACAGGGATTATGTAAGATAAGAGCGCAAGAAGTAACTACAGGTGCTTGACATGGTTACTGCTTCCACAGAATATGAGAACAAGGTTTCTTATTCCCCTTTTAAAGAAAAGGAGAATCTGAACCTCCAAGTTTGAAAACATGCACTAGATCATACAGCTAGTGAGTGTCTCCAGTTCAAACTGAAGATTCTTTGATTAAAGTTTATTTCCTTTAGTTCACCTCCAACAAGTTGCTACCAAGGAACAGGACCCTGCTTACCCCCAAGTCTCCTAGTGAAAATGTGGAACAGAATTCACCCAAGAATGAAGGAAGTGTCTCCCCTAATTTTATTGCCCCTGCATAGCCCGGAGATGATACCACTTTAAGAAAGCCCAGGTAGTATATATGGTTAGTATGAGCAACATGAGCAGAAGGACATCCCATCACCTGGAATGTGTTTCAGGTTGGCCTTATGAAAACTTTTCATTGTGTGAAGAAAAGAAGCTGATTATCCAAAAGATAAGTCAAGAGGAGTGGTTTCTCTGGAAACATAAGGATTTCAGAACTTTCAAAAGTGCTCCAAGGAAAGCAAGTCAAGATGTAGAAATGTGCTTTATGAATAGAAGGCTCATAACACCCTCTCTGTCTTCTTGGAAAAATAGCCTCAGTGCAAAAGTGGCAGCCCTATGCACGTGTGACCAGGTCCCTGATCACAGATGATTGGGCCAGAAGTGGACATCTAAAAGTGAGCTGGTCAGACTCTGCCCCCTGGCTCAGATGATCTAAACTCCGTAACAACTCAAAGTGGGGAAGCGATGGCCTGAATATTGAAAAAGTGAAAAGTCATTAAACGGAATGGTGAGGCTTCCCAGGACATTGGGAGCCAGGAGAGAGCGTTCTCCTGCTCAAGACAAAGGACCTGCATATACTGACATTTTGATGTCCCCTCAAGGGAATGGCCAGGAACCCCTAATCAGTGAAGAAGCCTAGTAACAAGCTCTCTCTCTCGCACATGTGCGCGCGCTCTCTCTCTCTCTCTCATACCTACACACGCACACATGCATATCTCCAATGCATTTAGTACCTTGTTTAAAATTTTGTTTTTCATTTGTTTAAATTTCATTTTTATTTATTTTGAGAGAGATCTAGAGAGCCAGCGGGGAAGGGCAGAGAGAGAAGGAGACAGAATCCCAAGTAGGCTCCCCGCTGTTTGTGCAGAGCCCAACACAGGGCTCTAACTCACAGATTGTGAGATCATGACCTGAGCCAAAATCAAGAGTCAAATGCTTAACTAAGTGAGCCACGCAGCACCCAAAAAAAATGTATATCTTTTAAAAAACAAGGCTCACCACACATTTGGAGAAAGCTTGTTTTAACATAACAGACTGAGACAAAAAAAAAAAAAATACAGGAGGAAGAAAAGAACAAAGGAAGAGAGAATAATCTAGGGAAATTAGAAACAATTCAGGAAATAAATAAACTCTTAAAAATTATAATACACATAAGGGACTCATGGGTGGCTCAGTCAGTTAAGCGTCTGACTCTTGATTTCGGCTCAGGTCATGAGATCTCACAACTCATGAGTTCGAGCTCCATGTCAGGCTCTGCACTGACAGTGGGGAGCCTGCTTGGAATCCTGTCTCCCTCTCTCTCCCTGCCCCTCACCGACTTCCTCTCTCTGTCTCTCTCTCTATATATATCAAAAATAAATAAACAATTTAAAATTATAATACATACAAGAAAATGGCAGGTGATGTTCAATTAAATAATGTAGGACTAGATAATAAAACCTCACTTCTGCTGAGAACATCTATAAAAGCTGGATTTGTAAAAAAATGTTTTTTTAATTTAAAACTACTTAGACTGTTCAGAACTGAGAAAGGCTGGCCTAGGATGCAGGAGAGGACAGAAACATAGAGGTAGCAAGGAACGTGGGGCCTGTTTAACACAGAGACACCAAAATCCAGAAGAAGTGTGTTAAAACAACAAAAGCTTATTCTCTCATGGTTCTGGAGCCCCAGAAGTCCAAAATCAGTTTCCGTGGGACAAAATCAAGATGTTAGCAGGGCCCCATTCCTTCCAGAGGCTCCAGAAGACAATCTGTCCTTGCTGCTTCCACCTTTGGAGGCTGTTGGCATTCTTGGACAAGTGGTGACGTCATTCCAATCTTGAAGGCCAGCATCTTTGGATCTCTCCGTTCCCATCTTCATTTGATGTTCTCTTGTGTGCCTTGTCAAATCTCCCTTTGCCTCTCTTATAATGATACCTGTGACGGCATTGCTGGCTCACCCAGATAGTCCAGAACAATCTCCTCACCTCAAAACCCTTAACCTGATCACATCTATGAAGACATATTCACAAGTTTCAGGGATTAGGACCTGACATCCCTGGGGGACAATTTTTCAGCCTACCAAAAGTAGCATCAAAAAGCATCAAGTATCAGGCACTTGGGCGGCTGAGTCGGTTAACTGTTCAATTCTTGGTTTCGGCTTAGCTCACGATCTCACAGTTTGTCGATTTGAGCCCCACGTCAGGTTCCGCGCGCTGAAGGTGCGGAGCCTGCTTGGGATTCTCTCTCTCTCTCCTTCTCTCTCTGCCCCTCCCCTGCTTGTGCTCTCTCTCTCTTTCTCAAAAAGAAAAAAAAACTTAAAGAAAAGCATCAAGTATCCAGAAATAAATATAAGGAAAGACGTGCAAGACTTTACACTGAAAACTACAAAATGTTTTTGAGAGAAATGAAAATAAATCTAAATAGATGGAAGTATATATCATTTTCATGAATGGAGAATTTAACATTTTAAAGACATTCCAAGTTGATCTATGAATTGCACGCAATCCCGTTCCAGGTGTCAGCAATGTTTTATTAGGGGAAATTGATAGGCCATCTCTAAATGGCCTGGAGAAGAGCCAAGACAAACTTGAAAAAAAGAACAATGCTGGAGGAATTAAACAACTAGATGTCAACAAAAAGCTAAAAATGTGAGCGAATTTATATGCAGCATATAAATTCTAAAGCAGCACTTTTAAAACTTTAATGTGTAGGGGGGACCAGACAGGCATACCACTTACACTATACCTTTCTCACTTACGGCCCCTCACTTTCCAGAGTACACATCCATGTAGTGAGGGCTTTTGCTTGTAATAAGCAGAAAAAGTAGGTGCTAAGAAACTATTTGCTAAATTAACTTTCATAACCCAGGTCTCTTGGCCATTTTGAAAATAATACGTATCGCAGCAACAAAAGGACTAACACCTTCCCAGACATGTCCACTAGTGATTTGGGGAAATAAGTGATCACATACTAAACTTGGATACTGGACATTGAATATCAGAAGAGTCCATTTTCTATGAACGCTTTTTTCCAATCTAGTTATCTACAGACCAAGAAGACAGCGGGACCAATACTGTATTTTAGCTGATATATAGAACGCACATGGCTCATTCAGTAATACCCTCAGGTTAGGTGTGTATTTTCCATCAGTGCCTTTATCTACACAAATGGCCCTGGTACCTCACTCTATTGTGATTCAGCAAACAGTACTAGCTTGTGATCTGAAATCAGCTGCCTATACCAATAATGGCTCCAATGGACATTATCTTTCCATTGTGGTTCCTAAAATTAGTATTTCTTTCTGTTATAATGAAAAAAATAATCTCCATTGATTGCAAAAAGCAATGCCTGATATTACAGCATGATTACTTTCAGAATAAATTGAATACTGTATTGTCCAGTAATAATTATCATGTTAAAGAGATCTCAGTCTACAAAATAGGAAGAAATCCTGTCAATTAGATAATATCCAATAAACCAATAACCAAATTGTACCAGTGCACTAAACATAATTAGCCTTAGATTTTTAAAAAAAAAATATTCAGAGGCAAAGTCAAGTCTTTCCCTGGGAAGATGTTATGATTGCCAAGTAGAGCTCTAAGTCACCTCTGTATCTAAGGCTGCCTGAGGCCTGAAGGAGAACATGATGTTTAAGAACACAGTGTAGGTAATGTTTTTAGTTTTTAATGTCCTTTATTCTCACTGTAGTAAGCCTAGTCCAGGCCCTGGTCGTTTAACATATGAATCTTAGTACGTACTTATTACCCTCACAACCTAAACACCTCCCAAAGGCCCCACCTCCCAATATCATCACATCACGTATCAATGAAGGGGGTGGGACACAGATATTCAATCTACAGAAATATGTGCCCATCTCCAGAGTGGGTCTCTACCCATCTCTGCTGCAAGCCACAATCAAATCATCTTAAGAAAACAAAAAACAAAAACAAAAGCTAAACCCTAGAGTCGTCCTTTGCTCACTTGATATTCCTTGCATCAGTTAGGACTGGTTAGGTTATCCTGAGCAGTGGCCATCTCTAGGTCTTAGTGGCTTTCATGTTACGAAAATTGTTATTTTATTCCTTGCTTATGCTGCATGGGTGCTGCTGGTTGGCAGTGGGGCTGTGTTCCCTGTAGATGCTTGGACCCAGGTGGAGGAAAGCTGTCATGGGTCATGATCTCCACCACTGAAGGAAGGAAGAGAATACGGTAAATCACACTTAAATCTTCCTGGGAGTGGCATTCATGATGGCCACTCATGTTTCCTTGGCCAGGCAAAGCTCACAGCTATGGCTAACTTCAAAAGTGGGCAGGGAAATGCTACCCTAGAGGGAATATGGTGAACAGCACAAATAACTCCTACTTCTACAAGGGGAATTTAAATAAGAGAAATATACAACCTTATGGGAAAAGTAGAGTAAGGACCACTGAAATATCTTATAAATATTTTTTAATTTTCTTAATGTTTATTTTTGAGAGAAAGAGAGACAGAGACAGAGCACAAGCTGGGGAGGGGCAGAGAGAGAGGGACACATAGAATCCAAAGCAGGCTCCAGGCTCTGAGCTGTCAGCAAAGAGCCTGATGCGGGGCTCAAACCCGCAAACCGTGAGATCGTGACCTGAGCTGAAGTCGGATGCCAACCAACTGAGCCACCCAGGCACCTGTGAAATATATTTAAATATTATTAAACTTAAAACAAAGTAAATCAAATATTTCAGCACACCAAATAGCATTAGTTTTTAAATACCTATTAAATTAGCTATAAAGATTCTGTACCGTTAATTTCCTATTATTGTGGCTTTCTCTCTGGAAAATGTAGAATTTTTCTCTTCAGTGGTTTCAGTACTAGCTGTGCATTCATTTTGCTTGGTATGTATATTGTGCATGTGAAATATACAATACACAACTTATACAAATATAATGCATCTGCAAAGGTATTTTTCTGCTTTGTTATTCCAGCCAGCTGTCCTGTTTTATTTTTTAACTCTTTGTAACAGTTGAAAATTCACATAAGATATATTCACAGTCTGGAATAATATACATAATTCTATCTTTACCAACTCAATTTTTGCCAAATAAGATAGATATTTGAGATAGGGAGGAAATGTGTCAAGTGGTTTATTGTCATTATTTCACCCCTCTGCTTGAAACTTTTAAAATTTCCATTAGCTACCTGTTCAGATTTAAATTCTAATATCTGGATTTGCAAAGATGACTACCTCTCTACCAAAAATTCAAGACATCCTCCTCCCCCTTCCAGAGGGTGGAGTCACCACTAGGAAATAGCTCCCTAGCTCTCTTTATAGAGCAAGAGTTATTTTTTTGAATTATGATTGCTGTTATTGTTTACACTATTTAGAGAACATGTATAAGCACATACTATATGCAAGGTATAGGTGTGTTTGACAAACCAACCCATTACTGCATATAATAATCTTATAAAGTAAGTTCTAGTATTGTCCCCATTTTACAGATGAAAAAACCAAGGGTCTGAGTAGTTGAATAATACAGAAGAACACTGTCAGTAAGTCAGAGATGGGATTCCAGCCAAGGAAGTCTAATTCCAGAGCCCATGTTCTTCGGTACTATGTCATCCTTCCCCTTGGGTCAGGGCCCTTAAAAATCAAGTGGGACTGGGGCACCTGGATGGCTCAGTCAGTTAAGCGTCTGACTCTTGGTTTCAGCACAGATCATGACTCCATGCTTTCGTGAGGTCGAGGGTCGCGTTGGGCTCCCTACTGACAGGGAGCTCTGTACTGACAGTGTGGAGCCTGCCTGAGATTCTGTCTCCTTCACTCTCTGCCCTTCCCCCACTCACACTGTCTCTGTCTCTCGAAATAAATAAATAAACTTTAAAAAAATAAATAAATAAAAATCAAGTGGGGCTTCTCTGTCTACTCTGTGACCCCAGGGGATAATAGAGCCACACCATTTCTTGTAGGATCCTGAGTTTCCAATTAGCCACAAGGAAGCAAGCTACCTCCTGACCACAAACTCCCACACTAGACTACCACATGAATAAATAATAAACTTCTATTAAGTTTACACACTGAAATTTGGGCTTTGTTGTTATAGCACCTAAAGTTTTCCCCCAACTGATATACATGGCAATCAAGACCCCCCAAAATTTCTTGGTTCAGAGTCAGGAGACCTGGATTCTAGGGCCAGCACAGACTCTGATTTAACATATGACCTTAAGGAATCACTTCTTTCCCTCAGGCCACATTTGAAAAGTAAGAAGGTTGGATTAGATCAACATTTTACAATCTGTGCTTCATGGAACATTCTATCTTGTCTATGTTGCTTGAATCTTCTTGAAAACAGGACTCCATGGCCAAATAAGGTGGGGAAATATTGGATACTGCATCTCCCTTCAGAGATTCATAATGCATATTTGCTTTGCTTAATGAAGGCTTTGAGACATCCTTCCATAAAGACTTGGTGAACTGTGGATTTGACCACAGTTCTTAATTTTTTTTTAATTGAGACACATTTATTAATATTTAGTGGGATACATGTGTACTAAGAAATGTAGTTCAGGTAATGGTGGGCTAGAATCCTAAAACCATTCCAAGTTCTAAAGATGTTCTGTATGGTTCCCTACCTTTCTAAGTTTTCCATGCACACCTCCAATCAGGTTACCTCTTCATTGCAACAGATATGCAACATATGTCTACACTTAGGTCTGGGAACCTCTCACTTTGTCTCCTAAAGCTGGAATAACCCCTCCTCTCCTCTGCAGAAGAGTCTTTCCTACACTTCAAGGCTCAACTCAACTCTGTGCCTGGTCCATGAAGATCACACAGTGTGATTCAGCATGACGTATTTCTCTCTTACTCAACACCCATCAAATTGTCTGCACCCTCCACAGATGTCTTAGGCTTGTACTCCCCTGAAAGGTCTCCTGAAAGAAAACATATGGAGGGTGAGAGATAACTAGCAGGTGAGATTCTTGAGCCATTTTGATATGCATTGGTTGAAGGGAGACACTGGCAACAGTCACAAACAAGAAAGATGTGTGTTGACTCAAAGGTGGTCTTCAGCCAAGAAAATCCCATAAGGATCAAACAAGGAGCGAGATACAGTTCCAGTTGGAAGTTTCAAGGACAATCTGCAGACATGAAGAAATTATGTTTGGGGATTCCCTTATAAGTAATCACAGCAAAATGGGTTTCTTGTCTAAACGAGGCTGAACATACATTGTCTGCATGGGCTTGGGTCTGTATTCAGTATGCCTACTCTGCATTATGATGGCATCTTCTCTGGCATTTGGGGATACCTGCTCTACAAGCATGAACACCTGGGTGCCAGATACCTTTCATGTATTGCCGCACCATAGCTCAAAATAAAATTCTATTTTTTTTTTATAAAATTCTATTTTTAATCAAGTACTGGATCCCCAAATACATGAAGTAAAAACTGACAGATTTGAAGGAAGAAATAGGTAATCCAACAATAATAGAAGAGGAAGGAGCACTGCCTAACTCATTGAGACCAGCATTATCCTGATAGCAAAACCAAACAAATCACGAGAAAGAAAACTATATCCCCTATGAATATAGATGCAAAAATACTGAATGAGATACTGGCAAACCAAATTCAGCAGCATATAAAAAAAATGCATATCATGACAAAAGGAAATTTATGCCAGGAATTCAAGGCTGGTTCAACATATGAAAATTAATCAATGTAATACACCATATTAATGTAGGATAAAACCACATTATCATTTCAACAGATGAAGGCAAAGCATTAACAAATTCCAACACCTTCTCATGATAAGAACAAAGTAGAAATACATGGGAATTTCCTCAATCTGATTAAAGGCATTTATAAAAAACTCACAGCTAACATCACAGTTAATGGGAAAAGACTGACAACTTGGCCTCTAAGGTCAGAAACAAGACCAGGAGGTCTATCTCACCACTCCCAGGCAACACTGCAGTGGAGGAGGTAGCCACAAGGCAAAAGAAAGACATAAAAGTTATCAGATTGTGGAGCCCAGAAATAAACCCTGAATAGATGGTAAATTAATTTACAACAAAGAGTGGAGAATATACAATGGGAAAGGACATTCAATGGTGTTGGGAGAACTGGACAGCTACGTGCAAAAGAATGAACCTGGGTCACTTTCTTACACTATACACAAAAATTAACTCAAAATAGATTAAAGACTTAAATGTAAGGCCTGAAACCATAAAACTCCTAGAATAAAAGAAGTAGGCATTCAGCTCCCTGACATAGGTCTTGACAACGATTTTTAAAAATCTGACTCCAAAAGCAAAAATAAACAAGTTGGACCATATCAAACGAAAACACTTCTGCACAACAAAGGACACCAACAGCAAAATGGGAAGGCAGACTAATGAATGGGAGAAAATATTTGCAAATCATATATCTGATGAGGAGTTAATATCCAAAATATAAAAAGAATGTATACAAATCAATAGCAAAAAAAATTTTTTTATTTAAATATCTGCAGAAGATCTGAATAGACATTTCCTCAAAGACATACAGATGGCCAACAGGTACCTGAAAAGATGCTTAATATCACTAATCATCAGAGAAATGCAAATTAAAACCACAATGAGATATCACCTTATGCCTCTTAGAATGGCCATTATAAAAAAGACAAGAAATAATAGGTGTTGGCAAGGATGTGGAAAAAAAGGAACCCTTGTATACTGTTGGTGGGAATGCAAACTGGTGCAGCAAAACAGTATGGAGTTTCCACAAAAAAATTAAAAGTAGGATTACCACATGGTCGGGCAAGTTCACTCCTGGCTATTTATCTGAAGAAAATGAAGACACTAACTCAAAAAGATGTATGTACCCCCATGTTCATTGCAGCATTAGTACAACAGCCAAGATCTGGAAATAATCTAAGAATTCACTGATTGATAAATGGATAAAAAATGTGAGACACACACACACACACATACACAGAGCCATAAAAAACAATGACATCTTGTCATCTGTGACAACATGAATGAACCTTGAGGGCATGAGATAAGTGAAATAAGACAGAGAAAGACAAATACCATATGATCTCACTTATATGTGGAATGTAAAAAAACCAAGCTCATAGATACAGAGAACAGATTGGTGGTTGCTAGAATCAGAGGGTACAGCGGGGACGGGGGAGAAGTGGGTGAAGGGGCTCAAAAGATACAGACTTCCAGTCATAAAATAAGTAAGTCACAGGGTATCATGGTGACGGTAATACTACATTGTACATTTGAAAGTCACAAAGAGAGTCGATCTTAAAAGTCTTCATCGAAAGAAAAAAAAGTAATTATGTATGGTGATGATGTTGACTGGGCTTATTGTGGTGATAATTTCTCAATATATACAAATCTTGAATCATTACGTTGTGCACCTGAAACGAACATAATTATATGTCAGTTAATCTCTTTGGGAATTAGATAGTTACACAGTGGTGATGGTTGCACTTGTTGGTGAGTATACTATAAACTACTTCAAAAGGTGAATTTCATGGTATGTGAATTTTTTCTCAATAAAAAATTGTAATAAAAACGTAGAAGTCATGCTCACTTCTTGGAGAGAGTCCCAGCAACATGACTGAGGGCAAGATCCTTGGTCTTTGAAGGCATCATGTCCTCATTTGCCAATTAGACTCAATACCATTGTCCCTGCAATTTGCGGTGAAGTCAGTATATGCGTGGAGCTGAGCCCCATGTTCCCCTCCCGGTACTACTCCTAGTCGAATCTGAATCCTTCTTGTTTATAGCACTACCCCATGCCCAACCTAGCATCATCCAAGACACGAGATGTGTTTCAGGTTCTTTGGTTTGATATAGTTTTTATATCCCTTTTCCCCTTTCTGAAAGTCCTCACCAGAGAGAAAAAGTGAGAGTCAGTGAGGACCTACTACGTGCCAGATTCTGGTAAAATACCAGACTTAGGTGTCCAGATGGTGCCCTGGGCTTGGTGTGTTTATTTCCACTGTAAAGGAAAGGAAACTGAGGCCTGGCTTACAAAATTCTCTCCAAGTCATGCCATTAAGGAGAGTAGGGATGTTTGGATTTAGATGGGCCTCAGCTCAAATCTGCCTCTCAGCAAATCTTATGAGATCGCCCATAGGTTTCCTAAGCCTTCCAAACCTCAGCTTCCTCATCTATAAAACAGGGACGATGGGGGAATCTTTGTTGTGGAGTGATTTGGAAAATTAAACGAGATACAGAAGATGCACTTAGCACAAATCCTGGAATACACGTTAGCTATTGTCAGTCGTATGTGAAGCTTAGCGGTGGCTGGATTTGGATTAGAAGCTCCATATGTGGCATTCCAACTTCTCCCCCACTTCCCCACATTGCCTCTCCTTTGTACCTGTCGAGGTTGGCGTGGAGAAAGACTAAGAACAGACCATCTATAGGCATACACATCCCATTTTCCCCAAACTCATCATTCACAGCATATCCTTCATGGACGCCCCCCCCCCCCACGCACACACACATACACACATGCAGCTTTCTTGCAAATTTCCCAGTAGCCAGCCCTAATCACGTCATGGAAAAATGGGATGTAGCTTAACCAGCATTTCACTGGAACATCCCCAGAGTTCCACTTGCTTGACCTTTCATAAAAACTCTGAGACACAATCAAAGAGCTTGCACAAACCCCTCCACTCCCTCTGTGTCTTCTCATAAACTGGCTCCTGGCCTCTCCCAGCTAGGTCTGGTCTCAGTGGAATGTGCTTATCAATCTTACTCCAGGGGAATGAGACCAAACAGCCTGGTGCCCTGGTAGTTGAGGAAGCTTCTACAAGCTTGTGGTATGCCATCAAGTGGGTTGACCCAGGATTTCCATTTTTTATCTTCTGGTAACTTCCATGACACTCAGAATCTGCACCCCCCCCAACACACACACACTGACATGCACCCACCCTTCCAGACTCATTCTGTTTTTCAGCCTCAATCCTACTCTCTTTTCTGCTCAGTCTAGTAGCGTAAATTGAACATGAGCTCTCACTATGATCACTGTTAAGTACTGATATTATCGCTTACAGTAATCAATGGTCCAGTTGGGCTCCCTGTTACAACCCAGCCAAGGGACTTGCCATTCCCTGGGAAGCAGCGTGGAGTGTGGGGAGAGCGCTTTGGTGTTGAACAAGCCTGGCTTTGAACCCAGCCTTCTGAGAGAACCTGAATTGGGCCCTCCACTTGTCCTTGTTTTCTCATCCTCACAAGACAGCTATTCATACCCACCTAGCTAGGTTTTTGGTGGGAAATACATAACTGGCACCATGGCAGTTATTAACAGTGTCACTATCTTCACTGTTGTTGATCTAAGGTTGTCAAGAGCCACCTGACAGGGACAGGGGCCCTGTTTCAAAACATGCTCTCAGGGCAAACCGTTACTCAGTTGTTACAAAGTTAACCATGGGATGTCTCGACCTCAAGAGTATATTCACCCTTTATATCCAGACACTCAACCTTTAGGAGTAGAGTCTAAAGAAATAATCATGGAGGCGGGGCAAGGATGTAGTCACGGGAATGATCATCACATTATTGTTTATAATAATGAAAGACTGAAAAAACGGACACTTGAGCAATCAGTTCTTACACAGTTAACCCAAGTCCAGTTCAAGGGACGACTAGCAGCTCTTGAAATGTGGTAGGACAATGTCCATGTCATGGAAAGCTGGCTACAATGTTGACTATATAACTTAAGTTGCAAAAATATGTTTCAAAACAGCATCTAGGACACAATCCTGGTTTTATCTGAAGGAAGATCTGGAGAGGACATCGGAGCATATTCAGAAAAGGCCAAGATAATCATGAATATGTTCAAAATGGAGGTCTTCTTTTAGTCTGTAGCTTCTGAACTGTTAATAATGAAAATACTGAAGGAAAAGGTAAAAATTTGGGTAGATTTTACCAAAGAAAATGATCAAAACATTCCTCCAGAAAAGTTGCACAAACCCTAGTACAGCTTGGGGACTTCGGATAAAGTGAACACACCTGTGTAACTAACACTCTGACCATGAAACATAACTCGCCACCACCCCAGAGGCCACCCTCTTGCCCCGTGTGTCACTGGTCACCCTTCGTGGATACCCGCTACCCTGGTATCTAAACAGTCTGGAAGAGTTTGTTGGATTTTACGCACTTTACAAATGGAATCACCTCTCCTGCTTTGTCTCTTTCTTTCATTCAACACCGTCTGTTGTAACTGTAGTTCATTGGTCCTCAGTGCTGGACGCTCTCGCATGAACACGCAAACACAGTTTCATCAATCGTTCTTCTATCGCTGTTCACTTGCATCATTACTTACTTTTGGCATCACGAACAGTGCCTCTAGGGACATTCTTATTCTCTTTTGGTGGACTTATGCCCACACAGAATTGTTGGTCATGGGAAACGTGTATATACCGTTTAGTGGATACTATCAAACAATTTTCCAAAATAGTTATTCCAATATACACTTCCACCAGCAGAATGAGAGTTCTGGTTACTGGACTCCAGTGACTTGTCCGTACTTGGCACTGTCTGGTGTTTTCATGCTCACCATTTCTAATGGCATCACGCCGAGGCTTTATTTTACATTCTCCAAATGACTGGTGGAGTTTAACATCGTTTCAAATGTTACTGACCACTCTGATATTCTTTTGTGAGGTGCCTATTCAAGTGCTTTGCCCATTTTTCTATGAGTTATCCCTATTTTTCTTATTGACTCATAAGAATACATATATTCTGGGGCGCCTGGGTGGCTGTCAGTCAAGCATCCTACTTTGGCTCAGATCATGATCTTGCAGTCGGTGAGTTCGAGCCTTGCATCAGGCTCTGTGCTGACAGTTCAGAGCCTGGAGCCAGCTTCGAATTCTGTGTTTCCCTCTCTCTTTGCCCCTCCCCCACTCATGTTTTCTCTCTCTCTCTCTCTCTCTCTCTCTCTCCTCTCAAAATAAGCAAACATTAAAAAGTTTTTTAAAAGGATACATATATTCTGTACACAAGTCATATCAGATGCATGTAGTGCAAATATCTTTTCCCATTGTGTGGATTTTATTTTTTCAATTTCTTAACGGTGTGTTTTGATGAAAGAGGGTCTTGATGTTAGTGCCTTGTACTTCAATAGTACCCTTGCTATGTACTCTGGCAAGATTGAACCCTGATCATATCACTTACCATCAAGAGGCCAGGGAGGCAAACCCATACACAGAATAAGCATCTATCCCTATAATGACAAAAAGCTGGTCCTCCCAAGATGAATAGGGGCCAATCATACTATTTGCCCACTCATAGTACTACTTTTGTTAGTCTGGGTCCTCAAGAAAGAGATGCCAAGGTGGAATTAAACGTGCAAAGATTTTAGTTTAAGAGAATGGAGAAGGAGCTGTGAAGATCTGGGACAGCTATCAGATCACAAATGCCAGAGACCTTACGTGTTGGAGCATGGAAGGAAAGTTTGGACAGATAAAAACATCCTCAACCTCCATGCAGTCTATGGGAGATTCTGCCAGGCCACCAGGGAGCACCTAAGCCAAGGTCAGTTGTCAGAGATGTCCCTCAACAACCAGGAATGGATGTGTCCTAGTATCTTCGCCACATGCAGTCATTCCTGGGAATGCCCGTGGGAAGCCTGGTCACCATGCAAACACAGCGATGGATTTCAGAGCACCAAGGCTGGGCTTTGGTCAATTACAGCCCCTGTGAAGTTCTGCTAAGCACAATCTCACAGCCGCTGCAGCAAAAGAGCGAATACGGGAGGAGAACAAGGTAGAGGTGAATGAGGAAGGTGGCTAATGTGATCACTCTGGGAAATACTGAGTTTGATACATCTTCAGCTCTTAGATATTCGGCAACCAGCAAAATACACAGGGCAAGAATTCAGCAAGTGGGTGTCAGGTTGCTCAGATCGAACATCAGGGCATGACCCCCCCCAAGAGCTTTGTGAGAGGAGACTCGGGTATCTTCCTAAAGGAGTCAGAACAGCACTAGGGGGACCAGGCATTTCCATGGCTTCTTGCTCTTTCTACTAAGAGCTTATTGAAGGACTGGAGAACAGAGAGGGAAGGAAGAAAAAAGAGGCCTCATGTAGTAGATCATGGGGCCCTTCCCAGACTTAGGGCCCTCATTAAAGAAACTCTTTCCCAAACATGGCAGCCCACGGGTGCTGACACATTTCAGCTGTATTCGTCTCAGCAGAGCAAACTGGTTTTTCCCACCTTGAAACCGAACGTGGCCCAAAGTAATTTGTATCAGTTTTCACTAAGAATTTTAGAGGGAAGCCAATGTGCATTCCTTATACACATGAGTGAGCTTGCACACATGCTTGTACAAACACACAGACTCACACACGGTGCAAAGGAGGTGAGCAGTCAGATGTGGCCAATCACAGAATCTGTGTTCTGCAAGCTGGGAGGGAGCGCGTGGGTACGTGAGTCAGGATTAAACATCATAGCGACCAAGGTACTGAAGCTTGCCGAGTCAGGCAGCAATTTCTGCTTAATAGAGCCCTTAGGTCTCAATAAGTGCTTTGAAATCCACACATCAGCATGCAGTTCTCATGACTGGGGATGCCAGAAATCCAAGGGTGAGGGCAAAACTGACAGCCTCTCCTATGAACATTCAAAGATGCAAAAAAGTCCCCTGGTTCTGCCTCCTTCTCGGCGTTTGTTAAAAAAAATTTTTTTTGATGTTTATTTATTTTTGAGACAATGACAGAGCGTGAGCAGGGGAGGGGAAGAGACAGAGAGGGAGACACAGAATCAGAAGCAGGCTTCAGGCTCCGAGCTGTCAGCACAAAGCCCGACACGGAGCTCGAACCCACGAACTGTGAGATCATGACCTGAGCCGACGTCAGACGCTTAACCGGCTGAGCCACCCAGGCACCCCTTCCTTCTCAGCATTTGTAAATATGCATCTGCAACTATCTTTTTAGTAACGTCCGGTCATCCACGCTCACCTCCAGGAGTTTCACAGCAGATGGGGCTGGTTTGTGCACAAGGGCAAGATGTGGCCCCTGAATTAAAATCCGGTATTTGCTAACAAGGCTGCCTACTGACCCAACTAGAAAAAAGTGCCCCTTCTCACGGCACTTTTCTTCTATATTCCTGAAAATTGTCCTAATATACTAACTTTGTTAAACAATTTAGAGCCCGAAACATTGTTGTGCTAAATATGCAAAGTGATCAGGTCTACTTTCTGAATGAAAAATGGGGCAGTATACAACCTCGGCATCAGTCTGTCGCAGCCACCTCAGATTGTACCCATCAATTGTCTTTCCTCTGCCCTCTGTTTTTACACTGTGGGATTTAACCCGCTACATGTAAATGGCTCCCATTCCTTCGGAAAACAGCTATTCCGGTGGGCCAGGGTTCTGTGCCAGGAATCAGGAATTTCCCATCGGTAGATACTCACGGTCATTGGAAGAGGCCTGGAAAGGTGGAGCCAGCAAAGAATTCCGAAATGGGAGATACTCAAGAAACCTCAAGCGACAAAGGAAAGCAAAACAGCATGAGCTAGGATGATTTCGAAGCAGCAGAGAAAACTGTGCCCCAGATGTGTGCAGCCGGAAACCTGTTCCAAGCCTGGCTTTCTCCCTTGGCTCCTCCGACCTCTGGCCACTCCGCTTCACCTCACCCCCTGCAGCAACAAACGTGGCCATCGCAACAGAGAGGTTGCTGCTTGGGAAACAGTGGTACCCAGCACCGAGAAAGCAGGGGGCTCTCTCCCCCGCTCTCCAGGAAGAGCGGGTCGTCACCAGGTGGCCAAGCCCAGACTGGCCAGAGAGCAGGGCGCTTCTCAGAAGCCCCAAACACAGCTTTGGAAACTCTGTTCCAGGTTTCCAAGTCAGAGCTTTTACATCCTTCTTTTTTTTTTTTTTTTTTTTTTTTTTTTTTCATATTTAAAATAGTACAAGGGTGCCTGGGTGGCTCAGTCAGTTAAGCGTCAGACTTCGGCTCAGGTGGTGATCTCGTGGTTTGTGAGTTTGAGCCCCGTGTCAGGCTCTGTGCTGACAGCTCAGAGCCTGGAGCCTGCTTCAGGTTCTGTGTCTCCCTCTCCCTCTCTCTCTGCCCCTCCCCTGCTCATAATCTCTCTGTCTCTCAAAAAATGAATAAACATTAAAAATAAATAAATAAATAAATAAATAAATACATAAATACATAAATAAATAAATAGTTCTGTAAATGTTTAAAAAATAAAATAAAATAGTACTGGGGTGCCTGGGTGGCTCAGTCGGTTGAGCGTCCGACTTGGCTCAGGTCACGATCTCGCGGTCTGTGAGTTCGAGCCCCGCATCGGGCTCTGGGCTGATGGCTCAGAGCCTGGAGCCTGCTTCCGGTTCTGTGTCTCCCTCTCTCTCTGCCCCTCCCCCGTTCATGCTCTGTCTCTCTCTGTCTCAAAAATAAATAAACGTTAAAAAAAAATAAAAATAAAAAAAAATAAATAAAATAAAATAGTACAAAACCATTATGGAAAAAAATAACAAAAAGAATAAAGAAGAAAATAAGTTTCTCTTCATCTCATTAACCAGAGACCAATTGTCTTTCTTTGTTCTGATTACAGAAATAACACATGTAGTCATAGTAGAAAATCTGGAAAGTAAACAGCAATATTAAGGAAAAAACATGATGTATCATTTCATGTCATTTTGATGTGCTCTTTTTGGCCTTTTTTCTATGTTCCTTATTTTACAAACAAATGAGATTATACCACATATACAGTGTGTGTATGTGTTTTTTCCATTTTTATTCTATGAGCATTTTCCATGTAATTTTTTTTTTCAACTTTTTTTTTTTTTTTTTTTTTTTATTTTTGGGACAGAGAGAGACAGAGCATGAACGGGGGAGGGGCAGGGAGAGAGGGAGACACAGAATTGGAAACAGGCTCCAGGCTCTGAGCCATCAGCCCAGAGCCTGACGCAGGGCTCGAACTCCCGGACCGCGAGATCGTGACCTGGCTGAAGTCGGACGCTTAACCGACTGCGCCACCCAGGCACCCCTCCATGTAATTTTTAAAGGTATTTCTATTCCCTTTTTACTTTTATTTTATTTTATTTTTTAATGTTTCTTTTATTTTTGAGAGAAAGAGACAGACAGAGGGGAGGGGCAAAGAGAGAGAGAGAGGGAGACACAGAATCCGAAGCAGGCTCCAAGCTCCGAGCTGTCTGCACAGAGCCCGACATGGGGCTCAAACTCACAAACCCAGAGATCATGACCTGAGCACCGGAGTCAGTGCTCAACTGACTGAGCCACCCAGGCGCCCCTCCTTTTTACTTTTAAATTTTATTTTTATTTTTTATTAATTTCTTAATGGCTTATATATATGTCTACGTGGTACACAATTTGAAAAATACGAAAGAACCTAAAGCGAATAATAAGTTTTCTTTTCATTCCTATTCCACAAAGGGGCCATTAATAGCTTTCTATGTTATTCCTGAGATAGTCCATAAATTTAAACACACACACACAGACACACACACACAGAAGAGTAGTGTATTACTTTTTGTACCATTCTCTTTCATTTGATATATTCAGGGCCTAGCTCCGCAGCAGTCGTGAACTAAACGGACTCCCCTGTTCTTATCAACAGCCACATAGGGCATTGCATTGCACAGGTGGACCGCACCTGCCCGATGCTCTGTTGGTAGGCATTCAGGTTGCCCCCAGCACTTGTCATTTCAACACGAATCAGTACACACAAATGCAAAAGTGTATGCGGATAAATCCCTAAAAGCAGAATTCCTGAGCCTAGAAGTTTGTCCATTTTAAAATTTGGTAGAAATAGCCAATCACCTTGCAAGAAGTTTGCAGAATTTTCTCTCCTGCCTGTAGGGTGTGGGGGCCTCCTGGATAACCCCAATAATCTCCCCCGGTGCTCGTGTTCCTCTGTGTTTTCTTCCCACACTGAATCACAGCTTCTGATGTTTTTAAGAGGATTTGTACTTTCTTCTCTGTGAACTATGTATTTTCTCCAGATATGTCCTTTCTTGTGGAGGCAGAATATGTAAGTTTATACGACTAATTTAATGTTTAATGTGACTAATTTGACCAATCCTTTATTGTTAGACACTGAAGAAAATTTCCATATTTTGGCATTCACAGTACTGTGAGGGGCGTCTGTGTGACTCAGTCGGTTAAGCACGTGACTTTGGCTCAGGTCATGATCTTACGGTTTGTGAGTTGGAGCCCTGTGTCGGGCTCTGGGCTGACAGCTCGGAGCCTGGAGCCTGCTTCGGATTCTGTGTCTCCTTCTCTCCCTGCCCCTCCCCCACTTGCGCTCTGTCTCTATCAAAAATAAATAAACGTAAAAAAATCTTTTTTCAAGTATATATTGCTAATCTAAAAGACTGAACATGACCTACCACTACCGACATTGCTTTGGGAGAGCATCCTCTTTGAAAACCCTAGCTAAAGTTGGGGTTGTATCAAGCCATTATTATTCAGCGGGCCTCCTCAGGACCTCGAGCATCCTCACAGATTCCCACTGTCACTTGAAAGTCACCTGGAGGGGCGCCTGGGTGGCGCAGTCGGTTGAGCGTCCGACTTCAGCCAGGTCACGATCTCGCGGTCCGTGAGTTCGAGCCCCGCGTCAGGCTCTGGGCGGATGGCTCGGAGCCTGGAGCCTGTTTCCGATTCTGTGTCTCCCTCTCTCTCTGCCCCTCCCCCGTTCATGCTCTGTCTCTCTCTGTCTCAAAAATAAATAAACATTAAAAAAAATTTATTAAAAAAAAAAAAAAAAAAGTCACCTGGAATGAACCTAGCTTGGACGACAGCATCAGCAAGGGCAACTGTTGGGACTGTGAGAACCACCAAAGCTGGGACCCCACTGCTCAAAGCATGGGCCATGATGGATGCCAGACTTCTGACACAGCTCTGATTACACACATTCTGATCATAATCCCGCCGGCACACGCGTGCTTGTCAGACCTCGTGCCCCTAGGTGGGGTGAAGAAAACGGGGACGCAAGTCTCATCACACATCTGTTTCTTTGGCCTCCGCTCCCTAACCCAGAACAGCAGGGCAGGCCACGGAGGTGAAGCAAGACATTCCTCTAAATGGAAGGGTGGCTGAGCCCGTTCCCTCGGAACTGGTGGGTTGCAGGCCTTGCCCAGGACCTAGGGGTATTAAGAGAGGTGGGAAAATGGCCTGCTGCCCACACCTCGAGTTAATTTGAACACTTGGGGCCAAGGCGCACCAGAGGCTCCTCAGCAAAGGCTCCGCTTTCCTGAGACAAGGGCCGTAAGTCAGCCCTTTCCAGACCCACACATGTAAGGACCGCCTTGTCCACAACGAACCCAATCAGGACGTCTAACGAAGTAGGGTTACCTCTGATTGTACTATTTCAGAAATTCTGTTGAAGGTAGGAAACGATTCAGCAAGTTGCTTTTATGTGGGCGGGAGAAATGCTCTCAAACTACGAATCTTTATCTTTCTTTCCAGAAACTCCCTGAACTTTTGCCTAATAAGCAAAATCATCCATGTTGCCTTAAGAAGCAGAGGGGAAGCCCGGCTGACTCAGTCGTTGCTGCAGGTGACTTGATCTCAGGGTTGTGAGTTCAAGCCCCGCACTGGGTGTAGAGACTACTTAAAAATAAAATCTTAAAAAAAAAAAAAAAGGCAGCAAAGGTTTTGAGGAGACAGGTTCATAGAGCATTAAATATTAACCCTTACAAGCGATGGTACCAAGAGGCGGCTCCACCGTACCTTCCAAATTCACACGCGCGCGCGCGCACACACACACACACACACACACACACACACACACACACACACTAAACATCACTCCAAATAGGAACACGATTTAAGTCAAAATTGAATTAATGGTGCAAACTCAGCCTCTAGACATATCCCAGCCCCCTCCTCCTAATAAGATCGCTTCCTTCCTAGAAACTTCGTTGCTACCACAGGCCCCCACTCACCCCAAAGCAGCAAAGCACAACTGTAATGCATAGTGATCCTAGTTTCAGTGGGCAAAACACGGCACGCAGTAACCCCTAGGGGTGCATGTTGGGTTGAACCTTTGTACATTGGTCTTAGTTCTACCTGCTTCTGCCCTATACACCTGTTGAATTTCAAAACAAACAAATAAAAACAACAACAAAACACAAAACAAAACAAAAAAACCCAGCCCTTCAAAAATGTGAAGAAACTATCATGTTTTACCTAAATGTTCTGTAATCTAAAATTTCCAATGCCTTCATCTATGCTCCATGTGATACTCATTTGTTTATTCATTCTTTCATTTATCCAACCATATTTCCATTCATTGGATAGTTGCCCATTCTGGCCAACGCTGTGACAATCAAATAACTGACATACAGCATGGACCAGAGAGTGACAGACAGATGAGAATTGCCACAGTGGCGTTGGCTTCTGTGTTTTATTAAAAAATAATTTAAAATGGAAATAGAACAAAAAGATTAAGTAAAGAAAACTCAGAAAACTTAAAGAAATTGCTCTGATTTAGTATCTTGGTATTACATAGACAGTTCTGAAATTCAAAGCCAGTGACATTCCAAAGTCCACTTGTAAGTTGGTTGTTTAGAATGCAGATCTCGGGGGCACCTGGGTGGCTCAGTTGGTTGAGCATCCAACTTCAGCTCAGGTCATGATCTCATGGTTATGAGTTCAAGCCCTCCGTTGGGCTCGCTGCTGTCAGCACAGAACCTGCTTCAGATCCTCTATCCTCCTCTCTCTACCCCTCCCTGGCTTGTGCTCTCTCTCTCAAAACTAAAAATAAACATTAAAAAAAAAAAAAAGAACACAGACCTTATCTCCCATAGGCAGAAACAAGGCACCCAGAGGTTACATCCCCTACCTTGGAAACCTAGTAAAGGAAGAAACACACTGAAGTTAATACGCTCTACATTGTCCACTGAATACTGTTAGAAGGCATCGGTGGCTACACATGTGATGACTGAACAAAACTAAAGCCACAAAATTCAGTAAGAAAATTCTTCTCACTTACTTTGCTAGTCACGAAGGATAAGCAGGTGTTGTTTATTCATTCAAAAACCATTTATAGGGCTTTATTTAGAAAATAATAGGGATGCCTGGGTGGCTCAGTTGGTTAAGTGACTTCAGCTGAGGTCATGATCTTATGGTTTGCTGGGCTCTGGGCTGACAGCTCGGAGCCTGGAGCCTGCTTCAGATCCTGTGTCTCCCTCTCTCTCTGCCCCTCCCCCACTCACACTCTGTCTCTCTCCCTCTCTCAGAAATAAATAAAACACTAAAAAAAAAAAAAAAAGATAAAAAGAAAAACCCTGTTGGCAACGTTTGCAGAGATTCTGAAGGGGACTTCTGGATACTGTCAAGACACTCAGAGAGTCACAAAACTGAATGCACTGTTTCTCTTTTCCTGGATATAGGTGCACTACCAATAATATTTATGCACTGACTGCCATGAGCATGGCCACTTGGGGGCTGTGAGCCAAACAGAACCAAGATAATTATTGAGGAATTTTCCAGACATAACTGGGAAAGAGCTAGAAAACAATGGAAGGAACTCTAATTGCCCACAGCTATGAATCTGACTAAAACAATTATCCATGTACTGAAAAAGAAAGAAAAAGATTTATTAAGTGTCTACTTGTGCCAATAAACAAGACAGACATGTTTTCATAATTCTAGGTGAGTCTGAAGGAAGATGGGGCCTGGGGAGGAGACATGAGTCAGCATATTCCCCGTGTTGGCCTCCACAAGTTTCTCTGGGCCAGGATGTCATCTTTGGTTTCAGAGAGAGACTGGGGGAGAAAGGGGAAGTGGAAAGTTCCCTGTTTGTGTTGGAGGTACTAGAAGAAGCATCCTACCGCTGGCTCATTGACTTAAGGGTGCCTGAACTGGGCATCCAGACTCCAAAAGAATCCATATGCCCTGGCCAAAACATAATTGCCCTAGAATAATTGCATAAATTGTGAGGAGATGAAAAGGAAAAAATAAATATTAGTAACCACTGTATTCTTCCCTCACTTTATACTACAGGATAATCCAGCATATTAAAAGGCTCTGCCGTAGATCACTGTTTATCAGTCAAGTCTTTTTTGAGGTCTTTGGGAATGCAAAACAGAAAACAATTCCTCGGGAAACATAACTGGATAATAAACAACTCATAACAACAAATTAAAGTATTGCAGGTGTGGAAAGGAATGTTCTAGGTTCAGGCGAAGCATTCGACCGACTCATGTCAGGATACCAAGAGTGGACTTTGCTGAAGTGTGGTGCTTAGACTGAATTTTCAGCAATGAGGAGAAATTAGCCAAGTAAAGAAAGGCTGACACACCTAGCCATAGAAATCAGACAAGAAAAAACAATAAAAGACATCCAAATTAGTAAGGAAGAAGTAAAACTTCCACTATTTGCAGATAACATGATACTACTATATATAGAAAACCCTGAAGATTCCACCAAAAAACAAACAAACAAACAAAAAACCAAAAAACTACTAGAACTGGTAAACAAATTCAGTAAAGTCACAGGATACAAAATCAATGTACAGAAATAGATTGCGTTCCTATACACTGATAATGAAGCAACAGACAGAGAACTTAAGAAAACAATCCCAATGGCAATTGCACCAAAAATAATACAATACCTAGGAATAAAAGTTGATCTCTGTCCTATCCTGTTGCTCATAGAGATTTCATTATGGGAGCACCTGGGTGGCTCAGTGGGTGTGCGGAGTGCCTGGATGGCTTGGTTGGTTAAGTGTCTGACTTCATCTCAGGTCATGATCTCACTGGTTCGTAAATTTGAGCCCCACATCCGGCTTTCTGCTATCAGCACAGAGCCAGCTTCAGATCCTCTGTCCCCCTCTTTCTCTGCCCCTCTCCCGCTCATGTTCTCTCTCTCTCCCTCAAAAATAAATAAGCATTTAAAAAATTAAGATGTGGTTTGTTTGCATATATAGTGATATATATATATATACTTTTATTTACTATATATATACTATATATACTCGTGTGTGTGTATGTGTGTGTGTGTGTGTGTGTACATACAACCTTGGTTTGCGAGCATAATTCGTTCCAGAAACATGCTTGTAATCCAAAGCCCTTGTATAGCAAAGTGAATATCCCCATAAGAAATAATGGAAACTCAGATGATTCATTCCACAAGCCGAAAATATGAGTATAAAAATGATTACAATACTGTAATTTAATACAAAATATAAAGAAAAATAAACAAATTAACCTGCACTTACCTTTGAAAACCTTCGTGGCTGGTGTGAGGAAGGCAAGAGAGAGGAGGGTTATTGTGTAGGATGACTTTCACTATCACTAACGGAATCACTGCTATCTATTAGCTTGATGGAATCTTTTTCTGCCTGGGGACCATTGTATATGCTTGTATGGATGTTGACTACAGTACAGTATTAATAAACTCTTGTCATCGACTGTAAACTGGCAATAAGGCAGCAGAGGAGTCTATATTGGCAGGCAGCCTGACCTAGAATGAAGCAAAGCATTCCTAAGCTTACTCTTGTATGGAAAAAAAAAGGACTGTCCGTAGGTGCTTTGAAGTGACAAAAAATACACTAGTGACAGCTGTGGTCACCGTCCAATGTTCCGAAAAATCACTGATTTCTGCCAAACACTGTGGTCTGAGACCAAGCATCTGAGAATGGGAGATGATTACCCACAATCCCACAATGAAAGAGAGAGAGAAGAATCATTGGCTCAGTTGTGATCATGTGACATTCAGCGTCTCTCTCTCTCTCTCTATATATATATATATACATATATATACACATATACACACACATATATATATACATATATACACACATATACACACACATATATATAGTGGAATATTATTCAGGCATAAAAAAGAATGAAATTTTGCCATTTGCAACAATGTGGATGGAGCTACAGAGTATAATACTAAGCAAAATAAGTCAGAGAACAACAAATACTATATGATTGCACTTGTATGTGGAATTTAAGAAACAAGACAAATGAATAACAGGGAGGAAAAAAGAGACAAACCAAGAAACACACTCTTAAATATAGAGAACAAACTAATGGTTGCCAGTGGGGGGAGGTGCCATTGGGTGGGGGGGAATGGGTGAAATAGGTAAAGGGGATTAAGAGTACACTTATCTTAGTGGGTACTGAGTAATATATAGAATTGTTGAATCACTATATTGTACACCTGAAACTACTTTAAAACTGCATGTTAACTACACTGGAATTAAAATTTAAAAAGAAATGAAGAAAAAGATGACACAGATTTCCAAGTACATGAAAGGTATATAGGTAGGTCCTAAGGCAGAAGAGAGCTTAACATGTTTGAGGAACTGAGAGAGATCTTGTGTGGCCAGTGGGAAAAGAATAAGAAAATTGGCTCAAATTGAGGTTAGAAAATAAGCTAGATTACATAGGTTGGTCAAATTAAAAGTTTTATATTCTAGGAGTGCCAGGGTGGCTTGGTTGGTTGAGCATCCAACTTTGGCTCAGGTCATGATCTCACGGGTCCTGAGTTCAAGCCCTGCATAGGGCTCTCTGCTGTCAGCACAGAGCCCACCTCAGATCCTCTGTATCTCTCTCTCTCTCTCTCTCTCTCTCTCTCTCTCTCTCTGTCTGCATCTCCCCTGTTCATGCTCTCTCTCTCAAAAATAAACATTTAAAGTTTAGAAAATAGTTTTAGGTTCTATTCTAAACACAATGGGAAATCATTAAACTGCTTTACATTAGAGACAAGGAATAGTTTCAGAGCAGTAAAATCATTGATCAGTTTCCATTTTTATTTTATTTTTGTAATGCTAATTTATTTATTGAGAGAGAGAGCAAGTACATAAGTAGGGGAGGGGCAGAGAGACAGAGGGAGAGAGAGAATCCCAAGTAGGCTCCACACTGTCAGCTCACAGCCTGATGAGAGGCTCAGTGTCATGAATCATGAGATCATGACCTGAGCCAAAATCAAGATTTGGACGTTTAACCAACTAAGCCACCCAGGTGCCCATATTTCCATTTTTAAAAGATCATTTTGGGGGTGGGACTTCCAAAATGGCAAAGTGAAGAGCTCACTGGGCCCTCTCCCCAGTAAATTCAACTGAAGAAAAGTATTTTAAGAAAACAATTTAAAATCTAGAAACTGTCCTAAAGGTACACAGCAAATGGAGAAACATTCAATCAAGAAAATCTATTATATTTTGCTAAAATAGTAAACCACCACTCATGTCCAGCACCATATTACATAAGCTCTACCCAGGTTTTCAACTTCACACAGAAATACCTGCTGAAGCATTCAAGACAGTGAGGAATCCCTCTCCCTACATCTCCCAGTCTGGGATTATAGGCTCAACACAGTAAGGGCATGCTTCTGGGATTTCCCATCCACCACCATCCTCCCCTACCACCAACGCTGCATTGCAGAAGCTCTACTCCAAGCAGGCATAGCCAAGAGGATGAGACTCCCTTTTTCTATCCAGCATCCACTCGCAAGATAGAAGTTCTACCCCAAACATGAAAGGCTGAGAAAACTGAGGTTCCACTCACCTCCCACATTCACCTAATTCCATGTACTCAATGAACAGAATTTCTAGGTCTGTAGGATCAAGCTAAGAAGACAAGGGATTGCCACTCTCCCCACCCTACCCCAATACCCTCTTTTTGAGCCCGGGTGTCACCAAAATAACAGTAGGTTTCTATCGCTAATTCAAGTGCAGTGGTGCAAGGGCTATGCCCAGGGTGGGAGAGGTAGGCAATTAGATGAACTCTAAGGTCTGCCTGAGGGAACTGAGTGTTTGGAACAGAATGGAGAACTCCATGCCTAAGAATTTTGTTGAAAATCATGAAGATCAGGTGGAGGAAAAATGAAGAGGAAGCTGGTCACTCTATTATATAAGCTAAATAGAGCAGACAGAAGTTTAATAGGGAGTGCAGCGAAAGAGATAGCCACAAAGAGGCCTCTGGGATCACAATCCACTCTGGTGTCAGGAAGGCTGTGTGCATGTGCACAGTTGCACCCATGCAGGATTAATCAAAAGAGGACATGTGACAGACTTGAGAGCATTCCCCATGCCACACATAGACCCATCAACATAAGGTAAAGCTTCAATGGAGCAAGGGGATTAAATAAAACATCTGACCACTGACTGAACAATAAGCTATTCTGCTCCAGAGACAACTCCTAAGAAGCCAAGCTTAAAAATAAAATTACACTCATCCCTGGCAGTCTGGAAGAATATGTGGTGCATAAGACGACGCCAGGAGTGATCAAAGAAGTGATCAAAGAAGGAATTTCTAAGTTACCTGTCCCAGCTGAATGTGATAGAAAAATATAAACTTCCTGAACTGTGATAGCAGATTACAAACCACACACATCTATCAATAAAAGGAAAAATAAATCTAAGTGGCTAAGGGAACTGAAGCACAACCTTTGACCAATAAATGGCTTATGGTGGCCAAGAAGTGACCCTTAGGAATCCAGGCCAAAAGATAAAAACTGGGGGTGGAGAAGAACCTGAGTTGGTAAATTAGAGTTTGCACCCTACAGGAAATACAGACTTGGCATAATTAGTTGAGTCAAGTCTCTAAAGGAATAAACAAACAAACAAGCAAAGAAAAATAAACAGCAATTCCCTGGAAGGGGAAGATAAGTATTCAAATTGGTACAATATAATATCTAAAATATCCAGCTTTCAACAAAAAACTATGAGATGTGAAAAGAAACAGGAAAGTGTCCCGCATATATAGGAAAAACTGCAGGCAATAAAATCTGCCATTCGAGGAGGAACAGATGGTAAAATTAGCAGACAAAACTTCAAACGAGTTATTACAAATATGTTCCAAGAATTAAAGGAAACCACACTTAAAGAATTAAAGGAAAGTATTATGACAATGTATCATCAAAAAGAGAACAGCAGTAAAGAAAATTATTTAAAAGAATCACAGAATTCTGGAATTATAAAGCATAATAACCATAGTGAAAAATTCAGTAGAGTACCTCCCTCAATAGTAGATTTGAACTGGCAGAAGAAAAAATTAACCATTGACAGATACATTAATAGGAAGTATATAATCTGAAGAACATACAATAAAAGGAAAATTAACAGAGTCTCAAAAAAGTGGGACATCTTCAATGCACCATGATACATGAAATAAAAATATCAGAGAGGAGAGAAGGAAAGGGATGGAAAAAATACTCAAAAAACTGATGGCAGAAGTTTTCCAAACTTTGATGACAAATATTAACCTACACATTCAAGAAGCTCAACAAACTCCAAGTAAGATAAATACAACGAGATACTTATTTAAACACATCCTAGTCAAAAGGTTAAGACAAAGAGAATATTCTGAAAGCAGGAAGAGAAACTCTACCGGGCATATATAGTTGACTCCTGAACAACACTTGTTTGTTCAAGATTTGAACAAAATTTGGATTTGAACTGCATGGACCGACTTAATCATAATTTTTTTCAATAAATACAGTACCATACTGTAAATGTATCTTATCTCCTTATGACTTCCTTAATAACATTTTCTTTTCTCTAGCTTACTTTATTGTAAGAATGCAGTATAGAATACATATAACATGCAAAACATGTGTTAATTCACTGTGTTATTAGTAAGGCTTGCAGTCCACAGTGGGCTATTCATTGTTAAGTTTTGTGGGACTAAAAAGAATTTGTGGGACAACCAATGGGTCAATAAAGAAGTCAAAGAGGAAATAAAAAATACCTGGAGTCAAACAAAAATGAAAACACAATGGTTCAAAATCATTAGGATGCAGCAAAAGCAGTTCTAAGAAGGAAGTTTATGGCGCTATGGACCTATCTCAAGAAACAAGGAAAATCTCAAATGAATTACCTAACCTTACACTTACAAGCAGCTAGACGCAGAAAAACAAAGCCCAAAGCTAGTAGAAAGAAGGAAATAATAAAGGTTAGAGTGGAAATAAATGAAATAAAGACTAAAAAAAGAAAAGAAAAAATTAATAAAACAAAGAGCTGGTTCTTTGAAAAGTTAAACAAAGTGTATAACCTTAAGTTATACTTATCAAGAAAGAGAGAGGACCCATATACATAAAATTATAAATTAAAAAGGAGAAATAATTGGGGTGCCTGAGTGGCTCAGTGGGCTAAGTGTCCAACTTCAGCTCAGGTCATGATCTCATGGTTCATGAGTTTGAGCCCCGCGTTGGGCTCTGTGCTGACAGCTTGGAGGCTGGAGTCTGCTTCAGATTCTGTGTCTCTCTTGCTCTCTCTGCCCTTCCCCCATTCTATCTCTCTCAAAAATAAATAAACATTTAAAAAAGGGGGGGGGGGAATAACAACTGACACCACAGAAATACAAAGAATTATAGGAGAGTATTATGAAAAAAATATATGCCAACAAATTGTACAGCCTAGAGAGAATGGATAAATTCCTAGAAACATACAATCTTCCAAAACTGAATCAGGAAGAAATAGAAAATCTGAACAGACTAATTTCTAGTAACAAAATGGAATCAGTAATAATAATAATAAAAAAAAGCCTCCCAACAAACAAAAGTCTAGGACCAGATGGCTTCACAGGCAAATTCTATTGCACATTTAAAGAAGAGCTAATACCTGTTCTTCCCAAATTATTCCAAAAAGGAAAACTTCCAAATAATTCTACAAGGCCAGAATTGTCCTGATATCAAAACCAGGCAAAGACACTACCAAAAAAGAAAACTACAGGTCAACATCTCTGATACACATAGATGCAAAAATCCTCAACAAAATATTAGCAAATTGAATCCAACACTACATTAAAAAAGATCATTGACCAGGATCAAGTAGAATTTATTCCAGCTATGGAAGTGTGGTTCAATATTTGCAAATCAATCAACATGATACATCACATTAAGAAGAGGAAGGATTAAAACCATATGATCATTTTAATAGATGCAGAAAAAGCATTCGACAAAATTCAACATCTATTCATGGTAAAAAAAAATCTCAACAAAGTGTGTATAAAGGGAACATATGCCAATATAATAAAGGCCTTATATGATAAACCCACAGCTAAAATTATACCCAATGGTGAGAAGTTAAAAGCTTTTCCCCTAAGATCAGGAACAAGACAAGGATGTCTACTCTCACCTTTTTTATTCAAAGTAATACTAGAAGTCTTAGCTATAACAATCAGACAAGAAAAATAAATAAAAGTCTTCCAAACTGGTAAGGAAGAAGTAAAATGGTCACTATTTGCAGATGACAGGGTACTACATACAGAAAGCCGTAAAGAATCCATCAAAAACTATTGGAACTAATAAATGAAATTAATAAAATTTCAGGACACAAAATTGATATTCAAAAAGTCATTGCCTTTCTATACACTACTAATGAACTATCAGAAAGAGGAATTAAGAAAACAATCCCATTTAAAATTATACCAAAAAGAATAAAATGCCTAGGAATAAATTTAATAAAGGAGGTGAAAGACCTACATTCTAAAAACTGTAAGACACTGGTAAAGGCAACTAAAGACAACACAGAAAAATAGAAGATATACCATGCTCATGGATTGGAAAAATTAATATCGCTAAAATGTCCATACTCCCCAAAGCAATCTACACATTTAATGCAACCCCTATCAAATACCAATGATATTTCATACAACTAAAACAAATAATAATAAAATTTGTATGGAACCACAAAAGACCTCAAATAGCCAAAGCAATCTTTAGAAGAACAAAGCTAGAGGTATCATAACCTCAGAATTCAAGATATACTACAAAACAATAGTAATCAAAACAGTATGGTATTGGCACAGAAAAACAGACACAAAGATCAATAGAACAGGATGGGACCGAGAAATAAATTCACCCCTGTATAGTCAATTAATCTACAAAAAGGGAGTCAAGAATATACAGTGGGAAAAAGACAAGTCCTTCAATAAATGGTATTAGGAAAACTGAACAGTTACTTGTAAAACACTTTCTTAAAACACATACAAAAATACACTCAAAATGGATTAAAGACCTAAGCTGGAGCCCTGAAACCATACAACTACGAAGAGAAAACAGGCAGCAATCTCTCAGACATTGGCCTTAGCAACATATTTATAGATATGTCTCCTCAGATAACACAAACAAAAACTACTGAGGCTACATCAAATGAAAAGCTTCTGTACAGCAAAGGAAACCATCAACAAAACAAAAAATAAACCTAGTGAACAAGAGAAGATATTTACAAATGATATATCTTAAAAAGGGTTAATATCCAAAATATATGGTGAATGTCTACAATTCAACAACAAAAAATGAATAATCCTATTAAAATGGGTAGAAGACCTAAATAGACATTTTTCCAAAGAAGACATAGAGATGGTCAACAGACATGATAGACATGAAAAAATGCTCAACTCATCATAAAGGAAATGCAAATCAAAACCACAATGAGATACCACCATAAGCCATTAAAGATAGCTAAAATCAAAAACAACAAGAACTAACAAGGGGTGCCTGCATGGCTCAGTTGGTTGAGCATCCAACTCTTGATCTCGGTTCAGGTCATGATCTCACAATTTGTAAGTTCAAGCCAGGCGTTGGGGCTCTGCACTGACAGTGTGGAGCCTGCTTGGGATTCTGTCTCTCCCCTTCTCTCTGCCCCTCCTGCATTCTCATTCTCTCTCTCTCTCTCTCTCTCTTTCAAAATAAATAAATAAACTTAAAAAAAAAGAATTAACAAACATTGGAGAGGATGTGGAGAAAAGAGAACCCTTGTGCACAGTTTGTATGTATGTAAATTTGTGCTACCATTGTGGAAAACAGTATGGGGAGCCCTCAAAGAATTAAAGAAGGAAATATCATGTGATCAGTAATTCTACTAGTGGGTATTTACCAATAAAGCCAAATCCACTAATTCAAAAACCTATATATATGCCCTCTACACTTATTGTAGCATTATTTACAATCCCAATATATGGAAACAACCTGAGTGTCCACTGACAGATGAATAAATAAAGAAGAGACGATATGTATACATACATGTACATATACATATACACACATACATAAGTTTATAACATACACACAATGGAATATTACTGTGTTATTAAAAAGAATGAAATCTTACCATTTCTGACAACATGGGTGGATGTAGAGGGTATCATGCTAAGTGAAATATGTCAAAAGAGAAAGACATATAATATGATTTCACTTATATGTGTAATCTAAAAAACAAACAACAAACAAAAGAACAGACTCTTTTTGTCCTGCCTATCATTTATTTTTAAAAATTGAGATACAATTGACATATAATATTCTATTTAGTTTCAGGTGTATGACATAGTAATATGTGTGTATGCTGTGAAATGATCACCACGCTAAGTCTAGTTATCATCCATCACCACACAGTTATACTTTTTTTCCTTGTGATGAAAACTTTTAAGATCTATTGTCTTAGCCCCATCTATATGCTGCCTGCAAGAGACTCACTTTAGACCTAAAGACATCTGCAGATTGAAAGTGAGGGGATGAAGGGCCATCTATCATGCTAATGGACGTCAAAAGAAAGCTGAAGTAGCCATACTTATGTAAGACAAACTAGATTTTAAGCCAAAGACTGTAACAAGAGATGAAGACCATTTTATCATAATTAAGTATGCCCCCAACTTTGGACACCAAATATATAAATCAACTAATAATGAGCATAAAGAAACTCATTGATAATACAATAATAGTAGGGCACTTTAACACCCCACTTCCTGAATTGGACAGATTAAGCAGAAAATCAGTAAGAAGAGCGATGGCTTTGAATGACACACTAGACCATGTGGACTCAACAGATATATTAGATCATTTCTTCCTAAAGCAATGGAATACACATTCTTTTCAAGTGCACATAGAACATTTTCTAGAATAGATCACAAATCAGGCCTCAAAAAGTACAAAAAAAATGAGATTTTACCATCCATATTTTCAGACCACATCACTATAAAACTTGAAGTCGACCTAAAGAAATAATTTGGAAAAAACACAAATACATGGAGGTTAAAGAACATCCTACTAAAGAATGCATAGGTTAACCAGAAAATTAAAGAGGAAATTAAAAAATACATGGAAGCAAATGAAAATGAAAATGTGACAGCCCAAAACCTTTGGGATGCAGCAAAGGCAGTCTTAAAAGGGAAGTATATTGTAATATAGGCCTACCTCAAGAAGCAAGAAAAGTTTCAAATACACAATCTAACCTTATACCTAAAACAGCTAGAAAGGAAAAGCAAATAAAGCCTAAAGTCAGTAGAAAAAGAGAAGTCATAAAGATTAGAGCAGAAATAAATGATATTGAAACAAACAACAACAAAAACTCTCTCTGCCCCTCCCCCGCTCACACTCTGTCTCTCTATCCCTCAAAAATAAATAATAAACATTAAAAAAAGAATTAATAAAATTGATAAACCCCTAGCCAGGCTTATCAAAAAAAAAAAAAAAAGAGAAAGGACCCAAATAAATAAAATCATGAATGAAAGAGGAGCGATCACAACCAATACCACAGAAATACAATTATAAGAGAATATTATGAAAAATTATATGCCAACAAACTGGGCAATCTGGAAGAAATGGACAGATTCTTAGAAACATGCAAAATACCAAAACTAAAACTAGAAGAAATAGAAAATTTGAACAGGCCCATAACCAGCAAGGAAATTGAATCAGTAATCAAAAATCTCCCAACAAACATTCAGGGCCAGATAGTTTCCCAGGGGAATTCACCAGAAATTTAAAGAAGAGTTAATATATATTCTTCTCAAATTGATCCAAAAAACAGAAATGGAAGGAAAACTTCCAAACTCTTTTAAAAAAACTTTTTTTAATGCTTATTTACTTTTGAGAAAGAGAGAGAGAGAGCGCACAAGCTGGGGAGGGGCAGAGAGAGAGGGAGACACAGAATCCAAAGCAGGCTCCAGGCTCTGAGCTGTCAGCACAGAGTCTGATGTGGGGCTCAAACGCACAAGCAATGAGATTATGTCCTGAGCCAAAGTCAGACGCTCAACCTACTGAGCCACCCAGGTGTTCCCAAACTCATTTTTTTGAGGCCAGCATTACCTTTATTCCAAAACCAAAGACCTCAGTAAAAGGGAGAATTACAGGCCAATATCCCTGATGAACCTGGATGCAAAACTTCTCAACAAGATACTAGCAAATAGAATCCTACAGTACATTAAAAGAATTATTCACCATGATCAAGTGGGATTTATTCCTGGGTTTTAGGGCTGGTTCAATATTTATAAATCAATGAACATGATATATCACATTAATAAAAGAAATGGAGGGGCGCCTGGGTGGCGCGGTCGGTTAAGCGTCCGACTTCAGCCAGGTCACGATCTCGCGGTCCGTGAGTTCGAGCCCCGCGTCGGGCTCTGGGCTGATGGCTCGGAGCCTGGAGCCTGTTTCCGATTCTATGTCTCCCTCTCTCTCTGCTCCTCCCCCGTTCATGCTCTGTCTCTCTCTGTCCCAAAAATAAATAAAAACGTTGAAAAAAAAAATTTTTTAAAAAAAAAAATAAAAGAAATGGTAAGAGCCATATGATCCCTCAATCAATGCAGAAAAAGCATTTGATAAAATACTGCATTCATTCTTGATAAAAACCCTCAACAAAGTAGGGATAGAGGGAACATACCTCAATATCATAAAGGCCATATACCAAAGATCCACAGCTAATATCCTCGATGGGGAAAAACTGAGAGCTTTTCTTCCATGGTTAAGAACAAGACACGGATGGCCACTCTCACCATTACTATTTAACATAGTACTGAAAGTCTCAGCCTCAGCAATCAGACAAAAAAAGAAACAAAAGGCATCCAAATTGGCAAGAAAGAAGTCAAACTTTCACTATTTGCAGATGCCATGAGACTCCACGTAGAAAACCCTAAAGACTACATCAAAAAATTGCTAATACATGAATTCAGCAAAGTTGCAGGACATAAAATCAATGTACAGGAATCTTTTGCATTTCTATACGCCAATAATGAAGCAGCAGAAAAAAGAAATCAGGGAGGGAATCAATCCAATTTACAATTGCACCAAAACCAATAAGGTACCTAGGAATAAACCTAAGTAAAGAGGTTAAAGATCTGTACTATGAAAACTATAGAACATTTATGAAGAAATTGAAGAGGACACAAAGATATGGGAAAAGATTCCATGCTCATGAATTAGAACAAACATTGTTAAAATGTCTCTAGCACCCACAGCAATCTACACATTTAATGCGATCCCTATCGAAGTACCAATAGTGGTTTTCACAGAGCTAGAACAAACAATCCTAAAATTTGTATGGAACCACAAAACACCTCAAATAGCCAAAGCCATCTTGAAAAAGAAAAGCAAAGCTGATGGCATCATAATTCCAGACGTCAAGCTATATTACAAAGCTGTAGTCATCAAGACAGTATGATACTGGCACAAAAACAGACACATAGATCAATGGAACAGAAGACAAAACCCACAAATGGACCCATAACTATATAGTCAAGCGATCTTCAACGGAGCATGAAAGACTATCCAGTGGAAAAAAGACAGTCTCTTCAACAAGTGGTATAGGGAATAGTGGGCAGCAATATACAGAAGAATGAACCTGGACCACTTTTTTAGACCATACACAAAAATAAATTCAAAATGGATGAAATACCTAAGTGTGAAACAGGAAACCATCAAAATCCTAGAGGAGAATACAGGCAGCAACCTCTCTAACCTTGTCTAGAGCAACTTCTTACTAGTCAGGTCTCCCGAGGCAAGGGAAACAAAAGCAAAAATAAATTATTGGGACTTTATCAAGATAAAAAGCTTCTGCACAGCAAAGGAAACAATCAACAAAGCTAAAAGGCATCCTATGGAATGGGAGAAGATATTTGCAAATGACACATATGATAAAGGGTTAGCACACCAAGCACCCAAAAAACAAATAATCCATTTAAGAAATGGACTCTGCCTCCCTCTCTCTCTGACGGTTGTTCTCTCTCTCAAAAATAAATTAAAAAAACATTTTTAAAAGTTTATTTATTTAGGGGCGCCTGGGTGGCTCAGTCGGTTGAGCGTCTGGCTTCGGCTCAGGTCATGATCTCATGGTTTGTGAGTTTGAGCCTGGCATCGGGCTCCGTGCTGACAGTTTGGAAGGTTCTGTGTCTCCCTCTCTCTCTGGTCCTCCCCCGCTTGTGCTCAATCTCTCTCTCTCTCTCTCTCTCAAAAGTAAATAAACATTAAAAAATTTTTTTCAAGTTTATTTATTTATTTTTGAGAGAGAGAGAGAGAGAGTAAGAAGAGGAGAGGAAGAGAGGGAATCCCAAGTGGGCTCCACACTGTCAGCACAAAGCCCAATGCAGGCCTTAAACTCATGAACTGTGACATCATGACCTGAGCCTAAATCAAGAGTTGGATGCTTAACTGACTGAGCTACCCAGGTTCCCCATTTTAAAAACAATTCTATATATATATATTTGCAACTTAGTTTCTGTCTTTCAAACACTCCTTTTTAAAAAATATATATATATATATTTACTGTTGAGAGAGAGAGAGACAGAGTGTGAGCAGGGGAGGGAGCAGGGGAGGGGCAGAGAGAGAGAGGGAGACACAGAATCTAAAGCAGGCTCCAGGCTCCGAAACGTCAGCACAGAGCCTGAAGACGGGCTCGAGCCTGCAAACCACGAGATCACGACCTGAGCTGAAATCAGAAGCTTAACCGACTGAGACACCCAGCCACCCCTCACACACTCTTTTTTTTTTTTTTTTTAATTTTTTTTTCAACGTTTTATATTTATTTTTGGGACAGAGAGAGACAGAGCATGAACGGGGGAGGGGCAGAGAGAGAGAGGGAGACACAGAATCGGAAACAGGCTCCAGGCTCCGAGCCATCAGCCCAGAGCCCGACGCGGGGCTCGAACTCACGGACCGCGAGATCGTGACCTGAGCTGAAGTCGGACGCTTACCGGACTGCGCCACCCAGGCGCCCCCCTCACACACTCTTAAATACAGAGAACAAACTGGTGGTTGCCAGAAGAACAACAATGGGGCAGGAGGACAGATAAAAAAAAACAGAAGGAGACATAGAGGTATAAACTCCTAGTTATAAAATAAATCAGAGATGAGAAGTAGAGTATAGGGATTATAGTGAATAATATTATAATAATATTATATGGTGACATATGATGATTACACTTATTATGGTTAGCATTAATACTGTATAAAATTGTTGAATCAATGTTATACACCTGAAATTAATATAACATTGTATTGCAATAATACTTCAATTAAAAAGTCAATTTTGGACTGGAGGGAGGGGAAGTCCCCCAAACCCCTCATTATTCAAGGGTCAACTGTACTAGGCAACATCAAGAAGAACAACTGTTGATTTTGTATCAGGAACAATTAAGGTCACAAGACAATGAAATGACCTATTCAGAGTGCTAAAATTTTTTTTTTTTTTAATTTTTAACATTTATTTATTTTTGAGAGACAGAGAGAGACAGAGCACGGGCAAGGGAGGGACAAAGAGAGAAGGAGACACAGAATCCGAAGCAAGCTCCAGGCTCTGAGATGTCAGCAGAGTCCAACACGGGGCTCAAACCCACAAATTATCATGACCTGAACCAAAGTTGGATGCTTAACCGTCCGAGCCTCCCAGGTACCCCTAGAAATTTTTTTAAACAAAAACCCCTATTAATGAAATATAATGAAAACACTATCTTCAAGTAAAGGTAGACATTCACATATGAACAAAAGTTAAGAGTATTCATCACTAGTAGATATGCCTTACAAGAAGTATTAACGAGAAAGTAAAATAGAAGAAAACTGCCCAACATTCTTGTTCCTGGCCTCAACTTTTCTTAAATGTGGGGCCAGCCCAGATCAGAGTGACATCATGCAAAGTGGTGACACAGGAAGTGCTAAGAGTTGGTCCCTTCATTAAAGCAATATATGAACCGGAAAGAGCTGCTTGAATAAACTATTGTGGAACTCTAGAGCCTGAATGGGTGCTTATAATAACCAGTAAAGTGCTTGTTTCAGGAGATACATATTTTTTAATTATAGGAGAATATGGTGAACAAGTATATGCTAATAAAATGTTTTATGCTAATAAAAGTCAAATGACTTAACAATCTAGCAAACTATAGTACCAAGATTGACTCCAAAAGAAAAAGAAATCCTGAGTAGACCAACCTGAAAAAAACAAACAAAACAGATCAATAGCAATTGAAGAGCCAAATCTCTCCCACAAAAAGCAATATATGTTATGTTATAAGTGAAGCTTACCAAAACTTTAAAGAGAGATAAGCTTCTTTTAAAAGAAGATAGGGGCACCTGGGTGGCTCAGTCGGTTGAGCGTCCGACTTCGGCTCAGGTCACGATCTCGCGGTCCGTGAGTTCGAGCCCCGCGTCAGGCTCTGGGCTGATGGCTCGGAGCCTGGAGCCTGCTTCCGATTCTGTGTCTCCCTCTCTCTCTGCCCCTCCCCCGTTCATGCTCTGTCTCTCTCTGTCTCAAAAATAAATAAATGTTAAAAAAAAATTAAAAGAAGATAAAGAAACAAAACACTCAATTTGCTTTATGAATCTAATAAAGCATTGATATCTAAACTAGACAATCACAGCACAGAAAATTGTAGACATGTCTCTCCAGTAAATCTAGACTCAAAGTCCTTTAAAAAACGAATACAGATGTTTACTAAAAATAAAACATCATGCTTAATTTGGATTGATCTAAAAACACATAGATGATTTCACATTAAAACTCCCATCAACTAAGTTGTAAAATTAATAGATTTTAAAAACCATGTTATTACCTTCCAGGTTGATGTGTCCTAAAAGCCTCTATTAAAAGTTTGTCTTTGGGGTAAATTGGTGGCTCAGTCAGTTGAGCATCTGACTATTGATTTTGGCTCAGGTCATGAGCCCAGGGTCGTAGGATCAAACATTGGGCTGAGCTTGGAGCTTGCTTGGGATTCTCTCTCTGCCCCCTCCCCAACTCGCGCTCTCTCTAAATCTCTCTAAAATGAATAAGTAAATAAATGCTCATCTTTGTTGCAACAAATATATTAAACGATACTTTTTTAATATTTCAAACTTTTATTATTTTTAACTATGATGAAAGGCACTCAACATAAAATTTACCTTCGTAACCATTTTTAAGGGTACAGTTCAACAGTTTTATGCACAGTTACATTGCTGTGCAATCTCCAGAGCGCTTTTCATCTTGCAAAACAGAGACTTTGTACCCATGAAACAAGTCCCATTCCTCCCCACTCCCTCCCTCCAGCCCCTGGCAGCCATCATTCTACTTTCTGCCTCTTTGAATTTGATTATTCTCATATTGGTGAAATCATACAGTATTTGTCTTTTTGTGACTGGCTTATTCCACTTCGCATAATACCCTTAAGTTTTCTCTGTGTTGCAGCACATGTCAACACTTCGTTCCTTTTTAAGGCTGAATGATACTCTATTGCATCACACACCACATTTTGTTTTTCCACTCACCTGTCCATGGACACTTGGGCTGCTTCCACCTCTTGGTTATTTTGGGTAATGCTCCTATGCTCCTCCTATACTAATGCTCCTGTATTGAGTATACCAATATCTCTTCGAGATCATGCATTTAATCCTTTTGGATATATACTCAGATGTCAATTTGCTGGATCATAGAGTATTTCTATGTTTAACTTTTAAAGCGACTGCCATAGTGTTTTACTCAATGGCTGTATAATGTTACATCCCCATCAACAGTGCACAGGTTTCCAGTTTCTCTACATTTTCATGGACTCTTGTTATTTTCTGCTTTTTAAATAGTACTCATCCTAATAGGTGTGAGATTGTACATCATTGTGGTTTTTAATTGCATTTTTCTAATGATTTGTTACATTGGGCATTTTTTCACATGTTGCCCATTTATAAATCTTTGGAGAAATGTCTATTCTAGTCCTTTGTCCATCTTTCAATCAGGTTGTTTTATTGTTATTGAGTTTTAGGAGCTCTTGAAATATTCTGGATTTTAACCCCTTATCAGATATCTGATTTGTAAATGTTTCTCTCACTGGGTCTTTTTTTTTTTTTTTCCACTGTGAATTGTGTACTTTGCTGCAAAGAAGTTTTCAATTTTAATGTAATGCTTTTAATTATTTTTTATTTTGCTGCATATACTTTTGGTGTTATAGTAAACAAAATTTTTTAAATGTTTATTTATTTTTGAGAGACAGAGAGAGACAAAGCATGAGCAAGGGAGGAGTGGAGGGAGAGACACAGAATCCAAAGCAGGCTCCAGGCTCTGACCTGTCAGTACAGAGCCCAACATGGAGCTTGAACTCACAAGCAGTGAGATCATGACCTGACCCAAAGTTGGATGCTTAACCGACTGAGCCACCCAGGCACCCCTAAACAGTACTTTTTAAAATGCAGATACCAGGTAAGCAATGTCAGTGGTATACGAAGTGAGGTCTCCTACCCAGGGAAGTGCTACCAACAACAGAAAAAGATACACAGTGAATTAGTTATTGGTGCTATCAAACAACCTTTTGAATAATTATGACTAACGTGCAAAAAAGAATAGAAAATTTTAAACAGACCACTGAAACTATTATTAAAATGTCAAATGGAGATTCTAGTAGTGAAAAAATAAATTGTAACTGAAATTAAGAATTTAATAGATGAGTTTAAGGACAGATTAGACCAGAGCAAAAAAGAGAATTAATTCACTAGAAGTGAAAATATACAGGTTGAGCGGTGCCTGGGCGACTCCATCAGTTAAGCATCTAATTCTTGATAACAGCTCAGGGTGTGATTTCACAGTTGTGAAATCAAGCCCCATATCAAGCTCTGCACTAAGCATGGAGCCTGCTGAGGATTCTCTCTCTTCCTCTCTCTCATTTGAAGATACTCATCCCCAAATTTCCAAACCTAATATATCAGACTAAAACACAGATTCAAAGAGTTCCTCAAACTTCAAGTTGGATAAATAAAAAGAACACTGTATAGTCAAACTGCTGAATTATAATTTCATTGGTAAATTATACATCATTAAAGCTAAAATAAAAAATACTGCTAAAAATCAAAGACAAAGAGTAAACAAAACCAAATAAAGGACAAAAAAACCTCATTATCCTCAAAGAAAAACAGTAAAACTTAGGTGCCTTTTCAGAAGAAACCATGGAAGACAGAAGACAGTGAATGATACCTTCAAAACATTGAAATTTTAAAGAAATCTCCCAACTTAGAATTTTATCCTTCGAAATTAAGATAACTACTTTTCAAACAAACAAAAGCAGAGCCTATGTCACCAGAAGACTTGTACTACAAGAACAACTCAAGGAAATTCTTGGGCCTGAATAAAAACGACCCCAGATTGAAGCATGCAACTGAAAAAAGAAATAAATACCACTGGAAAGGATAAAATATAGGTCATATAAATGGATTTTTACTGTTTATAAAAATAATAATGTCATGGAGGGATTAAAACATAGTTACAAAATATGTTACAACAAAAATATAAAAGATAAGAAGGAGGTAAATGAAATTCAACTGTTGTAAATTTCTTTGTTATCCCGGAAGTGGTGAAAGTATTAATTTAAGGTAGACTTTAGTAAATCAAGGGACATTTTGTCATTGGTCTGGTAACAACTAAATAAATAATTATAGAGTTATGATTCAAATGCTAGTAAAGGAAGAAAAGTAAAAATAAAAATACCTTGTTAATCCAAAAGAGGGCAAAGACGGGTAATGAAGAGACAAATAAGTAGAATGAACAAATGGAAAATTGGAGGAGGGTAGTCTTAAACTCAATTATATTACTAAGTATATACATTAAATATAAATGGATAAATAACTGCAATTAAAATAGAAATACTAAAAGGTGATTTTAAAAAGCCAATCATAAGCTATTTACATAAAATACTTTTAAATAAAAAGTTAAGACAGATTGAGAGAAACAAGAAAAAAGACATAAGATGCAGATACTAATCCAAAGAAAGCTTATGCATAGATAAGATTCTAAGGAAAATATTAGTGAAAGTAAAAAGGAAATTTCATATGATAAAAAGATAAACAGGAAGATTTAAAAACTCTCACCATGTATGCATCTAATAGCATAGTTTCAAAAGTTGATAGATCTAAAGCAAAAGTTACTAGAACTAAGGTTAAGAGAACTAAAGGCAGAATTACACAAATCTACAATTACAGCTAGAAATTTCAATAAGCCTCTTCCAAGAACTGGTAAGACAAGGATATAAAAGATTTGAAATGTATGTTTAACCACACTGACTTAATAGACATTTATAGAATAGCACACTGAACAACTGTGCAGTGCATTCTCAAACGCAGGTGGGATGTACACCAAAATGCACGACATGGTGAATCATAAAGCAAGAGTCAACACTCTTCAAAGAATTGAAATAATATGGAGCAATGTTTCTCAAACTTTAGCTATCAGCATAGGTATCAGTTAGGATCTTGACAAAATGTAGATTTTTAATTTCCAACAAGCTCCCAAATGATATCGTTATTGGGCTCATGAACCACAGTTTGAATAACAAGAATGTGGACTACAAAATCGGATCACAGTCAATTTAAACTAAAAATCAATTTTAGAAAAGACTATTAGAAAATTCCTAGAGATTTCAAAATTAAGCACTTAATAGCCCATGGATCAGAAATCACAATGAATAGTCAGAAATATTTTAAGCAGAATAACAACAACAACAACGACAACAACAACAAAAAACACTACATGAAAGAAGCTTTTAGGAAACAGTAAAACAGTGCCTAGAGAAAAATTTTAAACGTTAAATGTACGAATTACCAAAAGAAGAAAGGCTGAAATTATGAAAGCTTCCAACTTTTGAGGCTAGAAAAAGAATAGGAAATCAACCCAAATAAAGTAAAAAGAAGGCAGTAATAAAGATAAAAGCAGAAATCACTAAGATGAGAAGCATATACTAAAGAAACATGATAAGGTCTAAAGTTCTTTGAAAGATTATTAAAATCAATAAATTCATAGAAAGGTTGAGAGAAACAGAGTACTGCAAGTTACGAATTCCAACAATTCTCCAGATTCTACGATATTAAGGTAAGAGGGTATCAGAAATAATTTTATAGAAAAGAATTTGACAATTATAATAAATGGATAAATTCTTGTACAAACAAAAGTTAACAAAACTGAAATAAGAAGAAATATAAATTTTGAATGGTTCCATATCTATTTTTTTTCATTCCATTTGTTGTTTTAAAACTTTCTCCAGAGGGAACTCCAGGTTTAAGTGTTTTTAGTCTTGAGTCCTTCTATATACATAATAAAGAAATACTACCAATTTTACAAAAACTCTTTGAGATCATGAAAATGTGAGCATACTTCCCAACTCGTTTTATGAGTCTGCATAATCTTGATATCAAAACCTGAAAAGGATATTACAAGAAAGGAAAATTATAGATCACTATCTCTCAGGAAAATAAACACAATGATTCTATACAAAATAATAGCAAATGGAGTACAGGGATATGTAAAAAGAATATTGAACTTGTCCCAGGAATGCAAGTGTGTTAGTTATCTTATAGCTACATCATAAATTACCTCAATACTTAATGGTTGAAACAAAGAAATATTTATTATCTTGTAGTTACTCTGGACTGGGAGTTTGAGATATGGGTTTCTCAAATGGGTAGATTTGGCTCTCAGAGCCTCTCATGAGTTTGTAGTCAAGATGTCAGCCGAGGCCACAGTCATCTGGAGATTTGATGGAGACCAGATAATCTGCTTTGAAGATGGATTACTTACATGGCTGTTGGCAGGAGGTCTCAGTTCTTTGCCACGTGAGAAAAGACACAAAAGGCTACATATTTTATGATTCCGTTTATACACGATTTCTAGAAATAACAAAATTATGCAGACAGAAAGCATGTCAAAGGTCACCTAGAGTCTGGAATCAGAATAGGAATGAACTGCAAAGGGGAACAAGGAAACTGTCTGGGTGATGGCTTGTGACCGTGGTTGCACCACGGTGTCGGTTTTCTAAAACTCGGACTGTATTTTTAAAATTGATAAACTTAAGGTATGTAAACTGTGCTGCAATAAACTGGTTAAAGCATCAGTCAATATCATTGACCGCCTTAACAAAATTAATGAGAATCATTACAGAAGCGTCTCAATAAATGCAGAAAAAAAGTTTTTGATAAAATTTAACACCCGTAACAGCACAGGGAATGCAGTCAATAGTATTTTACTTCTGCTGTATGGTGACAGATGGTAGCTATGCTTGTGTTGAGCACAGCATAATGTATTGACTTGTTGAATCACTATGTTGTACACCTGAAACTGATAGAACTATACTCAATTAAAAAAAAAAAGGTTTAAAAAATGTAACACCTATGTATGATGCAATCTCACAGAAACAGAAGAGAGCCTCCTTAATCAGATGAAGAGGTTACTTAAAAAAAAAAAAAGGAAAAGGGAAAGAAACAAAGAAAGAGCTAAATTTAAAAAGACTGATACCAAATGTTGTTGAGGATATAAAACATTTGGAAATCATATATTGCTAGTGGTAATGGAAAACAGCACTACCACTGTGATAAACTGTTTTGAAGTTTCTCATAAAATTAAACATAGACTTACTCTATAACCCAACAGTTCCTGTCCGAGGTATTATCTCAACAGAAACTAAAACTTAATTTCACAAAAGAATTTGTATGGAAATGCTGATAGCAGCTTTATGTATAATGCCCCAAACTGGAAACAGCTTAAATGTCCATCAAATAGGAGAATACATAAAAATGTATGGTATTTGCGGTATAGCGAAAATATTTTCGGAGCAAGTAAACCATACATAAAAGAACGCATGCTCTTCAATTCCATATATATGAAACTTTAGAACAGGCAGAACTAAAACTGACAGAAATTGGAAAAAAAAAAGTTGCCTATGTGATGTGTGTAGTGATGGAAAGCAGGGGAGAAATACAAAAATGTCTTAACGCTTAATTAAGGTATTGGATATATGAGCATAAAATTTATTCAATTATATATATAATATCGGTACATTTTTCTCCGTAAATTGTACTTTGATTTAAAATACTTTAGGGGCACCTCGATGGCTCAGTTGGTTAAGCTTCTGACTTTGGCTCAGGTCGTGATTTCATGGCTTGGGAGTTCAGCCCTGTGCCCGGATGTGCACTGACAGCATGGGGCCTTCCTGGGATTCTCTCTCTCCTTCTCTCTCTCTCTCTCTCCGCCCACTTGCTCTCTCTAAATAAATAAATAAATAAATAAACTTAAAAAAATAAAATACTTTAAAAATTTCATTTAAACATTTGCTACATTCTCAATCGTAATCAAATGTAAATTACTTATTCTTTATAGGCTAAGTCTTTTTTTTTTTTTTTAATTCTTTTTAAATTTTTTTTTCCAACGTTTATTTATTTTTGGGACAGAGAGAGACAGAGCATGAACGGGCGAGGGGCAGAGAGAGAGGGAGACACAGAATCGGAAACAGGCTCCAGGCTCTGAGCCGTCAGCCCAGAGCCTGACGCGGGGCTCGAACTCACGGACCGCGAGATCGTGACCTGGCTGAAGTCGGACGCTTAACCGACTGCGCCACCCAGGCGCCCCTAGGCTAAGTCTTTTTAACTAGACTTTGAGTTTACAGCAATAGGTCTTAATAACTTAGGATATTTTATTTTAAAATTTTTACTTATTTTGAGAGAGTGAGAGGGAAAGAGCACGCACATGCATGCACACATGAGTGGGGCAGAGGCAGAGAGGGAAGAAAAGAGAGAATTCCAAGGAGGCTCCACTCTGTCAGAGCAAAGCCAGACACACAGCCCAAAACCACAAACTGTGAGATCATGACCTGTGCAGAAGTCAAGAGTCAGACGTTTAACCAACTGAGCCACCTGGGCCCCTCAAGCTAAAGGCTGTTTTTAAAAATTCGTTCTTGGGGCGCCTGGGGTGGCGCAGTCGGTTAAGCGTCCGACTTCAGCCAGGTCACGATCTCGCGGTCCGTGAGTTCGAGCCCCGCGTCGGGCTCTGGGCTGATGGCTCAGAGCCTGGAGCCTGTTTCTGATTCTGTGTCTCCCTCTCTCTCTGCCCCTCCCCCGTTCATGCTCTGTCTCTCTCTGTCCCAAAAATAAAAATAAACGTTGAAAAAAAAAATTCGTTCTTAATTTCACATATTAAAAAAAACACAAAAATCTGTAGTTGAACGCCTACTTGAAGATCAAATATTGGATATTTTCCTACTGATTTCAGAAATAAGACAAAGGTGGGGCACCTGGGTGGCTCAGTCAGTTAAGCGTCTGACTCAGGTTTTGGCTCAGGTTATGATCTTATGGTCTTGGGACCCAGTCCCACATCACTCTGTGCTTACAGTGTGGAGTCTGCTTGGGGTTCTCTCTCCCCCTCTCTTTCTGCCTCTTTCCTGCGCTCACATGCGCGCACTCTCTCTCAAAATGAATAAACTTAAAAAAAATCATCACCACTTTTATTCAGTTTTGTCCTGGAGATCCTAACCAGTGCCATAAGGCAAGAAAAGCAAAAATAAAGAATAGAAAAGAAGAATTAAAACTGTCCGTATTCACAGAAACACATGATTGAGTCCTTAGAAAATAAAAGAGAATCTACAGGAAAATTATTGGAATTACCAAGTAAACTTAGCAAGTTGTTGGATCCAGAGTCAATACGTAAGAAGCAACTTTATTTGCACATGCCAAGGCCAAACACTTAGAAAATGAAATTAAGGCACTAATATCATTTACAAAGACATCAAATACATAAGAATAAATCTAATGAAAGATGTTTAAGATCTTTACATTGACAATTATAAAATATTGCTGAGAGAAGTTTAAAACATGTATAGATGGATTCAATATTCAAAAATCAATTAACACGACCTACCATATTAACAGGCCAAAGAAGAAAAACTACATGATCATATCAGTTGATGCAAAAACAAACATTTGACAAAATTCATTTCTTGTTTGCGCTAAAAATCACTTGAGCAAAGTAGGACTAAAGGGGACCTTCCTCATCTTGATAAAGAGACTCTATAAAAAAACTGTACAGCTGATAGCATACTTAGAGGTGAAAGACTGAAAGCCTTCCACCTAAATTCAAGAACAAGACAAGGATACTTGCTCTTGCCACTCTTGTTCAACATAATACTAAAAGGCCCAACCAGCACAATAGAGCAATAAAAGAAATAAGAGAGACAAATTGGAGAGGAAAAAATAAAACCACCCCTAGTTGCAGATGACCCAATTATCTACATAGAAAATCCCAAGGAATAAAAAAAAAAATTACCTGGTAAAATTAATCAGTGAGCTCAGCAAGACCACTTTTACAAGACCAACACACAAAATCTATTCTATATACTAGAAATAAACAAGTAGAAACTGAGATTAAAAATACAGTATCAATTGCAATCAATCAGAAGGGAAATACAATAAATGAAATCTCATTAAAATGAAGTTTCCCTATGAAAACACAACATCAAGTGAATGAAAATACAAGCTGCTGACAGGGAATAGATATTTGCAGGATACATATCCATCAAAGGAATCCTATACAGAATATGCAATATGTTCTGGCAAACCACTAAGTAGAGGACTTTCCCAAAAATGAGCTGATTTTTTTTTTTAATTTTTTTTTCAACGTTTATTTATTTTTGGGACAGAGAGAGACAGAGCATGAACGGGCGAGGGGCAGAGAGAGAGGGAGACACAGAATCGGAAACAGGCTCCAGGCTCTGAGCCATCAGCCCAGAGCCTGACGCGGGGCTCGAAATCCCAGACCGCGAGATCGTGACCTGGCTGAAGTCGGACGCTTAACCGACTGCGCCACCCAGGCGCCCCTGAGCTGATTTTTTTAAAAATTAAACAAACAAACCACCTAAGTGGATGACCAACTGACTAACGAATGAAAAATTGTACAATATCATCAATAATCTGAGCAATGCAATTTAAAACAATAATCAGATACTACAATACCCACCCTCCAAAAAGACAACATCAAGTGTTGATGCTAATGTGAAGCAACTGGAACGCTCATACATCACTGAGGAAGTTTAAATGTGTACAACTGTGAAAAACTGTTTGAAAGTGTCTATTGTATTGGAGGAAATTTATACCCTATGACCTAGCAATTCAATTCCTCAGTATATACCCAACAGAAACAAATGCTTACATCCTCCAAAATCACATCCAAGAATATTTAAAGCAAGAGTATGCACAATACCCCCAAACTGGAAAGCACACCAATGTATATCAACAGAATAGATCAATAATAGATCAATACATGCCAATATGTATCAACAATAGATCAATCAATAAATAACAGTAGAAAAGATCATTGTATATCAACAGGAGAATAGATCAATACATAGATCAAAGCGGAATAGATCATACAATGGAGTTATCCATAGTAATGAAAAAGTATTAGTAATTACTAAGTGCAAGGAAATGGATAAGTCTTTGAGACATATTGTCAAGCAAACAGAAACACAAAAGAAGAAATTTTATATGATTCTATATATATGAACAAGCAAAAATAATTAATAATTAACAATTATTATTTTATTATAATAAAAAATAATTAACAATGATTGACATCTGTATATATTCAGGGTACTGACAGTGAAGGTGCATAAGAAACATTCCAAATCCTGATCCACATGATGGTTAAACAGATTTATATATAGGTAAACTTTCGTTTTAGCTGTGAAATTTAGATTTGTGTATTTTGTGGTATGTAAATTACAATTCAATAGGAAAAACCCTCACACCTAAGTCTACATGAATCTATAGTAATTTGAACAATGTAGCATTTGTACACAAACAGGTCAGTGTCCTATGATAAAGAACTTGGAATCACAAATATGGGAGTGCACATTATGAAGAAGTATTTACACATCAGTAGGTAAATTAAGAACTATTCAACCATGTGTTTCTGGGACAACAAAGTAGCCATCCAGGAAAAAATTAACTTGAGTGCTTGCTTTACACACCAAATGAATTTTGAATAGATCAAATGTTTGAGTTGAACAGTTACAACTATCTATATAGTAAGGAAAGTATTCCTAAATATGATATAAAACACAAATGTCACAAAATATTGATAACTGTAGTTCATTAAAATATTATTCATCACAAAACCTTCATAAACAAAGTCAAAAGACAAAAACTTGGGGAAAATGTATTTGCAACTCCTGTTACAAAGGGTTAATTCTCCAAATATACAATAAGTTCCTGCAAATTGAACTAGAGTATAAATCCAACAACCCAAAAGAACAATGGGTAAAGGGTATGAACAAGTTTCATGAAAAGAAAGTTAGGGGTGCCTGGATGGCTCAGTGGGCTAAGCGTCTGACTCTTGATTTTGGCTCAGGTCATGATCTCATGGTTTGTGAGAGAGAGCCCCAGGTGAGGCTCTGTACTGACAGCATGGAGCCTGCTTGGGATTCTCTCTCTCCCTCTCTCTTTCTGCCCCTCCCTCCTTCTCTATCTCTCAAAATAAATGAATATTTTTAAAAAGGAATAAAGTTAAAAAAAGAAATAGCTATGAAACATATGAACATATCACTTAAGCTTTTAAACTTACTCAGAACAAGAAAGATTCAAGGAGATAGCGTTTTTTAACCCACTACAATAGCTAAGATAAAAAGGTTAATTTTTTTTTAATTTTTTTAACGTTTTATTCATTTTTGAGACAGAGTGAGACAGAGCATGAACTAGGGAGGGGCAGAGAGAGAGGGAGACACAGAATTGGAAGCAGGCTCCAGGCTCTGAGCCATCAGCCCAGAGCCCGACGCGGGGCTCGAACTCACGGACCGCGAGATCGTGACCTGAGCTGAAGTTGGCCGCCCAACCGACTGAGCCACCCAGGCGCCCCAAAAGGTTAATTTTTAAGGATAAGAGAAACAGGAAATTTCATACTGTGTATAGCCACATAAATTGGTGTAACCCTCTGTGAAAGTGATTTGGTAATACATATCAAAATTAAAAGTGTACATATCTTCAGGCTCAGTAACCCTACTTTTTTGGGGGGGGATACCTTTTCCATTCTCAATTCTTTTTTTTTTAATGTTTTATTTATTTTTGAGAGAGAGAGAGGCAGAGTGCAAGCGGGGAGAGGCAGAGAGAGAGGGAGAGACACAGAATCCAAAGCAGGTTCCAGGGTCTGAGCTGTCAGCACAGAGCCTGATACGGGGCTCAAACTCACAGACTGTGAGATCATGACCTGAGCTGAAGTTGGCTGCTTAACCGACTGAGCCACCCAGGCGCCCCACCCCACTCTTAGTAATATATCTTGCACATATCCACACATATACCAAATAACATTCCAGGTCTTCTGTGTGTGTGTGTGTGTGTATGTGTGTGTGTGTGTGTGTATGTGTGTGTGTGTGTGTGTGTGTATGTGTGTGTGTGTGTGTGTGTGTGTGTGGTATTGTTTGAAATACAAAAGACTGGAAAGAATCTAAATGGCCGTTAAATAAGCTATCTCCGTACAATGAAATATGCAGCATGTAAAGAGCATTGTGTATTGGTGTGAAATAGTCTTCAAGATACATAATCATGTTTTTTAAAAACTAAGTTGCAGAATGTTCATCAGTGCAAAATGGGGTAAAGAGAGCAACTAGTTACAAGATAACAGACAGTGTAAAAGTAAGGGTAGCCTGAAAGGGTTGGCCAAGTGACAATCCATCCAACCAGTGGCATGGGGTAGCAATTACCCACAACACAGACAAGAACCTTATTAGCTCCGCCAATACAGACACTATGGTTACAACCAACAGCAGCCTCGCTATGGTTACCACCATGAGAAATGATCCCAGCTTTTACTAAAACCCTTTATTCCATTAACATGACAAAAGTGTGTGTATCTTCCACTGGTCATAGCTTTACATCTGATTTCAGAGAGTAGATTATTAACTTTTTGCAACTTGTGACTTAAAAGAGAGAGAGAGAGAAAGAGACAGAGAGAGAGAGAGAGAGAGAGAGATGTTACTAGAAATGTGATGGTTGCCAGGAATAAATACTCCACTAAAAAGATTGTGGATTATATTGCTTGTCTTCTACCTCAGATTCTTTTTGTTTCATGTTTTAACAGTGCTTTGAACTTGGTGAATCTTTTGTTTGACCTCCAGGAGTTAAGTCTTTGTTTTCCACAGGAATACAAATTTTAAGGTAGAAAATGCTTGCTTTTACTTCGTAAGATAAGGAAGTATCCATATACACAGATGTGCTCATTCCTAATTTTTTTTAGAGTCTCTTTATTTTGAGGGAGAGAGAGAGAATGTGAGCAAGGGAGAGGCAGAGAAAGAGAGAGAATCCCATGCAGGCTCTGCCTGCTGTCAGAGCAAAGCCCTACGCAGAGCTCAATCTCACGAACCGTGAAATCATGACCTGAGCCAAAATGAAGAGTCAGACGCCTAGCCGACTGAGCCACCCGGGTGCCCGCCATTCCTAAATTTTAACAGAGGTTAGTACAATCAACTCATGAATACACAACTATGCTTACTTGTAATGTATTGTACAGAACATCAGCAGTTGAAAGGTAAAACAATTGTACGGTATTTCCTGCAGCTTTTTTTTGTAATGATCGTGGTATTTTATGTTTATTCACTGCAGGTGTGAGTCAGCTCCATGATATCCCTTTTTAGAGGGATATCATGAATATTAGCTATAAAATGAGGAAGAAATCCTCAGTTTCAGTGTCTTGATCTAGTGTTAGGGCAACATTAAGGCACACAATTATTTTATAATAAGCCGTTGGCTTTTTGCTAACTTAAACATATCAAGTCAAAATTCACATGTTACACAAAAGTTTAACTCTGTAAGTGTTCCTCTTCCCTTTTCAATTGTATGTATATCATGCTGCATTCTGATTACTTGCTCTCATGGTATTTAATGTGGATTGATTTTACAATGTTCTATTCACTTTCAAATGTGCACCTCAGCTGTTTTCTCTTCTGTAAATACAATGATGCTGTAATCTCCTTTTAGAATGGCCATTTTATTTCAGATTTTTTTTTAAATGGTTATTCATTTTTGAGAGAGTGAAAGACAGTGCATGAGCAGGGGAGGAGCAAAGAGAGAGGGAGACACAGAATCTGAAGCAGGCTCCAGGCTTCGAGCTGTCAGCACAGAGCCCGATGCAGGGCTGGAGCACGTGAACCAGGAGATCATGATCTGAGCCAAAGTCGGACACTTTAACCTACTGAGCCACCCAGGTGCCCCTATTTCAGATCATTTTAATGGTCATTAAATTGTTTCATTCAAATAAAATACTTGTAAGATAAAAAAATCGAAGTGGATAAACAAGATATGAAAATATGATGTAATCCACAGTGAAAAGAAATTAAATAGACCCCTATATATCAATACGGCTAGATCTTAGAAATTTTATTTCAAAAGGCAAGTCACAGAATATGATAGATAGTATAATGTCATGTTTAAGGATTTAAAAACATACTCTGGGGGCACCAGATTTAATTAAAATTAAATCTGTTTTGGGGACACCTGGGTGGCTCAGTCAGCTAAGTGTCCAATTTGGCTCAGGTCATGATCTCACCGTCTGTGGGTTTGTTTGAGCCCCACGTCGGGCTCTGTGCTGACAGCTCAGTCTGGAGCCTGCTTCAGATTCTGTGTCTCCCTCTCTGCTCCTCCCCTGCTCACATGCTCTCTCTCTCTCTCTCTCAAAAATATTAAACATTAAAAAAAATTTTTTTAAACAAAAATCTCTTTGGGGCACCTGGGTGGCTCAGTTAGTTTAGCGTCCTACTCTTGACCTCAGCTCAGGTCACGATCTCACCATTCGTGAGTTCGTGCTGAGCATTGGGCTCTGCACTGACAGCGTGGAGCCTGCATGAGATACTCTCTCTTCCTCTCTCTCTGCCCCTCCCCGGCTCACTTTCTCTTTCTCTCAAAATAAATAAACATTAAAAAAATTTTTTAATCAAATCTCTTTGTTATTTACTAACTTTTTAGTCTTAAAAAAGTATAGCTTTTTAATGATTTGTTGTGAAAATAGATTTGTCAGTATAGGAGGGTAAAATATAAGTTTATTGACTTGATTTAGACCTTCAATATTTAGTCATAAAGTATGTGAGCCTCTATTTGTAATCTATCCTAGACTACGAAAACGTAAGGAACTGTCTAGAAATAAATGATAATTTTCAGTTAGCAATTTTCAGTTCTGAGTGGTGGAAACACAACCATTTTACATTAAACTATTTGTTGTATTTTATGATCAATTAAAGTTTTTTTTTTAATGCCGAGTGGTTAGTTTTATGATATAGTATAATGGGTGATACTTATTTTCTCCTTTATCATTTTCTCAATTTTAATATAATGAACATGTGTTGTTGTTGTTGTTGTTGTTGTTGTTGTTTTAATCAAAAAGAACAAAAAGGATTTCAAAATGTAAGCAAGCTGTTTGGAATGAAGGCAATTTTAAGAACCTGATCCTTGTATGGGCCTGTTTGAGCTTTTTAATATTTAAAGGAAAAACCGCTCCCACAGGCCCAGTGAGTCCTTCACTGACGTGCACCAGTCATAAGTACAACAGGGGTTTGGAATGTAGGAGTTAAAGAGAGAAAGGACAGATCTGGTCAAGTCAGTGGACTTCTAGGAACACAAACACACCCCAACAGGGATGGACAGTGGAGACGGGGAGCGGGGGGACCGGCAGTCAAGAATCTTAGGGCACATGAACTCAACCCTACCTTATAGGATATTGCTGTCCAGTGTCTTAATTCTAGCCAGGATTCCTCCACAATTTGACATTATTTTTAAACTTTTATACAATGTTTGCTTAGAGTTACTGACATATTTATAAACGTGTTCATCATTAGTTCACACGCCTCATGTTTCCATATGGGTTCACTTTCCATTTGGCTGAGGTAAATCCCTTAAAATTTCCTTTTGTGAAGATCTGTGGGTGGTGTAATCTCTGATATTTGTATCTGACTGAAGTTCGGGGAGTTTTTTTTGTAATATATATTTTTTTTACGTCTAGCCCATTCTTGAAATATATATATATATATATATATATACACACACACACACTTTATATTTATATATTTATATATTATATTTATATATATATTTATATATTATATTTATATTATATATATGTGTATATATATATATATATATATATACATATATATGTAGTTAAGTGGATTAGAATTGTAGCTTATTTTCTCTAAGCATAATGAAGATGTTTTGCTTCTGGCTGGCATCAGATCTTCTGCTGTTGAGAAGTCAGATAACAATCAATGGTGCTCCTTTATAGGTGATGTGTCTTTTGTCCCTAAGTGCTTTTAAAATCTCTTTTTCTCTGGTGTTCTTCAATTATCTGATGATGTGTCTAGAGATGGGTTTTGTTTCTATTCACCCTGCTTTGGATTCACTGGAATTTCTGCCTTAAAAATTTTTTTAAGTGTTTATTTATTTTTGAGAGAGAGAGAGAGAGAGAGACAGACAGACAGAAAGACAGAGCGTGAGCAGGGGGAGGAACAGAGAGAGGAGACACAGAATCCGAAGCAGGCTTTAGGCTTTGAGCTGTCAGCACAGAGCCCGATGTGGGACTTGAACTCACAAACTGTGGGATCATGACCTGAGCTGAAGTAGGACAGTTAGCCCACTGAGCCATTCAGGTGCCCCCAGAATTCCTGCATTTAAAGATATGTTTTCAACACTTGTGGAAAATTCTCAGTTATCATGAATTTGGATATTTTCTTTATCTTTTTTTTTTTTTTTATTTTTTTTAACGTTTATTTATTTTTGAGACAGAAAGAGACAAAGCATGAACGGAGGAGGGGCAGAGAGAGGGAGACACAGAATCGGAAGCAGGCTCCAGGCTCTGAGCCATCAGCCCAGAGCCCGACGTGGGGCTTGAACTCACGGACCGCGAGATTGTGACCTGAGCTGAAGTCAGACGCTCAACCGACTGAGCCACCCAAGCGCCCCTCTTTATCTGTTTTTTAAACAGCTTTATTGATATGTAATTTATGTGCCACAAAGTTCACCTGTTTAAAGCGTATCATTCTTGAAAGAACAAATATTGTTAAAATGTCTGTACTACCCAAACAATCTGCACATCTAATGTACTCCCTAACAAAATACCAACAGCATTTTTCATAGAACTAGAACAAATAATCCTAAATTTTGCCTGGAAGCACAAAAGACCCTGAATAGTGAAAACAATCTTGAAAAAGAAAAACAATTCCAGGTTTCAAGTTAGACTACAAAGCTGTAGTAATCAAAACAGTATGGTACTAGCACATAGATTATTGGAACAGGATAGAAAGCCAAGAAACAAAAGAGGCAAGAACAGGCAATGGGAGAAAGACAATCTCTTCCACAAATGGAGTAAAAGAATGAAATGGGACCATTTTCTTACACCAAACACAAAAATAAACTCAAAATGGATTAAATACCTAAATGTGAGACCTCAAACCCTGAAAATCCTAGAAGAGCACAGGCAGTAATTTCTCTGACAAGGGCTGTAGCAATAATTCTCTAGACATGTCTCCTTAGGCAAGGGAAATAAAAGCAAAAATAAAAAGCTTCTGCACAGCAAAGAAAACAACCAAAAGAAATTAAAAGTCAACCTACTGAATGGGAGAAGATATTTGCAAATGACATATTTGAAAAAGGGTTGGCATCCAAAATATGTAAAGAACTTATACAATTCTACACCAAAATAATAATAATAATAATAATAATAATCCAATGAAAAATGGGCAGAAGACATGAACAGACATTTCTCCAAAGAAGACATACAGATGGCTAACAGACACATGAAAAGATGGTCAACATCACTCATCACCAGGGAAATGAAAATCAAAACCACAATGAGATACGACCTTTCATCTGTCAGAATAGCTAAATTCAAAAGCACAACAGACAGCAGTGTTGGCAAGGATGTGGAGAAAAAGGAACCCTTGTGCATTGTTGGTGGGAATGCAAACTGGTGCAGCCAGTGTGGAAACCAGTATGGAGGTTCCACAAAACATTTAAAATAGGACTACCCATACGACCCAGTAATTGCACTACTGGGTACTTACCCCCCAACTATGAAAAAGCTAATTCAAAAGGATGTATGCACCCCTGTGTTTATTGCAGCATTATTTTTCAATAGCCAAGATATGGAAGTGACCCAAGGGTCCATTGATACATAAATGGAGAAAGATGTGGTAATATCTACAAGGGAATAGTGTTCAGCATAAAAACGAATGAAACCTTACCACGTGCGGTGACATGCATGGAGCTGGAGAGTATAATGCTGAACAAAATAAGTCATAGAAAGATAAATACTGTATGATTTTTACTCATATGTGGAGTTTAAGAAAAAAACAAATGGACAAAGGGTTCCCCCTTTGAGCGAGACAAACCAAGAAACAGACTCTTAACTTTAGAGAACAAACTGATAGTTACCAGAGGAAAGGGAGGGGTGGGGAATGAATGAAACAGGTGATGGGGATTAAGAGTACACGGATTTGATGAGCACTGAGTGTGGAAGCGTTGAATCACTGTATTGTACACCTGAAACTAATATAACACTGCATGTTAACAATACCAGAACTAACATTTACCACTTAATAAAGAAATAAATGAAGTGTATAGTTCCATGGTTTATAGAATATTTAGCGTTGTACACCATGACTCTGATTTAATTTTAGAACACTTTGCCTCCAAAAGAATCACTGTACCTGTTACTAGTCACTACTATGCATCTCTATCCCACCTGTTTAGTTCAAGGAGACCACTCGTCTACTTTCTTTTCCCAGAGATCGGCCATTTTGAACATTTCATAGAGTGGCCTAGCTGGGAAACTTCATGTAAATAGAATCCTACAATACGTGACAATTTGTTAGTGGTTTATTTCATTTGCCATAAGGTTTTGGGATTCATTCACGGCGTAGCACCTTCTTATTTCCAATTAATATCCTATTGTATGGATCTACCACATTTTGGTTTTCATTCGTGACTTGGGCTATTTTCCCTTTTTGGCTATTGTGAATATGCTGCTATGAGCACCTGTATGTAAGTTTTTGTGTGGAGGTATGTCTTTATTTCTCTCTTGCCAATACTTAGTAATGGAATTTCCAGGTCCTGTGTTAACTCTCTGTTTAGGATTTTTTGAGGAACTCTCAGACTGATTTCCAAAACGGTTGCATCATTTTCCATTCCCACTAGCCGTGTGTGGTGGCTCCAGTTTTCCATCCCCAATTATCCCTTTTTGGAAAGATGACTAGATGAATACTAGACATTCTCCCTATATCCAACATAACTCATAACCTCTCATTTTTTCAATCTCTTTGTATTCCAAATAAATCCTTTCACTCTATCATCCAGTTCACTAGTTCTGCCTTCAGTGGTAGAACCCGTCTTCCAAATGAGTTGTTTGTTTTTTTTTTTACTTTCAACCATTAAAATTTTAGGAAGGCTCCACACCCAGTGTGGGGCTTGAACTCACGACCCTGGGATCAAGAGTCAGACGCTCTACCAACTGAGCCAGCCAGGGCACCCCCTCAACCATTAAAATTTTAATTTGGAGAATTTCTATGTGGACTTTTCTCAGTTCTGTCAAATTATTCCATGCTCACGTTTTAAGCTTGTCATATATTTATTTAAACCTAGTGTATTAGGTAGCCCAGTCTGCCATAACAAAATACCATAGATGGGATGGCTTTAACAACAGACATTGATTTTCTCACAGCTTGAAGACTGGAAGTCTAAAGTCAGGATGCAGGCATGGCAGGGTTCCTGGCGAGAGCACCTCTTTACCAAGTGTTAAGATGGGAGAGAGAGAGAGGGAGGGAGGGAGAGACGGAGAGATGGAGAGACAGAGAGAGAGAGAGAGAGAGAGAGAGAGAGAGAGAGAGAGAGAGAGAGAGAGAG
>NW_024412449.1:2121414-2133417 GCF_014898765.1 Herpailurus yagouaroundi | reverse complement strand
GAGAGAGAGAGAGAGAGAGAGAGAGAGAGAGAGAGAGAGAGAGAGAGTGAGCACCAACTTTCTGGGGTCTTTTCCTATAAGACACTAATCCTATCAGGGCCCCACCCTCATGACCTCATTTACTGAATTATTTCCTTACTCCAAATACTGTTACATCAGGGGGTTAGGGTTTCACATAAAATTCTAGGGAGACGCAACTCACTCCATAACACATGTTGCACTTGGTTGCTTCTAAGTCTTATAGTTTAGTATCTGAATACATAAAGGCTCTTCTTTGGCCTGGTATTTTTTTTTTTTCTGTTGTTTCATATAGATAATGCCTTGCTTCTTAGTATGTTTTGTGATTTTGTCTTACAATAGATTTCTCATTTTTGTTGGAACTTCCTCTGTAAGAATTTTTGGAGGCCTGGATTGAGTGTGAATTTTTCCAAGGAGGATTTACAATTTGTACCTCTCAGTTAACGAGGGACCTAACAATAGGGGGCCACCTTAAACAAATACCACCATCAGCTTGCTCCCCATGCCCCTCAAAACTGTGTGAATCCATGGGATGGTCAATTTGTGGCTACAAATTTTCAGGGATTCTTTTCCCTGACATCCAGCACCGAGGACAAGTCATTTTTCCTGCTGTGTCCTTCTCAGTAATATGGCTTTTCTCATTCACTTTACAGTGAGGGTAGGGTCCCAGCTTTATGTAAGATCTCACATCTGATTTGCTGCTTTTCTTAGCCCTCAGCTTTGCCTTCTATTTCCCACATGCCACGTAACTATTAAATACAAAATCAAGTTCTTTCCAGCTCAGAGAAACATTTAAAATAATGTTTAAGGGTGCCTGGGTGACACAGTCGGTTAAGCATTCGACTTCAGCTCAGGTCATGATCTCACAGCTTGTGGGTTCGAGCCCCACATCAGGCTCTGTGCTGACAGCTCAGAGCCTGGAGCCTGTTTCAGATTCTGTGTCTCCCTCTCTGTCTGCCCCTCCTCTGCTCAGACTCTGCCTCTCTGTCTCTCTCTCAAAAAACACTTTTTTTCAAAATAAACTATTAAAAACGTTTGAGGGTGATGGGGTGCCATGTCAGCAATTTCCTCTCATCTTTTCTGAATATGAGATTATTGAGAGAAAAACATATGTTCTGTTCAACCCAGAGAAATGATTCAAACTACTTAAAACAGAAATTATATTGGGGTGCCTGGGTGGTTCAGTCAGTTAAGCATCTGACTTCAGCTCGGGTCATTATCTCACAGTTTGTGAGTTCGAGCCCCTTGTCAGGCTCTGTGCTGACAGCTCAGAGCCTGGAGCCTGATTCAGATTCTGTGTCTCCCTCTCTCTCTGCCCCTTCCCTGTTGACACTCTCGCGCTCGCTCTCACTCTCTCTCTCTCTCAGAAATGAATAAGCATTAAAAAAAAGATTTAAAAAAAATTCAGTTACTTTAAATTTGAGCAACACAGAAAAAGCTGGAGGAAAAAAAGAACATCACCTATAATCTATAATATTTTGGAATGTAGCTTTCTGGTCTCTTTTTTTGTGCATACATATGTATTCACATATACTTTTAAAAAAATGTATTTATTATGAGAGAGAATGAGAGCAGAGGAAGGGGCAGAGAGAGGAAGGGAGAGAGGATCCCAAGCAGGCTCAGAGCCTGACACGGGGCTCAATCCCACTAACTGTGGGACCATGACCTGAGCCGAAGTCAAGAGTGGGTCGCATAACCAACTGAGCCACCCAGGTGCCCCCACACTTTTACCATAAACCTCTCCTCAGGCCAATAATATTCTTTTGCAACATAGAAATCAATCAATCAATCAATCAATCAATAAAGATTACTTACCGATTTTTGTATATCAAGTCAGCAATGAGGCTGAGATCCAGGACAAATTTTGTCTGCCTCCACAGCCTACATTTTTTTCTCTCTGCCCTCCTGACCTTCGATCACCACTCCCTACGTTCCCCCACTGCCTCCTTGCCCTCAGACAGGAGGAAAACCAAAACAGCACAGATTTTTTTTCTCATCCCCCTGAAATGTATCAATAATGACCCTGATGTGAGCCAGCTGTGTAGTTCTGCCACCCCCCCCCCACTGGGGCCGTGTCAGCTCCCATTCCCACCTGTCTTCGCAGGCTCTCCCAAACAGGTGTATTACTTTTGAATGCACCGGCTTCATCCTCAGGGCATTTGCATAGCTAATTGCTTTCACAGTCCCCATTTTAGGATATTCTTTTCAAGAGGTTATTTGAAATAATGCCCCCTGGTATGCCACTGGCCCCTTTTGAATTGGTGATGGGATATGTCTTGGGAATGAGTCAATCAACCGTTATTTGAATATCCGCGGTGCACAAGATTCTGCATTCTTCTAAAAACTCGGGAGTGCCAAGATGGGAATGTTAATTCCTTGCCAGGAAGTATTCTGAAATTCGACTAGAGGGAGAAGAGGAAGGTCCACACAACACTACACAGTAGCATCAAGCAGCCTGAGTTCAGTGATGGGAGTCAGAGAAACATGAGGAGCTTTTATTATCATAAAGACTTTACCAGAAAGGTGGGGCTTGAGCTCAGCCTCTATTGGTGGAGGGATGTATGTGGAGGAAGTATTTTTGGCAAGAGAAATAATAATGATTAAGATACAGTGGCAGGAATGTTTTCAACACGTGTGGTGGATGGTGAAGAGATGGGTGTGGCTAGAAGGTAACACAAAAAATGGGTAAGACGTTAGGCCAGTGAGGCGCCTGGCTGGCTCCCTAGGTAAAGTATGTGACTTTTGATGTCAGGGTCATGAGTTCCAGCCTCACGTTGGGTGTAGAGCTTACTTAATAAAAATATAAAATAAAAGATTAGGTCTTAAAAAAAAAAAAGTGAGGCCAAGGACTGATTGTGGAGAGCTTTGAATGGTGTATGCAGAACCAATTTTCTTAAATGGGAAGCATCTGGGTTGGATGAGTGCCGGGTCCCAGGTGGGACTCTACATGAGGATGTAAAGCTTTTTTGCAGACAGCTCCCTAGAGCCAATTGGTAGGAAAAGAAAGGGCAGGATGGGTGGTTCTAAAGAGTCAGTGAAAATTATTGACAACACTGGGGAAGCCACGCCTATGTGAAGGCTAGAGAGACAGTGCTGGTAGAGGGGAAGATGAGAGACAATGAAGGGACAGAGAAAAATTAGTGGAGTGAGTTCTCCAGTGAGGTGAAGGGGAGCAGATTCCAGGATACACAGGTTGATGGAGAAGTTGGGGGAGGGCTTGTCTTTCAGAAGGAGGCAAGTCACATACTCTGAGACAGGAGGGACAGAGACTGGCCTAAGTAGGAAGAAGGAATGGTCTGGAGCGGAGAGAAGGGCGAAAGATGTGTTATCCTGGGCTAGGGCTAGGCTCAGTGGGTTGAGGGAGTGGGCAAGGAGTGATCTGGTTTGGAGAGTAACGGTGATTATGTAAAGTGAGTTTAACAGTTCAGAGGATGGATGGGGAAGAGGCAGAAAGCCTGGTGACAGAGTGTAGACCTGCAGAGGCAAATCCGTGCCCAGGCCCCATGACTAGGGACCACTGCCCACGAGTGAGTTGGGGTTCTCTTTGGGGTAGATAAATTCCTCCATTCCTGGTCTTGCCTTCTCCCATGGCCTTGGAATTCTCTGGGGCTAGGATTACTCAGGTTCTCTGGCAGCTCGGCTGAGTAGAATTTTCTGTAATGATACAAGTGTTCTATATTTGCACTTTTTACTATGGGAGCCAATAGCTACGTGGTGGCTTTTGAGCACTTGAAATGTGGCTAGTGTGATTAGGAACGGAATTAAAAATTTTTATTTAATTTTCATTAATTTTGAAAGCCACAAATGACTGACTAGTGGTCACCTCATTGGACAGAGCAGCTTTTGAATGGCCCTTTTCTTCTCAGTGAAAGAGATAGGACAGGAGTGGAGAAACACATGGGGTCAGGTAAGAAGTGTTAGTTTTTCCCAGGGACTACTCTGGCGGACCTTCCCAAGAATAGGCTCATCGTTTCAGAAACTTCACATTCCCTTTATTTTGCTCATGATAAACAAACTCACAAGGATCGCTTATTTTGGAGAATTTTTTTTTTTTCATGGCTAGATTCTGGATAGGTATTTAAGGATAGGCCTGTCCTTGAATCTGTCTACACCTGGGAAGCAGAATTCGCTCTCCCAAGGCTTCTTGAAGAGGAAATGTGGAAACTGAGGAGACCATTGCACTCGGGCCAAAGTAGCTTCTGTGGTCATAGGAGGAAGTCTAGAGTTCTAGAAATAGTTCTGGCTTAGCAACAGAGAGATCTGGATTCAGACTTTGGTCCTTAAGCAAGTTAGACAAGCATTTAAGTTTTACGGCTATAAAAAGGAAAGAATGATACCTATCTGAAAGGGCTGTTGCAAGCATTTCATATAATGAATAACATTCATATTTATTCCACATTGATGGCCAGCTAAGGTACTAGGTACTAGGAATAAAATCGTAGGCAAAGCAGGTATGACTCTTGTTCCGCTAGCTTATTTCACTACCTTATGTTTTAGTGTGTAAAGATAGACATTAACCAAATAATTGCAAAGTATATATTGCATGTTTATAATATAATTGTGCTATATAAAATTACAGAGTGCGATAAGGGCAGGAAGGAAGAGTACAGGTGGTATGATTTTTAAAATACATTGACACTTTTCCAAAGAAGACATCCAGATGTCTGACAGACACATGAACAGATGCTCCACATCACTCATCATCAGGGAAACACAAACCAAAACCACAATGAGATACCACCTCACACATGTCAGAATGACTAAATTAACAACACAAGAAACAACAGGTGTTGGTGAGGACAAGGAGAAAGGGGAACCCTCCTGCACTGTTGGTGGAAATGCAAACTGGTGCAGCCACTCTGGAGAACAGTATGGAGGAGGTTCCTCAAAAAATTAAAAATAGAAATACCCCACAACCCAGAAATTGCACTATTAGGTATTTACCCGAAGGATACAAAAATAAAAACGTAAAGGGGTACATGCACCCCAATGTTTATAGCAGTATTATCAACACTGATAGCCCAAGTGTCCATTGACTGATGAATGGATAAAGAAGATGTGATACACACACACACACGCACAGGAATATTACTTACCAAAAAGAATGAAATCTTGCCATTGCAATAATGTGGATGGAGCTAGCATGTATTACGCTAAGTGAAATAAATCAGTCGGAGAAAGGCAAATATCACACGATTTCATTCATATGTGGAATTTAAGAAACAAAACAGATGGACCTACGGGAAGGGGCAAAAAAGAGAAGAGAGGGAAACAAACCAAAAGAGACTCTCAATGATAGAGAACAAAGTGAGGGTTGATGGAGGGAGGCAGGTGGGAGATGGGCTAGATGGGTGATGGGTATTAAGGAGGGCACTTGTGATGAGCACTGGGTGTTGTATATCAGTGGTGAATCACTCACTTATACTTCTGAAAGCAGGATTGCCCTGTATATTAATTAACTAAAATTTAAAAAATGTTTAAAAAATATGTTTGCAGACTTTTTGACACTCTGCCTCTAAAAGGCAGTACCTAATTCTTCTCTTATTGAATGTGGGCCAATCTTAGTGACTCACTTCTAATGAATAGAATATGGTAGAAGTGGTATTATTTGACTTTACGTTAGGACGTAAAAAGGATAGAGCGTCTTTGTCTCTCTTTCCTTCCCCCAACCTCCCCTCCATTTCCTCCCACTTTCTTAATGCTTAGCTTTGAATTCAAGTCACCATGTTGTGAGAAAGCCCAAGAAATAGGGAGAGGCCTCTGTAAAGGGAAACTGAGTCCTCTTATCAACAGTCAACACCAACTTGCCAGCCATTTGAACGAACTGTCTTAAAGGGGAAACTCCAACCCCAATCAAACCTTCAGGTAACTACATTCCCAGCTGACATCTGACTACAGTCTCATGAGAGACCACAAACCAGAACCACCTAGCCAAGCCATTCCCAAATGCCTGACCTGTAGATATGATGAGCGACAATAAATGATTATTACAAGGGTAAGACATTAAGTTTTGGGGATATTTGTTACCCAGCACTAGGTAACTAATGCAATAAAAAAAAAAAACATGTGATAAAGTTTGGGGTACCAAGAAAAACAGGAGAAAAAATAAAGAGGAGAGGAAGATATTTTTTTTTAATTAGTGCTTATTTATTTTTGAGAGAGAGAGATAGAGCGTGAGCAGGGGAGGGGCTGAGAGAGAGGGAGACACAGAACTCAAAGCAGGCTCCAGGCTCTGAGCCATCAGCACAGAGCCCGACACGGGGCTCGAATTCACAAACCAGGAGAACATGACCTGAGCTGAAGTCGGACGCTTAACTGACTGAGCCACCCAGACACCCCAGAGAGGAAGATATTCTAAAGAGCTGTCATAACACAAACAAGGACCCTGTGAGCAAGTGATTGGTCTAAGGACTAAAAGTTATCCAGGGTGCTAGGAGCACACAGTTGACAGGCAGAGATGCAAGATGACTGAAAAGGCAGGGAGGGGTTAGATCATGCAGAGCCAGAGAATGACTTCTCCTAAATGTGGTAGGGCACTCTTGAAGAGTTTTTAGCACGTAGAGAATGTATGAAGCCCTAACAGCTTGGTTTCTGGTGCTTTTCCTAGAGATAGGAAACACCCAATGAGGACCATACTCATAGTGGAAGACCATGGTTTTGGACAGGTTGTTTGACAGGCTTGTAAGAGACCCAGATGATGTTGTCCAACAGGACATTAGATATACACCTCTAGAACTCCAAGGAGAGATACGGATTTGCATGTGCATGGTTGTAAGACAACAGCAAGCACATAATAATTGAAACGAATGGAACAGATTAGCTAGAATTAGCTGCAGATCGGATGTAAAGTCAGAATGGAAGAAAACCTAGGATCTAGAACTACACAATTTAACAGCTAGCTACAGGAGAATGGGCCAGCGAAGGACAGTGAGATACATCAGAGGAGTAGGGGAAACCAGGAGATTGTGCCAGGGAGAGAGATGGTTTCAGAGAGGTGATAATCAACCATGTCAAATAACCCAAGATGGGGTGAATGAAAGGCCCACTGAACTAAATAAACTGAGTCATGAGGGCTAGAAAAACATCTGTTTTGAGGGAAGACGTGATAGAGACATGAGCCTGAATGGAGAGTGTCGAGGAATAGTGGGAGTTAATGGAGATGAGGTCAGACAATTCCTAGTTCAGTTGAGAAAGGGAGGAGAGGGCAGAAGCTTCCGTTGAGGTTGGGGCAGTAGAAGGTCATTTTTTGGTCATTGTTTTAAGATGGGAGGCAGACGTCTGTCTGTTTACATGCTGAAAGAAAGGATCCCATAGAGAGTGAAGTTCATGGTCTGGATAAGAGGGAATGGTGTACATGGAAAGGATATGAAAACGTAAGCGGATGGGATTCAGAACCAGATCAAGCCCTGGGCACATGGGAAGCCCTGGAATATGAGCAGCTTTTTTTTTAATGTTTATTTTCAACTTTATTTAAACATTTTTTAATGTTTGTTTTTGAGAGAGAGAGAGAGAGAGAGAGAATGTGAACAGGGGAGGGGCAGAAAGAGAGAGACAGAATCCGAAGCAGTCTCCAGGCTATGAGCTGTCAGCACAGAGCCTGACGCGGGGCTTGAACTCACAAACTGTGAGATCATGACCTGAGCTGAAGTTGGACGCTTAACTGACTGAGCCACCCAGGCGCCCCTATTCTTAACTTTAAAAAATTGTGAAATACAACAGATACCTAGAAAGGAGTTCCTAAAAGAAGTCCCCCCTTATCCATGGTTTTGGTGTCTCAGGTTTCAGTGACCAAGTTCACCTGTGGTCCTGAAGCAGATGATCCCATCATCAGGAGGGCAGTAGTAGCCTAGCACTGTGTCCCAAAGCTTGGGTCAATCACCTCGTTTGACCTCAACACAGGTTCATTTTTCCTTCTTCACCATCGCAAGAGGAAGGGTGAGTGCAGTATGAGATATTTAGAGAGCAAGAGAGACCACATTCACGTAGCTGTCATTACAGTGTATTGTTATCATTGTTGCATTTTATTACTATTGTGAGTCTCTTACTGTGCCTAATCTATAAATCAAACTTTATCGTAGGTACATATGTAAAGGAACATAGTATATAGAGTGTTCAGCACTATCCATGGCTTCAGTCCTCCACTAGGGTCTTAGAATGTCTCCCCTTAGATAAGGGGGGGGGGGACTACTGTACATAGCTTAATGGATCATTATAGTTAATATCCGTGTAACCAGACAGAAATATAACATTGCCTACATTTCAGAAGTCTCGTCTCGTATTTCTTTTCTTTGTCCCAGTGCCCTATTCCTCGTGGTAAGCACTATCCCAGATTTGTTGGTAATTCACGTTCTATTTTCTTTCTTTCCAGTTTTACCACCTATGTATATATCCCCAGACAATGCTGTTAAATTTTACTTGTTTTTGAACTTTATATAAGCACAATTATACTATATGGATTCTTTTATTTCATGCTTCTTTCACTCCACAGTATATTTTTTAGCATCATTCATGTTGTTGCATGGACCTCATTTATTGTCAACCCTGTATACTATTCCACTGTATGATTATATCACAATTTATTTATTCTTTCTGCTATTAGTGGACATATGGGTTGTTTCTTGTTTTTTTCTTTTTTAAGTTTGTGATCCTCTATTTCAAAAAAAAGGTTTACTTATTTATTATGAGAGAGTGAGTGGGGGAAAAGGGTAGAGGGAGAGAGAGAATCTTAAGCAGGTTCCGTGCTGTCAGCGTGGAGCCTGATGCAGGGCTCAGTCCCACGAACCATGAGATTATGACCTGGGCTGAGATCAAGAGTAGGACGCTTAACCAACTGAGCCACCCAGGTGCCCTGATTCTCTATTAAAAAAAAAAAGCATTTTATCTATTTAATTTTTTAAAAAGTAATCTCTATGTCTAATGTGGGGCTTGAATTCACAACCCCAAGATCAAGAGCCTGATGCTCTACCAACTAAGCCAGCCAGGCCCCCTCCTGTTTGGGGTTATTACAAAAATGTCCCCCCCCCCAACATTCTTGAACGTGTGTCCTAGTGCACACACACCTGAGTTTATCTTGGCTGTACTCCTAAGAGGAGCTTGTGGGTCACAGAGTACGCATCTCTTCAACTTCACTAGTTACTACCAAACCTCCCCAAAGAGGTTATACCAACTTACCCTACTATAAATTGCTCAACTGCATCAGAAATGAGACAAACTATATCTTTACTATTAAATAACACATCTTGCTTTCTAAGCAGTGTCTTTCTGAGCCAGGTGCTCCCTTAAGTAGGTTCTAACGGGTCAGCTCTCCTAGCTTCCGGCTGACTGAGTTCTAGCTTAACATGTTACCATTAAGTGGGTCACTGTTTCTCTTACGTGTTACAAGTTAGGTTGTTTGGTTAAGACTTGGGAGTAACAAACTCTCTTGCATCATAGGTGATACATATAATTGTTACATCTCAGGGTGGATCACCCCTACACGTGGTTGATCTTTTGCACCGCACTGCATTTGGCGGACTAAGTAGAAGGTTAAGAGCCTGAAACATGGCACTGGACTGCCTGGGTTTGGATCCTCACTCCGTACTTTCTAGCTGTATCTCAACCAAATTATTTCACCTCTCTGTTCTGGTCTTCTGTTTGCTCATCTACAAAATGAGAATAATGAGTACCTATCTCATGGGGTGACGTGGGGATTATAATGAGATAATGAATGGAAAGTACTTAGAAAAGTGCCTGGCATCTGATTGCTTTGTTATATATCCACTTTAGTTTGGGGAGCAGTAGGATCAGTGATTATGAACATGGGCTGAAGTCGGAGGGAATTTAGGTCTTGGCTCTATTCTCTCCTGACCGTGGATCATTGGGTGAGTCGTGTAAACTTCCTATACCTCAGGTCCTCACCTGTATACACTGGGCTACTAATGGTTACCTCAGGTGCCATGAGGCTTGAGATGGCCAATTCAAAATGCCAAGTGCCGAGTATGGGTGTAGTACATGTTTAGTTGCTGTCATTTTGGCCGGTGGCAGTTACTGTTCCTGCCCTCAGATGCTGGGGTTGAACAGCTGCTGGGTCCTACATCCATAGGTCCCATGTGCTGACCAGTGGGTGGCTGAGGAGAGTGAAAATGTGTGTAGGGACCACAAGAGTTATTCCCATTTTATGTGTAGGTCCCAGACAGCATCCACTTAGCTAAATAAGACCCAGTCTCCTTTTAAGGGCTCAGATATGGGGGCATCCCCATACACCGTTAACAGAATACAATAGTGTGTCTGGAGCAAGTAGCTTTGAGCGTCCTGGGGAGGAAATACCTAGTTGGGCAGTCTTCCTAGAAGAGGTTTTTAAGATAAGTCTCAAGAAACATCCATGTAAATGGGAGAAGTCGGAGAAAATATTGGTCATGAAGAACTTTGAATTCCAGCCAAGGTATTTTTACTCTTAATTCAGTAAGAGATGGAATGCTTTATGTTGCCAGGTGGCTGGGAGATGGGAGCTGGAGTCTGAAAAGTGGTCAGGTGCACTGGGCCAACCGTGGCTGAGCAGCCCTATGGTCTGGCTTGCACCGCCGTCCAACTCTGGTGCTTTTAGAAGATGATATTTGGAGAGGGATATGCCTGGGACAGTTTGAATGCCAAGTTAATTATGTTTTTCTAACACATTTCCAAAAAAACCAGTGCTAAGGTGGCTGGGGTCGCTATCTTAACCCTCATTGTATCATCTTATTATTGCATGCAAAAGAGATAAAATACATGAGATCAAATACGTGAGTACCTGCCTGGGGTGGTGGATACCTACACAAGTGAGAAAATTGTACGGAAATACAGGCACCCACAAATGAGTACAGTGAAGACTGGGGAAATGTCACTAAGACCGGCGGATTGGATCAATGTCAACATCCTGATTGTGATACAGGATACTTTTGGAAGACATGACGGTTGGGGAGAACTGGGCAAAGTGAAGAAAAGATTTCTTTGCAGTATTACTTTTTACAACATGCGAATCTTCAATGATCACAACCAAAATTTCAAGTGAAAAACATTAGTAAAAGTTAGGTTTTGTAGAAAATGTGCCACAGCAAGTCATATTCTGCTTCCCTCAGTTACGCATATTTAGGGGACTTGGGGACACATAAAATAGGCGCCATTGTTTATCCTGGGACCTCAGCTGGAAAGGAGAGCAAAGAGCTTAGAAGGAAAGACGGCAAGAATGCAGGAAATGCTTCAGTACATTGATCTTCGAGAAACTTCACTGACAGTTACCTGTTGCCCAACACTTGAGAGACCGTTCTGCCACAGAAGGCCGACTTGCCTAGCTGTCTTCTAATTTATCCACCGGGTCTGCTACGTCACTTTCGCGCCTCCGGGAAGGTAGCGTTAAAATTATTTTTATTATAGAAGTGAAGTCTACCCACACACACAAAGGCGGTGACCTGAAGTTACCGGATGTAACATTTTAAAAACTCGAGGAGTTTTTACCTGATCCATTACTTTCGGAGAGGACAACCCGCAGGGCGGAGTGGGCTTAGCTTTTTGAGCAAGTTGGAGAGGACCGTGCTAGCAGGGCAGGGTTATCACGAACTCTGTAATTATACTTTCTCGGCTATGCTACAGGTTTCGCTTCCCAACAAAAGGGCCGACTTCGACTGGAACGAGCGCTCCGAACTTTTAAAGTGAAAGAGGGGAAGACATGGCAGGCTGGGAATCCGGCTCCCGGAAAGCTTCCACGGCGCTGGAGAACCACCACCGAATTTCCAGAAAAGAAACTTCTCTGCTCCGAACTTGCAGACCTCCGCGAGTCCCGGAGCGCTCTCAGCGGCCCGCCGAGCTTCCGCGCCCCGGACGAGGGAAACTGAGGCAGGGCAGGCGCGGCGCGCGCAGCTCCGGCCTCGGCGCCCGCCGGGAGGAGGGAACCCGGGGTTCCAGAGCTCTCCGCGCGGGCGCGGGCGCCTGCGAGCCGCCCTCCTCCCCGCCGCCCCGCCCTGCTCGGGACAA
>NW_024412449.1:2097149-2116414 GCF_014898765.1 Herpailurus yagouaroundi | reverse complement strand
CCCCCCCCCACCCACCCCGGGCGCCGGGACCCCCCGAGGCCGGCCCGGGGTCCGCGCCGACTCGTGCTGCTGGCGGGGGTTCGCTCCTTCTCAAAGATGAAAGAAGGCACGGTCGCCTTTGCCGCTTCTCCAGGACTGTTGCTGCCGCCGCCGCCGCCGCTTCATTGCACATTCAAGTGGAAAATTTTCAGGAGTCAGCAGAAACATTGTGTCCAAAAAAGACTGAGTCGCAGTTACCACCAAACCCTGGAGGAGACTCTCCCTGGAAAACTTCCCTTCGGTAGGAAATACTGGGGGATTTGTTTGTTTATTGGAAGAGAAATGATCCCCAGGAGAGGAGAAAATCAGGGTGTACTTCTAGTCTTTGTTCGTAGCAGCAACACTTGTTTTCAAAAGTCCAGAGGCCCGCTTTCAAGAAAGTTCAACTTCTATGAGTTTCTTTTTTCTAAAATGCATTTGTATATTTAAGAAAAAAAAAAAAGCAAAACTGAAGCAACATTTTAAAGGAGTTGAAAACAATGGAGGGCTCACACTTCCCTTATTCTCCTCCCACGAAAATAAATAAAATCCAGATCATAATTTTCTCTGCTTTTTAATTCTTTCTTTTTAAAGATTTATTTAAAGCTGAATGGTGTCACTGTATAAAAATATTTATGAAACAATGAAATAGCAGCCACCAGCATTTCTCAGGAGGCTTGTTAACTTCTCAGAAGCAAGTGGCTGTCTGTGATTTGCAGAAATGAAAATTGACCTCCGTAAGCGCTGGAAACTTAGAGACGGATGATGTTCCAGGAGAGGGTCATGTAAAAAGGCCTGTTTTAAAAACAGTGCCTTGGAGGGAGCCCAGGTCCTGGGACAGAAAGATCTGCAAAACCTATCAGATTTCAAAATGGTTAAACAAACAAACAAAAATTAAAATGCTACAGATATTGCAGAGGAGCAGAACACTAACAGTTCAGGGCAACCACAAGTTTCTCCCTCCCCACCCTTCTCCTTGATTGTTTCTGGAAGTTTTGCTGGTCTGATCGCTTGTGGTGTGCTGGGTGCCTGCAGGTGGTTACCTGAATAGACGGATCCCTTGTGGAACATGTGATCAGAGCAGGCAGTGTGGGCTTCTGTCTGTGCAGTGACTCTTGCTGGCGTGTGGTGCCCGGGGGTTTCTCCGCCAGGGTACTCTGAGGCACTGGTTGGGGAACATAGCTCAGGCTGTGCCTAGTGCTTCATCCTTTGACTCTTGGGTTTGTGCCCTTTTGTAGATAGCAGGATCTTTGGGGCCGGACTTAAATCCAACTTTGGTAAGAATCTTTCCTCTTCAGAAGGAAACAGTGGAACTAATTACAAAGTGACTCAGGAAAGACAAATGGATTAGTTGAACCTTTGTTAACAGTGAGGTTTTGAATTGTTGATTATGTTTTGGGGGGAAAACTTATTTTTCTAATCTCTATTTCCATAAATGGGCACAGATATTTTTGTTTAGTATTTTGTATGTGCATCTCAGTATTGAGCTCTCAGGTTTCAGGTTTTAGACAGGGTTTATAATTCTTTTATTTGTTGTTGGTATAAAAAAAAATGGACTGATAAGCTGTATCCATTACTGTTTCTTGATGATGATATAAAAGTGCCAGTGTGTAGACCATTTTATTTTTACTTTAATGGTAAGTATTATTTGGTCTGCAGTTTTAGGGTCGTAGTTTAATAATCTCCCCCCCCCTTTGTTTTTTTACAATTTTCAAACAAAACTAAGTGACTCTGCCTTGACAGTAAGATTTAAAAAATATAGGAAAGAATGTTTGTATAGACTCCTGTCTGTGATCTTTCGTAAAGTAACAAATAGAACTCCATCCAGAGAACATGCTTGAGAGATAGATGGAGGGTTTTTTTCCCCCCTTTTCCCCAAACATAAACCAGGACTCACCACCATATATCCTTAATGAAATTTAATTTAAAGAGGGATGGCAACCTAGTTTAGTTTGAGCCGGATTGAAACAAATGTCTCACGGAGAGGCGCTTTTTGCATTGCGGCACTATGTGTGCTTAGGCCCTAGCGGCAAACTAATTATCTGTTAAGGGCAGGTTTGGGGCGGGGCGGGCGGGGGTGGGGGGAGGGCACCATGGGAGAAGTCAGCTTCTTCTCTTTCCCTTTTCCTCTACCTCTCTGTCTTTATACAGCAGGAATTATGTATTTGGATACTCACTTTGGGGATTAATGTTCCCTTTTATTTAGAAAAAGGACAAGCAGATCAAAAGGAAAAAGGTGTTCTGTCTTTTTTGCTGCTTGAGCTTCAGTGATTTAGAAAGCGTTTTGAATTCTGATGCTGCAGAACAAGTATAGGAAGGCATTTCTTAATGGGACAGCTGAAGAAGAATATGTGTGTATCATTTTCTGGATCATATTTGTTACATCTTCAGTAGAAAAGTATGTAACAGGAATAGAGACCGTGGGTCCCAAATGTTAGATAGGCCTTTGAAGAAATGAGCTGTGCCATTAACAATATTTTAAGGTTCCTTGTTTTAGAAATGGATCAGTGTGACATACGTGGTGGTCCAACAAGAGTCTGTGCATCTGTGGGATTCCTTTTTTCTCATGTCATGTATTATTACACGTTAATTGCGAGCATAATTATACTGACTGCAAATGAAAATTGTGGTGTTCTATCACTCCAAAGGTTGGTGCAGATAACTGCATGTATGAGCCAGTGTCCACATGTGGACAGTAGGTAGGTAACACTTCTAAGCTTGTATTTTAGGCACATTGACTTGTTCCCAATAAAGAGATTGTGAAAGAATAAAAAACACTGCTGACTGAAAGCTGGGTCTACAGTTTGGATCCATTTAGTGATGAAACTTTTTTTTAGGTCTGTTTTTTTTTTTTTTTTTTTTTTTCCAAAGACTGGAGGATACTGGTCAGAGCAAGCGTTGAGCTTTTTCTGTAGAACTGCAGGGAAATCGGAGCCCACCTTTCTGCTGATAAAGGCACGCATTGCAGCTTCCTCTTTAGAGTTCAGTGACTGGAACTGCAGAGGCTAGTGTCCTACTTCTGAACTCGGGGCGGGCGCCCCCCCGGGGTCGGGAAGTATATTGTAAGCTAATATATTGCCCTTTGACAAACTTGGGCTGTGCTGCTGGGCTATTGGTATTGGGGACTGACCAATGGCTAGAATAATCTTTTATAGCTGCCTGGTGCTGTTTCTCATTTTATCTGCAGAAGTCACAGATTACCTGGTGGTGTTTCAGTTAGATCCCAAGTCAGGTTTGAACAATATCAGTGATACATTTGATTCTTTCATATTCACAAGGGTGATAAAATCAGGTAATTCAGGTCCATCTGAAGCCCTTAATGTTTCAGGGTTGGGCTTTTTGACAAATAGCAGTTTAGTCCCCCTTGTATTGTAATTACTACATGGTTTTGAGATCTGGGAAGTGTGAGCCTTCCCTCTTCTGGGATAGTTTGTGGAACCGTAGAGTATTTGGATTGAAATATCTGGAGTGTTTTGATTTTCTTTTGTTTCAAAGCTGTGAGCTATTGAGAGTCCCCAACCCGTTAAGGTTCTCTTCATAAGCTTCCTTGACCCTATTCCATATTTGAACACCTAGCTGAAATTCAGTCACCTCTTCAGATACATTCAGTCTTCCTAGTGGTGCCTAGTAAGAACATTTTGAAATATGTATTTTTATTTCAGTGAAACCGAATGGGATGCCCTGAAGGGTGGGTTTTGAGGATGGTATTTCTTACAGGGTGGGTCCCTCTCGGCTCTTAAGTTCTGTCCAGTGGCTTTTTGCATGGTTGGGAGGGTTCTCAGAAAGTAGTTTCCATAGTCTGGGAGTCCTCGCTAATGGTGAAACCAGTTGTCTGTCTTCTGACTGGAAAGAGGGGAGGGGGATCCTAGAGGCTGGTCTTTTCTATTTTGGGGTAGGCCAAGGGAAGTCTCCATCCTGGCTGTATCTGCCCCCACCCCCCACCCCCGCAAATTTACTTTCCCCATCAATATCTGCTATCCTCATGCAGTGCTTTCTGCCCCTTTTCACATTAGTTTTTAAGGCTGTGTCCTAGGATTTTATTAGCAGTTCTAGTTTGGGGAACAGAGCCCAGCATTGGAAAATGGGTTGAAAAGAAAAAAAAGGAGCTTACTAATGAACAAGTTAAGCACCACCATCGTCTCCAGTGGGGAATTCTGGTTGCTTTTAGGCATCTGACAGATTTAGATGTATGTGCAAAGTGACTGAAACACTCTTGACTGGGAATATACAGCAATGACGAGTGCTGTTGTTTTTACTGATATATAAACTGAAACACTGCTGCTAATGGTGGGAAATGTTAATTATGTGAGAACATATTGAACTTATATTCTCTGGCATGAACTTTTAAAAAAAAATGCATGAACTGCGCCGCTTTTTTATAGGCACAGCTTTCTAATTATCATAATTCAGTTCAGCTCCGCTCTTGGATGGAGTTCAAGTGCAATCTCCATTTAACTTGAAAGGAGATTTTTTTTTTTTTTTAAACTGAGAGTGTTTAAGAAAATTTGAAAAGTTCATCCGAGAATGTTGTCTGTCTGCTAAGGTGTTGGTAATTGGGGGGGTTGAGATGAGCACCTTTCCATAATAGATAACTAGATCTGAATGTTAGGTTGACTGCCTTTTTTTTTTTTTCTTTTTCCTTTGCCCTGTTTCCAGACCTGCATCTTGTACATTTTTGCATAACCAGATGCTGTGTGTTGCTGAGTTCCCTTTGAAGACCTGTGTCTTTGCCCAAATAGATAAACCAAATAAGTGAATATTTTATTACCATTAATGATATAACCTCTGTGAAGATAGGAACCTCTTTACAGAGTAGAAAGAAACTAAGTGCGGAAATCTTACGAATTCATTTGCCGAAAATCCCCATTAAGCTGTGATACCAACCAAGCCTTTAGAAGGTGATCTCCTCATTTGTTCGACTTTGCATCTCAACCTGATGGCATTCTGTGACAGGAGGCATCTTTGACAGCATTCATTCCACGGTCTTGTGTCCTTTAAATTTTCTATGAGCTTAGTGCCTTTTCCAAGAAAAAAAAAAAGTTAATGAAGCCCAGGCGCCAAATCCTCTGTGGAATCAATTTTAATTGGAAGAAAGAACCACTTCAGCTGGACCTTCCGACTTTCGTCCAGCCTGACTTCTGCTGAAATGCAAAGGGAGCCCGCAGAAACCAAATGACTTCATTTGCTCTGGCACTTAAGAGCCGAATTCACTTCCACGGTGGTGAAATAAAAGGAGCCAAGTGTTTTAAATAGCCACTCCCCGAGGCCCGCCCGCCCGAGTGTTTTGAGAAAAGCGCATTGTCTGCTTGGAGCTCCAGCCGGGAGCCTGCCTGACCCGCCCTCCCCCACCAGGCAGCTCCATTTCTGGGCTTGACATCTGGTTTGTTCTGTTCACCTGATGTATACCTACGCGCGCGGCGTGCACGCGCGTGGCCTGTAGGTAACGCGTCTTTTTGGCATTGAACGTGTGCTGCGTTTCTGGTCTCTACGGGGTTCGGGGGAGGCACGGAGCTAATGGCACAAAATAAAATGTAAACACAGCAGCCGCCCCACATGCCGCTGCTGCCGGGTTTCTGTCCGAAGCTGCTTTCTGGGCAGGCGCGCCTATTGTTGCGGCAGCAACAGGCGGCAGAAGTTGGGGCACCATATGGCGGATGTGGGCCTCAGATAAGCTGTCTGGTAATTTAGCTTATCGATAGCATTTTGATATGCTCCGTTTTCAGATCACCCGTCCCCGTGGCTGGGGATGTCCTGGGGGCGAACTGATTGCGAACCATCGAAACCATTGTGAGCCAAGCTTCCTTTGGTGGAATCTCTTTGAACCCATTCTCCGTGGGCTGCCGTTTCATCTCCGAGCCTTTGGGAGACCACGGTGGTTAGGGTTAGAGCCCCGTCAGCTGAGGGGACAGCAGCCCTGTCCTGTAATCTAGAACCCTCGGAAGACCTCCTCAGGTATTTTCACTGAGAGAAAAACGGAAGACAAGCTACCTAATAGCATTTTTCTTGCAGGCAGAGCGGAGAAATTCCCATAATTCAAAATCTGCTTTTGTTTTAAACGCTGGAGAGCTAAGAGAAGGCCGATATTGCGCTTTCTTTGATAAAGGGTTTCTAGTTTTGTTGTGTGCTCAAAAGGCCCTCCCCCTGATATCCTTTCCCCTCGGAGTTTTACCTTAATCATAAAATATAAAAATGACTAATGTCTATATAACTGGAAACCAGGAGAAGAGTCATCTATGATTTGGAGGGAGGAAGCAGCTTCCTTGTTCTTTTTATTTGTTTTTTTTTTTTTTTTTTTTACTGGGAACTGTTAAAGAGGGAACGGCTTCTAGAACAGTTCTAGTCAGGTGTCTTAGGGGACCTTGGGCAAAACTACCCTGCCAGGAGGGGACTGGCGGGGGTTCTTCCTGCCTCAGTTGCTGGAGCCAGCTCGGGATTTCTGCACACAGTAGGTGGCTGTGTGGAAATTTGAGGGTGTTCATCAGCCTGTCTGATCAGCCACGTGAATCTCATTCAGCAAACGTTTGTGCCCCCGACAGGTGCCAGGCACCAGGGAAGCAGGGTGAGACTGTCGGGCGCCTTTCCCAACACACCCTCCTTGGATGTTCTCGCTCATCCCCACACTTTGACTTCTGGGTTTGTAGTTCACTGTCCACAGATCCTTTTGCATGGCTAATTCAGGATGATCCTGACTCCAGTCCACGTCAGCCTCTTTCCACTCCTGTCCCAGGGAGCCTCTGTCCCACCGGTGTTCCTACCTGCCATGTGCACTGAGGCCTTCACGCATCTTTCAACAGTCTGGACGTTACCCCTGGAGCCTTAGGAAGGCTGGGCTCGGTGCAAAGTTGCTGTGCATTTAAGAGGTCCATAGAGGTGTCCACCTCTAGTTGGGAACCATTGCTGTAGATACTCTTAACGCTTCTCCTCACGCCCGGTCAGACTAAATTTGGTCACCCCTCCTAACGCTGTGTGTGTTACCCCTTGGGAGTGTAGCGGTTGATTCCAGATGTGATTATAGAGGTGAGGTGTGTGTCAGGCTGGCTGGCAAGGGGTTTCAGGGCTAATTCTTGTCTGGCGGCTTGCAGAAGCGGTTTTACTTTCTGGGTAGTGGGACTGCTCATGGAGCTCCTCAGGTGGTATCCCTGACGTTGCAGGAGGCGATGGGAAGGGTGATCCTACCAGCAGCCCAGAGATGAGCCAGCTGCCGCTAAGCCTAAGCCACACGTGCCTTTCGTTCCTTTCTTCTGTCTTCCTTGCACCTCGGGCGCTTTGAAATCCAGATGCTCCCAGTTTTGTGTCGAACCGCTACTTGCCCCTGGACATTTGCACATTTACAGGTGCTATTGGGTGCCAGGGGTTGGGTGATCGGTAAAAGGTGGTCAGAGAATGGCGAGCAGTAACATGTCCCTGCAAAGTTTGCAGTTCAGCAAGGGAAACAGGCCTGTAAAGAGATCATCACAATCTGGTGGGGAAGCTGTGTATATTTTGTATGTCGTGAGTTCCAAGATGCGATGTTTTGTATTTGAACGCCGTGGGGGTGGGGATGTGTCTTCCAGTGTTTTGCAGTCGTGGCTGGGCAGGCAGTGGTCCTGACCTGGGATGTGGTTGCACACACTCCTCAAAGCCTGTACAAAGAATGCAGGGAGGAAGAGCATCCCGGGGTCCGTTGTGGGGCGCTCGTTAGGATGCTCTTGTCACGAGGGTCGTCGTGTGTGCCAAAGCATGGGTGTTGATGTCTCAGAGAAGCTGTTTGAGGTATATATTACCTAACCTACTTTGCTTATTATTTTCCTCTTTATGTGCAAGACTGACATGTGATAAAAAAAAAAAAAGTTTCAATATGTATGAAATTTCGATTTCTGAATGATAAGGCAGCATTCTGGCACGGTTGGTTTCATAGCAATGTTTCTTAGAAATCACGCTGCATGTTACACTCAATGGTGTCTTAGAGTTGAGGAAATGCTGAAGAAACACGTTTACATCTCCACCCAAAAGGATCTGAGGGATCTTTATATTATAGACAGGGGTTGTTTTGAGGGAGTGGGTCAGGAAGGGGCTTTCACTTTTTGAGCATGTGTCGTTCTCAGGAGCATGAATTTCCTTGTTTAACACCAGAATAAAGGGAAAATAGCTCGGTTGTCTAAGTGCTCTCGATAACATGCAAACAGCCGTGTCCCTCAGTGGTCGGGACCGAGGAAACCTTTGCAGAGGAAGTGGTGTTGGAGTTGGGGCTTGAAGGGAAAGGGTTTTATTTTCCTTTTCTTTTGGTGTGTGTGTGTGTGTGTGTGTGTGTGTGTGTGTGTGTGTGTGTTGCCAGATGCCATTTTGGGAGCAGAGCGGAGCTGAGTCAGTAGAAAACAAAGGACCCCCTGAAGTACTCTCCAGAGTACTGAACTCAACCCCGAGAAAAGGTGTATTGCCAATCTTTAGCTCCTATAGATCTGAAACTTGGCTTGAAGAATTAATTGGAGGAAGCAAAACGGAAGAAAGTGGGAGGCACCTGGTTGACAAGGGGAGTGGGAAATTTCTGGATTCTGGTTTGGAAAAAGGCAGGAAAAAATGTAGTTTTAAAAGCACAGATTTGGAGGGGCGCCTGGGTGGCTCAGTCGGTTGAGCGTCCGACTCTTGATTTCTGCTCAAGTCATGATCCCAGGGTCATGGGATCTGGCTCCACACTGAACGTGGAGCTTGCTTAAGATTCTCTCTCTCTCTCTCTCTCTCTCTCTCTCTCTCTCTCTCTCTGCCCCTCTCCCCTGCTTGTGTGCACGCGCTCTCAAAAAAATTAAAAAAAAACCCCACAGGTTTGGTTGGAGTAGGACACTCCTCTGTTGGACCCTTGGCTCAGCTACTTACTGGTTCTGTGGCCTTGGACAAATTACCCTCTGAGCCTTGGTGTCCTCATCCCTGAGTTTCAGTAGAATGCGTCCTGTATGTCTGATACGGAATACCTGCTTGGTAAATAGGTATTTCAGGTGTTCTTCTGAATGTCAGGTCTTCACAGCTTTCCTGCCAGGGCAGCCTGACAGTGTGACTCTTGAGGAATACCCAAGGCTGAGGCAGAGTTACTTGAAGAGCTGGACTGCAGGTCTCGGGCAAATGGATTCAAATCCAGGAGTGGTTGAGGTCTGAGACCATTAATCACATTGAACCGTATTTCCTCTATTAAGAAGTGATGGAGGAAACCCATCAGTACATATATAACAGGTGAGGTCGTTCCTTGCCAAGTGGTGGTAGTTTGAATTAAATGGAAATGCTTCCAAAGGGGGGCAGGGGGGTGCACCTTCGTGCACCGAAAGGAAACCGCTTTCTTAGATTGCTGCGTGGAAGCCACGCTCCTAACTTGGGATTGGGTTCTAAAAGTTCTCTGAGATGAGTGAATGGAAGTCATGTTTTCACAGAGAAATTATACCTGGGGCCCTGGACCTGCTGGGGAAACCACTGAGGAATCGCCCATGGAGGTTCAAAGGATCAAGCTTCAGGTGTGAAGGAAGAGGCAGAGACGTACCTTGCCCTTCCTTTTTGCTGCCCCCGTTATACTGTTTGTTTTTAATTTTCTTTGGTATCGTACTTTATTTCTTAGAGCACGCTTCACACTCCGTGTGGAGCTTGAACTCACGACCCTGAGATCAAGAGTGCGTGCTCTCCTGACTGAGCCAGCCAGGCTGCCCTCCCTGCAACCACTGCACTCTTTAATGCCTGTTTGGGAGCAGGTTGCTTAACTTCTCTGCTCTCAGTTTCCACACATGGAAAATGGGGCTGACGCTACCTACTTTGAAGGGTTGTGGGCAAGTTGAGGTAAGAGGCAGCTCAGCAGGTGAGAGTCGCAGGTGTGAGCGCTGTTAGAACCCAGACCATCCTGTTCATCTTTTGCTCCAAGCTCTGAGATGAAGTCTTTGCCCCTTTTATTAGACTCCTTTCTGTCTGTGGGCCTTAAATGTGCTTCACAGAGTGATGCACACGTGTGGGAATGGCAGCCCACCCATTGTTTTCCCAGTGTTTTTGCATATTAAGGAGGATGTTTGTTAGTCTAAGATGAATGTCTCTTTGGGTTAGTACCCAGGCACTTCCTGGATAGACGAGCTGGACCTTTTCTGGAAGCTGGCGGGTCTCAGTCTTGTGCCCTAAGCTGGTCCTGCTGTGCTCAGATAGCCAGCTATGCTTCAGGGTGTGTCGGTGTCCCCACGCTTTAAGACTTGGGCCACTACCTGTGACTGGTCTGAGCAGGTAAGATTGTTTTGTGTGAGCCTGGGCTTGGGACCACCAGCATTTTATTGACATCTCTTCCTGCTGCCTCTTAACCAGGTCACACGGAACTGTGTGTGAGTGAATCTGGTTTCCCAGTCTTGAAATTAAAAAGTTAAAATTAGAGATTGTTAAGAGAGATGAGTGGACTTGGCCGGGGGGATAGAGGCTTTTGGAGACAGGCAGGCTGACAGCTGAGGAGAGGAGAGAGGCACATTTAAAGACAATTCACAAGCTGTGAATCTACTAAAAGCCACTGGATTACATAATTTTCAAGGGTAGGTAGATTTTATGGTATGTGACTTCTATCTCATAGAATCAATACAGTGCTGAATCTCATTATCGCACTGAACAACTTTGTACTCACTTGGAGCCCCTCCCACGCCCCACCTTGCATTTGCATTTGTTTTGCTGGTCAGATGATTAAGGTTGATACTCAGAGTGATGTCCTAATATGAGTTTACATTTTTGCCTGTTTGCTGGTTTGTAGTGAGAGGCCTTCAGGTACCCATTAGAAGTATCTAAGATGTAAGGTGTTTTCACTTTATTTTTTTTAATGTGTATTCATTTTTGAGAGAGAAAGAGAGAGCAAGCAGGGGAGGGACAGAGAGACACAGGGGAGACACAGAAACCGAAGCAGGCTCCAGGCTGTCAGCACAGAGCCCGATGTGGGACTCGAACTCATGAACTGTGAGACGTGACCTGAGCTGAAGTTGGATGCTTAACCAACTGAGCCACCCAGGCGCCCTGGATGCTGTTCCTTTAGAAAGAGTGATTTCAGGGCCTCCTGGGTGGCTTATTTGGCGAAGCATTCGACTCTTGGTTTTGGCTCATGTCTTGATCTCACAGTCCAGGAGTTTGAGCACAATGCAGGCATTGTGCTCTGCTGTGACAGTGCAGAGCCTGCTTGGGATTCTCTCTCTCCCTCTCTCTCCACTCCTCCCCTGTTCGTGCTGTCTCTCTCTCTCTCTCTCAAAAATAAATAGACTTAACAAAAAAAAGAAAGTAATCTCAATAATGCAGAATGACTTGCTCCTTACTGATACGTGTTGGCCGCATTGACTGCCCGTATGGCTTGAAGCCAGAAGCAATCCAAGACCTTAATAAATACCAACAAGGGAAAACTGGGAGATCATGAGAAAGAGACACTCGAAAGGCACCTGAGGCCACAAGTCGAGTATTGAATCTGATTTGTAAATTGTCTTAAGCAGGGAAGAAAAGAACCCAGAGTCAGGTTAATTTATACCCCAACTTTCAGGTTCTGCTCTGCCCAGTTTTTGTTTTTGTTTCAATATTTATTTACTTTTGAGAGAGACAGAGCATGAGTGGGGGAGGGACAGAGAGAGAGAGGGAGACACAGAATCCGAAGCAGGCTCCAGGCTCCGAGCTGTCAGCACAGAGCCAGACACAGGGCTCGAACTCGTGAATTGCGAGTTCATGACCTGAGCTGAAGTCTGACGCTTTAACCCACTGAAGCGCCCAGGTGCCCCGGCACCCCTGCCCAGTTTTTTCTTAATTGTAATTTGGTCTTGTTTTTTTGTTCTCCCATGAGATGCTCCCTGTCTAATAACGGTTTGTGGCAGTTTTTATCCATTGATATTTTGTAAATGGTTGTCTTCTTCTGTTTCTTGTGGCTATGTCACTGCTTGCCTGATACTGTCCTGCTTCTTGTCTCTAAGCAGTAGTTAATAACACCCTCTTTTACTCTCAGATGCCCCGTTTGGATGATAAACTATACATACAGTCATTTTACTGTTAGGAAACTGTTGAGGAAACTGGGTGACCTCCTCGAATTAAGCAGAATGGAGAGCCTATCTTGGACAGGGGGCCTTGTGCCCAGGGGTTGAGCTCCTGACAGAATTAATCTGGAAAGTCTGTCCCAGGCTGTTTCTGAGACCAGAGCTACAGTACAGGAGCTATTCCTATAAACCTGTGCTGCATTTAACCAAGTTGCTTCAAACCCTCTGCTCTTCTGTAGATCAATTCATAATGTATTAAAAAAAAAAAAGTGTCCATTCATAGGAATGATTCAGCATTGGTTCATTTCCTTTTAGACTAGCAAAGTTTAATTGAGAAGTTTTTCCCAGTGGAATTCTGAAAGGTTTGTATTGTGTGAAATTCGGGAATTTCAGATTATATTTTAGGACTTGTGGTCTCAGTACTCTTGACATTCTTAGGTTTCAGGCTTGCTTGTCTGTTCTTTGGGAGACTGTGGGATCACGTCCTCTGATGTACCTAAATACATAAGGCAGGCAGGGCAAGTGGAGTGGAATTTAAGAAATTGTAGTATTTTGCCTAAAACCAAAAGTAATTGTAACGATACCGCTCAGTTCCAGGTGGTTGTTTTGACACCACTGTTTACTTAGCTATTTTGTCATGCGCTTTAGGCAGTAACTTGGGCAGGTGTTCAGCCCACTGTGGTGTCTTTCAGGCCTGAGCTTGGAGAACTGTTTCCTTGTCGGGGCCATTCATAGGGCAAAGGCATTTTTGAGGGTCCACCAGGGGCCAGGATCTTGGTCGCTCCACTTCCAGCTGTGTAGAAAGAAGGCGCAGTTGGACAGCCCCTGCTGTTGGCTCCCCTGTGCCCTTGGGCAGGCAAGTCACTTGAAAATCTTGGTTTCCCTCTCTGGGAAGACAGTGCTGGGCCACCTGTCGCCCTGGCCCGCTTTCGAGCTGAGCTTTAGAGAGATAAAATGTGAGAACCTCAGGCAGAAAGGTCCTGGAGAACTGTGTCTTTATCGGTGTCATTCCATACACAACCCCAGACACCCCTCCTAAAGGCGGGATATGTGGACCAGGAGCAATACTGCTGGGTGCCCCCAATTCCCGGGCCACTCTGGGGGAGTTTGGGTAAGGAAGAGGCTGACTGGCCAGGTTCTGTCTTAAGACCGTTCTTTAGCATTACCTCATTTAAACCTAAGAGCTCCATTTGTAGTCGAAGAAAGTGAAGCTCAGACAGGTTTTAATTCCCTGCCAAAGGTCACACAGCCAGTGTGACCGGGTAACAGGGCCAGTGTTTGAAGCCAGTTCCTTGATCTGTTACTCCTCAGCTGCCAGGCCAGAAAGATTGCATATTAAGTCACCTGTCAGGTTTTATTATTATGGTATTTGAATGGAGTTAAGATAGATTATGACATTGAAATTAGAGGTAAGCTTCCCCTCACTTGGTGTATTTGTGCAGAAAAGGTAAATAAAGTACACAGTACCTTTGTTTTGTGTTCTTGGTGGCCTGTTTTACTCTGTCTTCCAAACAAACGTGTGGCTAAGGTCCTAAAAAGTTGGGTGTGACTCTGTCAAGCCTTTTATCCGGGAATTGTCTCACCTGGTTTTGTCTTGTGGAGAAGGGGCAAGAGTCACCTCTGTCCTTTGGGTTTAGTCCTCAAAAGACTATCGGGACTCCGGGGGTGCCTGGGTGGCTCGGTCGGTTATGTGTCCGACTTTGGCTCAGGTCGTGATGTCACGGTTCATGGGTTCGAGTCCCACATCAGGCTCTGTGCTGACAGCTCAGAGCCTGGAGCCTGCTTCCGATTCTGTGTCTCCCTCTCTCTGCCCCTCCCCCGCTCGTGCTCTGTCTCTCTTTCTCTCTCTCTCTCTCTCTCTCTCTCTCTCTCTCAAAAATAAATATTAAAAAAAAAAAAAACAAAAAGACTATGGGGACTCAGTACCCCTCAGTGCTCAGGGTATACTGGCCATTGAAAATGAGAGGCTGAGGCTCCTGGGGACTGGGTTGATCTGAACTCCTTTGTGTTTGTGTGTGTGGAGGGGAGGTTGATATGGTTTGGAAGCGTGGGTTGATGATCCATATTGCTGTGTGTGTGTGTGTGTGTGTGTGTGAGTGTGAGTGTGGAGGGCCGCTGATGCTGTTTGGAGGCCTAGGACTGGACCTTCCAGTTTCTCTGGTTTTTCTTTGGAATGTGCTCTGTTGGCAGGCTGTCAGAATATGTCAGCGCCCCCCTCCCCACCTGAAGGCCTGGATATGGAAATGGCCTTATGCTGGGGGGTAGGATTTAGGCAGGCAACCTTGACTTCACTCCTTGTTGGCGAGGGTGCCTGGGAACCTGAGAGATGGAATCAGTTCCTTCCCTTCCCCGCCCAGGTGACCACCTGAAAAACACACCTTAGGCTGTGCTATGTGGGGAGCAGTGGCAGAGGCTGAGGGAAGAAAGGGTTAATGGGCTTGCTCAGAGCCCTTAATAATAAGGCCTCTGAAGAAGACCTTAGGGTCTTCAAAATGGGACTGCTAATGGGGTTGCTACCCATCTTTGACACCTTGGCTGGTTTTTAGTGAGAGTGGGCTGGTTGATCCTCCTTTTGTCCTTTTCCACCTGGTTCTGGTGACTCTGGTCCAAAAGGGCAAGTTGGGGCCACTGGTGGCCAATTTCTGGGCCCTGTGCTCTCGTCTTTCCCTCCTTCCCAGTACTGGCCCACTCCTTTCTTGGAATCTTCATGCTCCTGTGCCTTTTGGGTTCTCCTGCCATTGGCCATTTTGGTTTTGCCGTAATTTTGTGTGGTTCTCTTTGTGTGGCAAAGTAGCCAACAAGCCTGGTTTTGAGGTCAGACCCTGGTTCTGGCTCCAGTCCTGCTTACTGGGTGTGTGATCTCAGGTAAATTTATTCTGTTTCCTCATCTGAAAACTGAAAATAATAATATGATAAGGTGACCTGATGGAATATGGCAAATGGCCCACAGCGAGCGAGCTTCTGCATTGTCTTCCCCAACAGTTTCTGCAGCCCCCTGCCTCCGGTCCCCACCTCCCCCCAAGGCTCTGAGGGCTTTGTCCCGGCCAGAAGGGACCAGTCAGACTGGAACGCGTTTATTTGCTTTTCCGTCTTCCTCTGTTGGCTTTAGTTTTAAGCTTTTTCCCAGCCTCCACTCTTGCTGGATTTCCTGCTCTGTGGTATTTCTCCCTTCAGACGATTTCCCTTTTGCTTCCACGTTTTCACGCACAGACACGCATCTGCACACGTGTGCATGCCCTCTACTTTTCACCCGTGATCTTCTGCTCTCGTCACTTGGAGATCTTAGAAATTGTCCCGGCAGTTCCCTAAGGTTCACCAAAAATGGCCCTCAGAAAAGCCCCGTTTATCGATTCTGGTACCTTTAACCCTGGAGAGCACTGAATCTTTTTTGGCTTATGGAGTTACCAGCACTCTCAAGAGTTGTTGCTGTTTTGAAAAGACATAACTGATAACTACATGAACTTGTAGAATTACACACATTTCTCCTACTCCTCTCTTTGACCTTGGGCACCCTCTTTAATCTTTTGGAAACTCAGTTCCTTTACCTGTAAAATGGACACAGTAGTGTCTTCTTCTCAGGTTACAGCAAGATTTAGGATGACACCTGGCAGAGAAGGCAGTGTCCCATAAGTGTTAGTGGCTGTTGACCACTGTGATTACTGTCACCCAGCAGCTAAAAATTAGAGTGCCAAGTACCTCTTCCTGTAGCATTTTTCTCTCTCTTTGAGGGAGTGGGATAAGAATAGTATCTTACTGTATTTAAAATTAAAAAAAAAATTTATGTTTATTTATTTTTGAGAGAGAGAGACAGAGTGTGAGGGGGTGAGGAGCAGAGAGAGAGGGAGACACAGGATCCAAAGCAGGCTCCAGGCTCTGAGCTGTCAGGACAGAGCCCGATGCGGGGCTCGAACCCATGCACCGCGAGATCTTGACTTGAGCCAAAGTCGGACACTCAACCGACAGAGCCACCCTGGCACCCCGTGTCTTACTGTATTTTATTTCAGATTGGTCAGACTTTTTATTATGGGTGAATTCAGTACAGTAGAGGGCCTTTGTGTCCCATCATCACTTAGTAACAATCATCAACGCATGGCCATTCTTCGTTATTTGAGAGAGAAAATATGAGAGAGAATGAATCTTTTTTTATTTTTATTTTTCAACGTTTTTTTATTTTGTTTTTGGGACAGGGAGAGTCAGAGCATGAACGGGGGAGGCGCAGAGAGAGAGGGAGACACAGAATTGGAAACAGGCTCCAGGCTCTGAGCCATCAGCCCAGAGCCTGACTTGGGGCTCGAACTCACAGACCGTGAGATCGTGACCTGGCTGAAGTTGGACGCTTAACCGACTGCGCCACCCAGGCGCCCCGAGAGAGAATGAATCTTAAGCAGGCTCCCACACTCAGCGCAGAGCCTGATGTGGGGTTCGATCCCATGACCATGGGATCATGACCTGAGCCGAAACCAAGAGTCAGTGCTCAACTGACTGAGCCACCCAGGTGCCCCAACTCATGGTCATTCTTGTTTCTTCCAAATGCCTGGCTCCTCTCCCACCAGACTTCCATTCTGAAGCAATCCCAGATGTCATACCATTACTTCTGTAAAGTTTCCAGTGTTTAAAAGCTATCACTCCTTAAGAAAGAAAAATACTAACTGCAGTATCATCACATTTTAAAAATAATTCCTTAATATAAAATATCTCTATCTATAAAAGTCATTTTTCAGATTTCCTTGATTGTCTCGTCAGCGGTTTCCCACAGTTGGGTTCGTTTAAGTCAGGATCCAGAGGAGATCTACAGCTTGTGTTTGGTTATTGTGTTTCTTAAAACTCTTTAGACACCTCTCTTTCCTCCTTTACTTTTCCCCTTGAATTGATGTGTTACAAGAGCCTTGTGGTTTCTGTCTTGAGTTCCCCTCCTTCTGGATTTTGTAGCTGCATTTGCATTCTCAGGGTGCCGTGTGTCGTGTTCCACAATCCTGTTTTTTCCCATAAGTGGGAATCTAGATCTATCAGCTCCATCCCGTTCAGGTTTGTGTATATATATATATATTTTTTTGAGAGGAATACTTTTTTCTCTTAAAAAAAAAATTTTAATGTCTGTTTTTTTTTGTTTTTTGTTTTTTTTTGTTTTTTTGAGAGAGTGCAAGGTGGGGAGGAGCAGAGAGAGAGGGAGACACAGAATCTGAAGGGGGCTCCAGGCTCTGAGCTATCAGCACAGAGCCCAACTTGGGGCCCAAACCCATGGAACCACGAGGTCATGACCTGAGCCAAAGTTGGATGCTTAGCTGACTAATCCACCCAGGTGCCCTGAGAAGAATATTTCATAACTAGTATTCCCACAAGAGGTACATAATTATAACGTCCAGTTGTCTCTCTCTTTGTGATATTAACAGCCATTGATTTTTCATCTCTGCCTATATCTGTTGTTTCTTGTGGTCTTTATAAACCGCTCATATTCCAGTCCTCTTGTTCTTTGTTTGTGAGCTAGAATACTCTTACATAGAGAAACTTCTCTTATCAGTTATTTGGTTAACCTGGTGTATAGTTTGTACAAGAAAGGCAGGTTTCTGGTTTTGTTTTTTGTTTGAGTATCACTAGGCAATCATAGGTTTTTAAGTTATTGGATACATTGTAGTTCCTCCTTTGATATTCAAATTGTACCATCTTTGGCCAATTGGAATTTCTTTAGTGGGTTCCTGCTGTCCATTTATTTATTGTGTTCTTGGACAGAATGAACCATTTCTGCTGGATGTTGGGTTCCTTTTAATGGAAAACAGTATTTCAAGGCTACCGTGTGGACGCTGGGGTCTCTGCTCCCCCTCATCCCCACCTTGTTCAGAAATGGACCCCACTTGCCACGTCAACGTGTTGACCCAAGGTAAAACCTGTCCTTGCACACTTGTCTCATGTTGGCCCCTTTGGCTCTCAGTCATATTTCCACACCCTTGCTTGTCATCTTGTCCTTTTCTCCCTTAAGAAAAAGGCCAAATCAAAGAATTCCCCAGGGACAGTTCATGGTTTGACACTCCTCATGAAGGCCAAAGCTCACATTAATTTAGGCTTTACAGAAGACTTCAGTCACTGCCCTCAGTCATGCCTACCCGATAGTTTGTTCTGGTCCTTGTTTAAATAACCAGAAGGTGAGAAATTCCTTATCTTATTACCTTTCGGAGCCATTCAGACTGCAGGCTCTATTTTGATGAGATTGTTGGGGTCATTTACACACATCTGTTTGAATAAATACTTGTTGAATTAAGTTTTGTACTTTGCTGTCTTGAAGTGTTTAAAATAGAACATATTTAATCTCTTGGTCATTTAAAGAATTTATCACTAACTAATACATTATTTTCATAAGCCAAAAAAAAAAAATGTTAAAGCGGTGTGGTTTTAGGCAGATTTATGCAGTGGAGTCCTTAGAACACAGCAAGTGTGGTGCTGTTGTGGGAACCTGAGAGTAAGCCTCTAAGCCTAAAGTGAGTGCTGTTAGACTTATTTTTAGTAATCCCTATCTTTGTTTCTTGGAAATTGTTTTGATGCCCATGTTGGTTCATTGCAGAATGTGACTGAGGGAAAAAAAAATTACAAGAAAATTAAAAGCTCATTTCAAAGAGAAGCTAGAATGCTCTCCTCAGAGGGTCCATTTGGGCCTGGACTTTCAGCTTCAGTAATACTTTTTTTTTGTTGTTGTTGTTGATGAAACAAAGCCATGTGCGTTCACAGACCAGCCAACACAGCCACACAACAGAATGAGTGAATAATCCTGAAATTATCATCATTCGTGACATCCCTGAGAAATTAATCAGCATCCTGGCCTGTGAAATTTTGGATATGCATTTAGATATGGGCGCCCCCCGGGGGTGTTGGGTTTCGTTTTTTTTTCTTTTTTTTTTGAAGGCAGTGAGCTTCATTTAATGGTTCCTCTGTATTAAGGCAATGTACCGCATTGTAGGGGTTCTTCCCTCCCCTTTCCTCCATGGGCATAGAGGGCTAGGAGCCCTGCAATTCATAGGCAGGCAGGCCTCTGTGCCCCGAGGTAAACTCGGTTCCACAAAGGGAATTTTCATTGTGGTCCTGTGGCTCCCTGACATAGCGGAGGCTTCAGGAGGCTAGTGGTAAAAGCTACCAAAGAAAAAGCTGGACCGGAGCCACTGACGTCATGTCAGTAAATCTGTTGGAGGAGCCCCACCGAGCAGCGCCTGCCAGCCGGCCCCTGCACTTTGGCCTTGCCTGGTCAACTGTTCTCGCTGTTTCCTCCACCCCCACGCCCCCCCC